>NC_138775.1:70253875-70663875 GCF_965119305.1 Pelophylax lessonae
TTTTAACAATAAAAGCAAATTAGTACTTATAATGGACAGCTACCCAAAAGGATCTCCTTTGGTACAGGAAAAGATCACAGATCTACTATAAATGGGCTCCCAGGTGGTTTATGCAATAATCTACTCGTATGCATCACATATTAGCATTATGGCAGACACACCTGCCAAACAAATCCCTCCAGTGCTTAACTGTTACCGCTTCCCTGATCAAAAGCACTTCCATCTTCTCCTTTGTCCTTCTTTTGGGTTTGCTCTCCATAGCATTACATCATCACAACACAAAGCGGTGCCGTAAATGCATGCTGAACTGCACGCTCACCTGCACTGCTGTAAAATAGGGCCAGCAGCTTTATTCAGACAACCACTGCATCCCAATAGATATGAATGGAATTGACTGCCTGTGGGTGTACAGAATACCTGTGCACGCTGCCCAGGTGAAAATGGCCCTTCACACAAGTGTATGTATTGGTCCACCGTTGTGGGTGAGGACTAATTTAAGAAAGTTCCCATCTTGGGACATACACAGCAATGAATACATTGAGGGCATATATGCAAGTAGGGATCCAATTTCTCCTACTCCTACAGCACAGCACAATCACAGCTGAAGAACTCCAGTGTGTCCCTGCGCCCAATCCAGCTAAGCATAACAAAATGGCAACCACCCTAATCAATTTAGAACTAGTATTTAAAGTAAGGTGCACAAAAAGGATTTTTCACAGAATGGACACAGCTAGCTTCCTATAATTCTCAGAGAGCCTAACATTGGAATGGCCCATCTTCTCAAAGGTTTTTCTGACTTTTTGCCTTGACTCTTGCTGTATTCTCCATAGATATAATTAGAGAGTCTAGAAAAGGGAGTATCTCAAGGGTCATCATAAAGGCACATCTAATGAAAGAGGTATGCAGTTTGATCCAACAAATGCCTGGTTTAAGTCCAACATTTATTGGACAGTGTATTGTTCTGCATGTCTGTCCTCTAGCCAGGTGATTGATGGCTACATTTGCTGATGCATTATTACTATTACCAGAGTTGCGGTGGGGGCTGGTGGCCTGTTTCCGAATATGTAAAGGGTCATAATCCACTCATCTGTTCTTCCACTGTCTCCAGTGCTGTGGCTAGCATCAATATATCAGTGCTGTTTATTTTTGCTTTTGAGGTTCAGCAATAAAACTTCATCTTTAAAAAACTGATTACCTTTTCTAGGATAGGACGGGGTAGTGGAAGTCTATGTAGCCTTCAAAAAATATTCAAATTGACAGCATGCCTCACTGATGACCGCTTTTGTTCTTCAACCTTGAAGAAAGACTCTTCATTTTACAGACCTCGAATTTGGGTGAGATAATTGCAAAGAGGTCTGTTAAACGTACCTCAATTCCTCCAGTATAGGGATCATACATAGCTTTTGGTAGACTAAGGTTTGAAGCTTAGTATTACTGCTGTATGTGACCCACGTGAGATCTGTTTTCATTGTTGGCTCTGCTGTTGCACGAAGGCCCATGCTCTACTTTGTAGTCAGGTGGCTTGTGATACAATAATGCCAGGATCACTGCCTCTGTTTCAAGAATATACACTTTATTGCCAAAAGTATTGGGGCGTCTGCCTTTACGTGCATATGAACGTTATTGGCATCTGTAGAGTTCAATATTGAGTTGGCCCACCCTTTACAGCTTTACCAGCTTCAAATCTAAAAGTATTCTTTCAAAAGCGGCCATTTGTATTGTGATATTGGCGTGGTGAGAGATAGAACAGGGCTTTCTTCAGTGCCACTAGAGAGTTAGTGTGCTTTACTGTGCTATTCAGATTTTATTGTCAGTGTAGAATATCAGTTTAGTGTGAATCTAGTAATAGTTCAGTCAGTGTGAGTGTAGTGAGTGTGACTATTAATTTTTTACTTTAATGTCACTTTAGTGTGAATTTAGTATTAGTTCAGTCAGTGTGAGTGAAGTGTCCATTCATTTTTACTTTAGTGTCACTTTAGTGTGAATCTAGTAATAGTTCAGTCAGTGTGAGTGTAGTGACTATTCATTTTTACTTTAGTGTCAGTTTATTTTGTCAGGGCAGGTTTACTGCAGTATAGTTCAGTGCGTTAGTGCACATTTAACTAAGTATACTTCAGTGCGTTACTGCACATTTAACACAGTATATTTCAGTGTATTTGTGCATGTTTAACGCAGTATATTTCTGTGTGTTACTGCACGTTTAACACAGTATATTTCAGTGCGGTACTGCATGTTTAACCCAGAATATTTCAGTCTTTTACGTGTCATTAAACACAGTATATTTCAATGCGTTTGTGCACATTTAGCGAAGTATATTTATGTGTGGTATTGCACATTGAATGCAGCATATTTCAATGCATTAGTGCACGTTTAACACAGCATATTCATTGCGTTACTGCACATTTAACACAGTATATTTCTGTGCGTTAGTGCATGTTTAATGCAGTACATTTCAGTGCATTACTGCATGTTTAATGAAGTATATTTCTGTGCATTACTGCACACTTAACGCAGTATATTGCAGTGGATCAGTGCAGTTTTACTGCAGTATATTGTAGTGTGTCGGTGGAGTGTGTCTGTGTAGTAAAGTACTCAGGTTAAAGTGCCCCAAACACCACTTTCCATTGATTAAAGTGCATCCACGTACGCATTTCCACATCTTTATAACATTTTGTTAATAAGCACCCCCCATCATGTCTAGGAGGCCAACAAGGAGAGGCAGACGTTCCTATAGCACTGTGAGGGGGTCATCAGCGTATGTTTTCACAGGCAAAAGTGGACGTGGTCAGTCCTCAGGCAGGGCATAATTTCCTCTGTATAGTGATGTTGCCCATGTTATCCAGCCACAGCATGCAGAGGAGGTTGTGGACTGGCTTACTAAACCATCCTCCTCATCCTCCGTCACCTAAGCAGAAACTAGTGCGCAGCCCACTGCAGCTGCCAGAGTGGCTAAATCTCCCTTCTTGTCCACAGCTATTCCTGCCTAAGCCCCCAGCATCAGGCATGGAGGAGTCAGCTAAGTTATTTGAACACAGCGTCAGCCACTTGCTCCTTGATGATGCACAACCATTACTTGATTCAGATGTTGGTTCTGAGGTTGAGGAAGGCAGGAACGTGAGCCTACAGAGAAGGGAGAACACTGGTACACAAATTAGCTGTTCCCCCAGCTGCAGTGTTTTGCCAAGTTGTCTCCAGTGGTAAGGAGGATGGAGGAGATAATGATGATGAGGTCACTGACGTGGCTTGGATAGATAGAGCAGAGAAGGAAAGTGAGGACGAGGCACAACCCCAACGAGGTAGCCTCTATGAAAGAGTAAAGAGCAGCCACCCTATTACATCACATTGTGGAGCTGTTATCTCCCAGCACCCTTCCCACAGCTCAGCTGTCTTGGCTTTTTTTAGCACATTTGCAGCGGATCACACTCTTGCAATTTGCAAACTTGTCTTAGGCAAATCCAGCCTGACAAAAACACCAGTTATTTGGGTACCACATGCTTGAGAAGGCATTTAATCTCCCACCACTCAGCCCCTTGGCAAGAGCACCTGAAAGACACACAAAAGGGACACATTTCTGTTCCTTGTCCTTACTTACCTCAGTCTACTCACGTTATACTTCTTGACCTCTCAGCAGCCTCCACTGACTGGAATGATGGCATAGCACAGTGGGTCCCACAGTGGGCTGTAGACTATAGCTGGCAAATTTCTCTGCCCAATCTGCTGCAGTGGGAAAAAAAAATACAGTCACTGCCACCCACATGCCCAGCGTCTAAATGCAAGCTTTTCAAAGCTGCTTGCTTTAAAGTTCTGCCTTTCCGTCTGATGGATTCTGCCCCCTTCCTTCAATTTTCAGAATGTGCTGTACCACAATAGCAGGTTCCCAGTAACTATTTCTAAGGCCATTCCAGCTCTGTACCATCATGTGGAAGGCAATGTTGTGACTTTGTTGAGCAAGGCAGTCAGCCGTAAGTCCACGTTACTGCTGACACATGGCCTACAAGCATGGTCAGGGATGCTATATTTAATTCACAGCACAGTGGGTAACTCTGCTTGCAATTCATAAGGATGCAGGACAGGGCTCAGTGCTGCAGCTTGTTGTGCCGCCACATCTCCATACAGCTAGTGGTTATGATGCAAGATTTCTCATCTCTATCCCCTCCTCCTCCTACATGCCCTCCTCTGCTGAATTGTCCTATGAACCACAAGTACTACCTAAGCGTTCAAGGGACTATTTAATGAGCCAAGCAAAAAGGTGCCACGCAGTGCTTCAGTTGGTGTGTTGGTGTGTCTAGGGGACAGGAACCACACCGGAGCAGAGATTCTTGCAGCTCTGCAGGAGCAGGCCCAGATGTGGTTCACGCCACCTCAGTTGGAGCAAGGAATTGCACCTGTCACTATTTGAGGAGGCCACAAGGATATTGAGCCGTGACAATGTATGCATCCGTGACACAATCCCTGTTGTGTTCCTGCTGGAGCAGATTCTGTGTGGCATTATGGACAGGGCACTCGAGGCAGAACAGCGAGAGGAAGAGGAGGACTTACTTTCGTCTCAAGGCTCATTTATGCAGCCACCATTCTTCCTACACCACAGAAAGCAGAAGAGGAGAGGGAGGAGGAAGAGGAGGCTTCTGGCAGTTTTGGAGGCATTGGAACAGAGGAAGACATACGTCAAACCTTAAGAGATGGTTTTCCATCCCCAGAACCTTTGGGAGTAGTACGTGGCTGGGAGGAGACAGTTCCAGATACTGTAAACCTTAGTGACCCCGAGGAGTCTGATTCTCATGCCTTGGCAAACTTGCGGTGCATTGGCTCCCTCATGCTTCAAAGCCTACAGGAGGAAAGTCTAAGAACTCATCCCGTCCCCACAGAGGGTGCAAAAGATGAAATCTCGTGAGGACACTTAAAAAAGGAGTTTATATAATGCAGTGTGGTGGAAAATGTATTTTTGAGGTTTCTGTTGGTCAATGGTCAAAAGAGGAGCGGTGGAGAAGGAGGCCACCTAAGTGATGCATTTCACAATTTTTTTGTCCTCGCAGCCCAGGGCTCTCAGCTTCCACATCCCATTGACAGCCTCTGTATCATATGGTGGACGATTATCTAGGGGAGAAAACAGAAATGGAGAACTTTCCAGCTTTCCATTGAGTTACTGGGTCATGAGAATAGACCACCGGCCAGAACTTGCCCGGTATACAATTGAACTGTTGGGCTGCCCTGCTTCCAGCATGCTTTCCAAACGGGCATTCAGTGCTGCTGGAGGTTTTGTTACTGATAATAGAACGCATCTGTCCACAGACTCCGTTGACTGTCTGACATTTATCAAAATGAATCAGTCCTGGATTGCCAGCAGCTATGAAGCCCCTGATGCCGATGTCACTGATTAAGTGTTTTTGGGATGTGGAATCTGTGCAAGACTTCTAGGCTGTCTAGTGTTGTGAGTGTTAATTTCATCTGGAAAAAATGTTTTGGTGTAGGATTTATGGGCACAATTAACACCCAAAGACCATTTTTTACGCACCTGTTTGACAGGTGTATATCATTTAAATTTTTGACAGCAAGGCCAAATCTTTCTTTCATCAAGAGTACCTCTATAGGGTTATGGTGTGAAGGCGCCACAGACACCCAAAAACCAATCATTCTGCACCTGTTTGACAGGTGCATATCATTAGAATTATTGACAGCAAGGCCAATTCTTGCTTTCATCAAGAGTATCTCTATAGGGTTACGGTGTAAAGGCACCTCCGACACCCAAAGACCAATTTTTCCACACCTGTTACTTCTATCCAAAGTCTGTGGAAGAGACACCAGAAGTTATCCAAAAAATCTCTAATATTGTTCCCAGTGAATTACATTGTGGCCTCATCATACAGACTGGCTCCCCAAGCTGTTGTTTATAAAATAAAGAAAGCTTGCAGGGAAAATTAAATTTTTTTTGGCTTTACAAATGCAATTATTTCTGCAGCAGCTTCTATAAACAGTACAGATGTGCCACTTTACAGGAAGACTAAGGGGACCCCCAGGCACTATATTGAAATGAATTTTTAATTTTTATTGTTATTTCTCATTTTTGTGCTTTCACTGTAAACATCAGTAAATCACTGCTCATTTAAATATGACCTTGTTTACAAACTTTTTTCATTGATATGTGTCCGCTAGGGCAGTACCCAGACCCCCATATCCATTGTATGTCCAATCACTTGCACATAAGCCTTTAAAATTTACACTTTTGATTTTTACAGTTCAAGTCCCATAGACTTCAATGGGGTTCGGTATTCAGTTTCGAACTTTTGCAACGTTCGAAAGTTCTGGTGCGAACCGGATAGGGGGTAATTCGGCCCATCCCTACCAGCAGGTATGTGAAATATCTCTGTTGTTACAAGCAACAAATTAAGACACAGTAAGAGCCCAAGACTTCCCTCATTCCATCCAAAAAGAGAAGTTTTGGGTGAAGTTCTACTTTTGTGAAAGACCTGGGTAAAGTTCCCAACAAGATCAATGAGTTGAAGCAAAACTTGTAGATTGAATCCTCCACGGCAAAATCAGATCTGGGTTGACTCAACTTTAAAAAGCAAATAAAATGCAATTCTGCATGCTGTAAAACTGAGAGAAGTTTCACTGCATATTGCTCCTGTCCTTAGAGAGTTTTCTGGCCAGCACAGCACAATTACACACCCAAAGAACTGAACATTTTTCCTGGACCGTCGCCTTCATTTGCATACATTGTCATTCCAGCTCACTGAAACATTTATCTCGGCTCCTAAGCAATGTTGTGCTTCTGTTTCATACAACAGTGCTTCATTTTCCTATTTTATGATACCATTTACACTCGTGCCATGAATATGCTAATCCATACAGCCATGAATCAGTGAATGTCGGGAGTCAGTTAACAAAAAAAAAAAATGGACTTGTTTGAAAAATTTAAAAATGCTAATTTTGATCTTTGGTTGATGAAATGAGTTTTTCATCATCTGACTTGAAGCACTGTAGCAAGACTTACACATCTGTAATGAATAGTTACACTAAAGCTGCACAGAATTGAAATGCGTACACCTGCTTGGATTTAAAGGAAAATGCCAAAGAAAAGTAAAAAGTTCAACTAAAAATCTATTTAGTGTACAGATGTCTATGGTTTGTTTCTAGATTCGCTGTCTGGAAGAAAAAGTATATATTTTCCCTAATATTTTAAATCTGTAGACAAAGAACCCAAATTAACCATCGCACACAGTGCAATTCCACCATGTAGATGCTCTTATCTATAGTAGTATCTTGATGAGAAGACACCTCTAGTGCACATGGATATTGCTCTTGTAACAACCTGCTTAAAGTTTACGGAACTGCTATTTGAACTGTAGCACCCTCCTAGGTAGGTGCTAGAGACTGAGTATAGTTGTGGCTCTGTCTGCCTATCAGAGGACCAGCAGGCACATTCTATATTGCTTTCTTCTTGAAAGAGAGCAGGATCTGTGAGTTAGATCTGCTCATGGTGCTCAGTGTGTGATTCATCTGGTCTGGGGGAGTTTTTCACACTGGTCCAGTAGGGAGGCATATCTGACAGTGGAGAAAACCTGACCAATGGGTACACAGGCTTTGATACAGCCCCAGTGATTGGCACAGACTGCTTTCTCTGTGCATCGTGGGGTGTGGTATAAAAGCCAGGAGCACATGTGCTCGGGGTCTTTGGCTGGTCAGCAGAGTCCAGGAGGGAGGGTGACGGCTGTCTCCTCTTCTGCAGCAGTTGGTGTATGGTCCCAGTCAGTTGGCCTGGTGAGCCAGAAGGAAGGAGCTGAACCCAGAGGTCCAGGAGAGCTGACTAGCGGGGTTGAGACACTGGAGAACCTGGAAAAACAGTATCGTGAGTACAGTGGATCGTGTCTAAGGGCCTGACCAGGAAGGGGGCCATCCCGGAGCAGAGTAGTCAGAGGACGGGAGTCAGCTGGTGGAGTGAAAGTGGTTGCTAGGCGAGTAACCTGAAGATAAGTGCTAAGCAAGCATTATATTCAGAGACTTTACCTCAGATTCATCTAGTAGCAAGGTGAAACTGCAGCCTTGCCGCACCTTCAGATAGAAGTCCTCAGCATTGTGAATAGTTCAAGTTCTGGAATATCCCATTCTTCCCTTATCCCATCCCCGTATAACATAAAAACAACAAAAACACCAACCTCTAGATTGATCATTGACTGAGCTGGAAAGTAAAGTGTACTTCTAATCCTTACTCACCCTATCCAAAACTAAACGAAAAAAAGAACAGACAAAGTATTTGAAGACTGTGTTTCCTACGCATTTTAAAACATACCAACATCTCAAATATACATAATCGGAAAAGAATGGGGTTTTTGAGGTGCACATATATTAAAAAAAATTAAGGTTAAACTTTACATATATAGTATAGCAACAATATATGTATATTACAAATAAAATATTATAATTTTTAACCATACAAAACATTTTTTTACATGTGTACCTCAAAAATTAAAAAAAAAAGTTTTGGCTAAAATTGTTTTAGGCCCAACTTCAGCCCAAATTTCTTTTTTGTTTTGGATAGGGCAAGAAAGGGTTAGTGCCTCTGTCTGCTTTTATTGCTGTGTCCCTATTGGTAAGATTTAACCCAGCTTCCTGGGAGGACTTCTCTCCAATGAGAACACATACAAAAGATAAAACAATGTAGAATAAGGATTCAAACTTCTGCCAATGCTTTTATTGCTCTCTGTGATTTCCTTTCTTGGTGATACCCACACTCCCTTGTTGTGTGAGTATCACAAGGACAGGAAGTGAGAGAAAAATCTCCCCAATGGGGGTCACAACATAATAATTTGCAAAAATAGTAACCTACACTATTTAAAACTAAAATAATTGCTAGAAACAGGGCTTTTAGATTTAAAGTGGATGTAAACCAGATTCATGAAATTTGATCGGGTACATATATCTGTAATGTTTACTTATCTTGCTAAAGCACTAAGTCCTGTAATTTTCTGCTTCTCTGTTCTTCTGTTATCATTATGATAACTTCTGACAAGTTCTCTGACACAGGAGAAAAGAGCAGCTGGAAATTTGTGTCCGGTGGGTGCTATAAATAGATTAGCACAGCACAGCTCTGCAAGTATCTTTGTTCTTCTTTCTATGTGGAGGGAGGTGTGTGCCTTTCCTCCAATCAGCTCTCACACAGTGTATGCCCGGACTCCACTCCCACAGCTGAAACCGGAAGAACAAATTATAACACGATGTTCACTTTCTAAAGAATATAGTAAACTGAAGACAGCAGATATACATGTAATACTTATGTAGAGAAATGTGTTTTATCTCTGTGTATCATTTGAGGCTGTTCACTTTACTGGGTATATGTGAGGGTTTAAATTCACTTTAAAGGGACAGAATATTGTGAGTAAGTTGTAAAATAGTTAAGGATAGTTAGTTAATGTACTAATTGGAAATGTGCTGTTGAGGCTGTTGAGGATGGCTTGAATAGTATAGCCCATGGATATCGCTTACTCTCTGGTAAACATTCCCTTAAGCACAGCACTGATTATATCACCTGAACCAGACTGGAGTTACAAATTTTGGTTACATTGATATGGTGGAAAGGTGTACTTATGTCTTTAGCATTCTCATTGTCTTCTTGACTTAGCATAAGCAGTCTAAACTTGGCAATGAACATACAACGAAGCAATGAAATTGAACATGTTTTTCTTTTTTGTTTATCTGTCCAGAGAATGATTGTCTAGAGGTGTCCAACAAACGACTATTGTCATCCAATTATGTAATGTCTATGTATAGCAACAGATCACCGTGCATAGTTAAAGCAAACTTGTACTTGCCAATACAGGACAAAGCAATAGGTTGACAATAATGTAGACCTCCCAAGCAGCACATATTTTCTTCCCTTCATTCCCATGTCACTAAGACCTAAATTAAAGCCCTGTTTTGTGGTTTACACAGGGCTTTGGCCTTCCATTGTAATAGTGCTGATTGGTCCAGTACTGTCTCATGGAGCACTGTCTCATAGGGTACTGTCTCATGCTCCTCTATACTCAACAATACTGGGTATTTCCTTTGGCGCCTTAAGTGTAAGGGACCTGCAGGGAAGTAAAAGATATGTAATTATATGCTGGGAGTATATGGGAGATTAACCCTTTATTTAGCTTTTTAATGGGCAAAGTACAGGTTGCTTTAAAACTTATCTAAACAACAAAAATACTAAAATGTTATATATTGCAGCGCGCCAGTCCTTAGTTGTGGTTGATATATTAATTTTTATTTTCCCCTTTATTCTCACTTGGTAACCTTTCAACTAATCTCTTGCCCCCTTGTGTCTACACTTTCCTTTTCCATTATATCAGTAGGGGCAGCAATGGTTGTTACACAGACTGGACTTGTTTGCCTCCATTACACGGTGATTGATGGAACTAGTAATACTGTATACACAAGAAAGATGACGATATTAATGATCTTTTTGCATTTCTGGCAGGATCAACAGGTATTTTCTGTACTCACTGAAAATGATCTTATCCTGAAAAGTGAAAACAAAATGCAGCCATTAAATCTAAAAATGGGTAAGTTGTCATATATTACTTTTTTTTTCTCAATCTTATTTTATTAGAAAATACAAGTGTACACAATAAAAAGGGAATACATATTTTCTCTCCAGAACCATCTTACTTAATACCACTTAACATGATACCAAGTATTTCATGTTAATGTTAGAAATATAGATATCAAACATTTAATATCCAACAAACATGGCTACACAGAGTACTTTATCTTACAGAACCTTAATATATTGTTAGTAAGACCAACTCATATCATGATTATAATCCCATAATTAAATGCTCCTCTGAATATATAATTTAATCCTGATTTACAAATACGTCAAAATGTCTTAGTTGGCTTAATGACTTTATGTAAACACTCTCAACCGAACAGGGGGAAAAAGAAAAAAAGAAGAAAAAGAAAAAAAATATAAAAATAAACAAAAAAAGTACAAAAAAACACAAAAACACAGAAAATACGCACAGAAAGTATGCACTCTGCTATGATGATATATCAGTGGCCCACTTAACAAACTCAGTTGAATCCCAAAACTCAGCCCACACAGACCAAGTATTCGCAAAACGTTCCAAATCATCAAGTTCTTGCACAAGTAAACGTTCCGAGGCTTTATTTTTATCCACCTCTACTGCCCACTCCATAAGAGAGGGCACTTCTGATTGTCTCCAATATCTAGGGATCACATTTCTCATAGAAGCCAAAAAATGGCACAGAATATCTAACTTAACCAACCTGAGAGGTCCCAGTGTCAAGGATAACAGAGCTATCTCAGGGTAAGGAGTCATTGTGGTCTCTGTCAACCTGCAGTGCAAAGCAAAAACATTTTCCCATAACTTCAGGATTTGGGGGCAGTGCCACCATATATGTAGCATTGTGCCCCTATACGAGGAACATCACCAATATACATTGGACGATGTAGAATCTATATATTTGATAGTAGACGGGCATCGATACCATCTGGTTAGTAGTTTAAACCCCTTTTCTTGAATCCTAATATCCACAGAAAATCCATGGGTTAGAACAAAGCACTTATGCCAGTCCAAAGGGGAAAAGCATGCCTGAGTTCCCGTTTCCACACCCTAGTGTAGGAAGGGAACTCTGGGCGAAAGGCCTTAATCAGTAATCCGTATAAAGAAGAGAGTACATGCCTAGGAGGGTCTGTATGAAGAAGCATACCCTAAAGTTCCAATGGTTCCCCTCAGACATCTGCCAGGGAAGAAAGTACATAGGTATGAAAGAACTTGTTGTCTCCACATCCATGCTGTCATCTTTTGAGAGTATTTTTGAGTTGAGGGGTCAGTCAATAATAATGTAGGATCTGCTTGTAATATTTGGGCCACGCGACGATGATCCTTCTTATTCCATGGGCCAAATCGTGTACTCTTAACAGCCGCTGGAAATTCTGGGGTCCCAAAGAATGGTGACATTGGTCCCCAAATCTTAGAAATTGAACCAGATTCCACCACATTGTCCCAGACCCGTAAGGTCTGACGTGTCATTCCAGCATATATTACTTTTTTGTTTCTGGGTTTAGATACGCTTTAAGCAGTCTACACTTCATCTTTAAGTAACTAATTTTTTGTAGGTAATTTATTATATTTTTATGAAACAATTTTGCCTGAATAATGACATGCTTTTCCAGGCTGGGATGACTACCATCGCTCTCCAGTAATTATAATGGCTTGTTGACGGTAATGTGACTTCAGGAAGTGGCACATTTCCAGTCTAATGCACCTTGCAATCTTTATGCATCAGTCCAACGCTGGTAAAATTGATGAACACATTTCAAAAGTGAATATGTAACTGACTTAGCTTGGGAAGACATCCTGGGAATTGTGTTCTCTGAGGCGTTTATTTTTACATTATATACTTGTTTTGTTTTCTGGCAATACAATTCCAATAGCAAAGAGTCATTTAAAGAGATTGAATGGTACAATGTAGCTGAAATAACTATGGTAGAAAGAAAAGTGCTTAAAGCAAACCTGTGGGCTGGAATCCTTATTATAACCGGCAGAGGAAAGATAGTGCAGACGCTGCGGGCAAAGTGAGCAGAAGGACCTGTTAGCCTAAAAATCACAGCACTCAAAGCCCCTGCCACCAGATCATCCATTACTTTCCCTATGATTATGTGTGCATTTAATGTATTTTATGCATACTGTTTACCTGTAAACCTTTTTTTTGTACACTTGCAAAATCCCTGAAACTGCTGCTGGTCGCTACCATCTTGGATGTCAGCAGCCCCAGTAGATTCAGAGCTGTCACTTAATTAACACTCTATAGCAGTCTTTCTCAACCTTTTCAATACAGAGGAACCCTTAAAATAACTTTCCAGTCTCATGGAACCCCTGCTAAAAATGACTATATCTACAGCTCATGATACATTATTTTGATGGTCAATGGGAAGAATGCTCTTTACATTTATGGTCATTTGGAAGAATTGCCCTCTTACAGACAGCTAAAAAGACCAATGGTGTTAATGGGAACTTATCGGAGAGGCAGAAATTGCTCATTGCTCAAGGAACCCATAGAAACCTCTAGGGTTCCATGGAAATCTGGTTGAGAAACCCTGCTCTATAGTTTTCCCCTTTACTCCTCCATTAGCAGCTACATAAAAGATTAGGTAGGGAGGTGAGGAGAGGGGTGGAGGAGCTGGACCAGCACACAGAGAAATTAGATACTCCCAGTAGAGGAAAGAGTCATGCTATGCAAGGAAGGATGGGCTGTGCTAGGAAGTCTACCGTGAGTAGTCATATTTTCTGACAATTTTAAAGGTGCATTGCAAGTGAATAAAAAAAATCAATTATGAAAAGAAAACATGCTGTTGTCAGGTATTGAAATACATGGTTTGTCTGCGCTTTTATCTGCAGTTTTTTAAGTAAATGACAATAGGAATGAATATCCTAAATATAGGCAGGAATTGTACCATATCTATAAATTCCACAACTGAAATTAGCATATATAAAAAGAGCTGAATGTTGAGGATAAATCTAAATGAGTATGACAAATATAGTGTAGGTATTGATTACTAGGCCCATAGCTATGTCTGGGAGATGGTTGTATATCATTCATCAAAAATTGTGCAACATTCTGCGACAAATGTGACCCCAGGACAGGATATGTAGGCGGGCAGCCTATAAGGACACTATTTTACACTGGTGCACTTAATCTTATGTAACTGTTCTCATCACTGTGCTGCGTTTTGAAAAGTCCAGAATGCAGCATCTTTGGTTCACTCTTCAAAAGCGCTTTTTTTTCAAAATGTTACCATTGTACTTTAATTGAAACCCATCAAAAGCATCAAAAAAGCACTTGCAGTGCATTTTTTGTGCAATTTTGAGTGACATGTCCAAGTTTTAGGGGCATGCTGGGAGTCAGAAATACAGAAAATACACCAAAAACATGATTTGAAAATGACTGTAGTTTAAAATGCATACTGCCTTAAGGGTGAGATAAACCCTACCTCAAAAAAGTCTCCCTTTGTCTAATAAATATGAACTTACCCTAGTATAAGGTCCCTAGGGAAACCTCTGATATATATTAGATAAATTAGAATCCTGGCTTGTCCAGAACAGCCATATCGCTATGCTGTCCTGGACAAGCTTAAAGTGTTACTAAAGTCTCGTTTTATTTCTATTAAAATAACAAACATGTTATACTTACCTCCTCTGTTCAGTGGCTTTGCACAGGGCAGCCAATATCCCCCTCTTCTCGGGTCCCTGGGTGGAGCTCCTGGCCCCTCCCTTCTGTTGAGTGCCCCCAAAGCAAGCAGCTTGATATGGGGCACCCAAGCCAAGCTGCAGCTCGTAGTATCCATTCAGTCACGGAACTACCATCTGGCCCTCCCCCTCTCTCTCCTGTTTGACTAACTGGGTTTGATTGACAGCAGCAGGAGCCAATGGCGCTGCTGCTGTGTCTCAGCCAATCAGGAGAGAGAGTCCCGGATGGCTGAGGCACTTGTGGTCATCGCTGGATCGAAATGGGGCTCAGGTAAAATATTAGAGGGACCTGCACACAGAAGGCTTTTTATCCTAATGCATAGAATGAATTTAGATAAAAAACCTGACTTTACAATCTCTTTAATTTTAACAAGTTTGTAATACACAAGAGACATTTACATAAAAGCTGACAGTAATCATTTGATTCACAATCATACTGATTTTTACCATGCTTGTTTTCTATTATGTCTAGTGCACTATTATGTTTCCGTTCCATCCTGAAGAAGCAGATTGTATTCTGTGAAACGCGTTGAAACAGGACACTTTGCCAGAGGACAGTAAGAAAAAAACTTACTGTATATTGTGTTAAACCATAGACATAGATACTTTCACGCTTTTCCCTAACAAGGTGGTCTAACACTATGGCTGGCTTCTGTATTTATTTCACCTATAACAGCTCTCTTTCCCATAAGGCAAGCAGGCCTACTGGTACTTGGTTACCCCCAGGATTTATACACAATGCTATAGTGCCTACCTACCATGCTGGGGCAGGTGTGAACTGAGCAGAGCAAAGGGTACTTGCGGTTGGCAGACCGGCAGAGTGGTTCAATATCAGTCTAGGTACAAGGAAGGCAGGGATCAGAATAGTCAGGGGACAATCCATAGTCAAAGGCAGGCAGAGTTCAGAGAATAGTAGATATATCCAAGTCAACAACAAGGGAATCCAATCTAGCAGAGGAAACAGGAAGCTTGGAACACATATTACACATGTTATCACAAGCATGGGATTGCAGGCTTGGCTGGCTTAAATCAGGTTTGGTCTCAACCCCTAGACTGACCACATCAATCACCTTGCAGGTGAACAGATAGACACAAATGTATCATACTCAAAACCAGGATGCTGGAATGAGACCAGCAACAGTCAAAGAACGGGAGAATTTACATGCTCCTGGCAGATACCATGTTGGTGTTGTCCAACCCAAAGCTATAGGAAACATCTCACTGCAACGTGGCACAGCTTTTACTCACTCCAGTAAAAAAAAAAAAAAAAAGGAAACAGTAAATTGGTTAACCAGTGTCGTCATTATTTTTTATTTAATATTTATGAGCACAAAACAACACAGAAAATAAATTTCTGCTGCAACCCAAATTATGATCTGTTTTATTGTACTATTTCTTTGTATGTTGCACTTGTACGGCTAGCTAAAGAACAAGTCAAAAGGTTTTAACAAGCGTTGAATATATTATCCACAACAAACCCAATCTACAATAATATTGGCGGTAAACAGCTAGTCCAAAATCGCAAGAAAATTAAAATTTCATCAGCATCAAGTGCAGCTCAGATCATCTGTAATAGTTTTGCCTCTAAGCCTTTCAGCACGGTAAACCAACAGATGTCTTCTTCTATTAATGGAAATCTTCCTCCAGACAAATAAAAGGCACTGGTTGCTGTGTGGAGGAGGTCATTGTGCAGAGTAGATAGTGTAAATGACAGGAAGGTTAGTGTGTTCTAGTACAAGAAGACCATTGCAGGCACAGGCGCATATTATATCACGTGACCCTGTGCTTGGGGAGACCACTGTTTGTGCATATGTGCCTCCTGACTTGTTTGTGGCTGTGATTGCATGCTCTGTACTGGTGTTGGTGCCAACTGACTTATATAAACTTGAATGCTGCATGGACAGGTTGCTGAGAGTGCTTTAGCAAATTCTGGTTAACCCGTGACTTGACCTGTTCTACTTATCTGTTTATGACCTGGCTTGCCCTGTGACCTGCAGCCTGCTCTACAACTTTTTCTTACCTATTGTGACATCTGCCTGCCTGCTTGACTCTGCTTATTGCCTTCTGCCTTTTGCCATCATTGCCTGGGTCTTACTTATCTTGGCTTCATCTCTCAGAGTCAATCCTGTCTTCTGAATTGGTACCTTTGCTGCTCAGCTGTTACCAACCTCAGCTTGTATTCTGTCCTCTTCCTGTCACCTGCTCTGGTATCCCAGTGTTCCTGCATCTAGTTCCTGTCCAGTGGTCTACAGTCAATCGAGCCACACACCTTCCAGCATTGACAGATCCAGTACTGCCTGTAACACCGGCACTAGTCCCACTCTGTATCATTGCATTCCCTGTTGCCACTTCCAGGGTGTTGAACAGGAGGTGCAGAAGAGGCCTCCATAGACTTCATGTACAAAAGCCTACACTGGCAGCTCCTAAACTTGAGTTTAGGAGCTTTTGGCATTTTTTTGCCAAGGCTCCTAAACTGAACTTCTTGAAAGCCTATGTGTCAATCTACACATAGGCTTGTAGCAGAGTTTAGGAGCTGTGGCGTATAAGTGAGCTCAACTTCCCTCTCCTGAACACGGAAGAATCTCGTTCAGGATAGGAAAGTTTTGACCGCTGGCCTTGGGCAAACACAACATTTTTTTTGCATTTTCCTGCGGCCGCGATAAATATAGGCCAGTGTACATAAAGTCCCGTACACATGATCAGAAAATCGTATGAAAAAGAAATACCGCTTTCAAAGTGATTGTACGATAATCTGTTTGTTAGTACACAGCTTTCGAGAGCTGATCACGACAGTTCATCCGATATTATCCGATGGGACAAACACAAAAGTTTTTCTTGCGCGATACCAGACCATACAATTTTTATTGAATCAGTACAGTTTTCGTCCAAAAATGCAATACAAATACAATACAATACATCACTTCCAAAATGTTATTCTGTCGTATAATACTTTTCAGAACTTTAGTAACCTCTTCATTTTCGATATGAAATTAGCATTAAAAAAAAAGTTGTTGAGTCTCTTAAATCACTTTTTGCCTTGTAGATTAATGCTCAAACAAACCCGCAAAAAACATGCATCTTTAATTTCAGTATCCCCACCAAATGAAGGGTTCTAAGTAGACCTCCCAGTAGTGTGATGCATTACGGTGACTGTGACCTTGCAGTATACACTGTAAGTTCACATATACATGTAATTTATCTTTTTAAAAGCTCATTATAAAATATGACACATCCCTCTAAATACATATACCATATGTACCCCCAGTACTCTGACCACCAATAAGGATCCCAAGGAACTACCTTCTTCACCCCCTTGACTGTGAAGCAGGACGGTAACTGCGACCTCTGCAACATATCAGCAAGCTCCCCCTACATTTTGGAGCAAAATTAGACTGCAACCTAGCAGCATATCATGTAAAATGCAATTTCATTCCAGGAAAAAACCCAAAGGAATTCCCACAACAGTGTGGAGCACCATTACAATTGTGATTCTGCAACACACAGGGTGAGTTTCCTAAAATTGATTTAAAAAACACTACCTGGATGCCTCCTATAATCCTGTGAACCACAAAATGATTTATTCATATATACCACCCAGGTCGCATCCAATTGGTTCCTGTTGCGAGTCTCACCAGACAAAGGGAAACATACATGAATAGGCAAAAAAAAATGTATGTACTCTTACTCTATTACCAGATTATGTTCTAAATGAATATGACATGTACAGATAATAATAGATAATTATCACTACCTCTACAGACTTGGTGATAAAAAATTCTTGAGAAAGGCTATATTATAGCTGAAACGCATCGGACAAACACTGGATGACCTCTGTGAACAGATTTCCAAGCAATCAAGCATGGAAAAACAGAGATAAAACATCCAAAAAAGTCACCAGATTTACAGTTGTCACTGAAAATTTTCCGAACCTATTTTTCTTATCTATGCACCTTGGGTCTATAACCCAACACTTATGCACATGATGATTATTATTATTATACGTTTTTTTCTTTTGGAATAATTGAATATATGCTTCAATAAACTACCCCCTGATTTTATGTATAAACTTGTGTACCTAATCCCTTGCCCTTAAAGTCCCACCTCTTGGCCTGAGGCACCATACAACCCTTTCTAGTACACAGCTTTCGAGAGCCGATCCGATGGGACAAACACGAACATTTTTCTTGTGCGATACCAGATCATACAATTTTTATTGAATCAGTACAGTTTTCGTCCAAAAATGCAATACAAATACAATACAATACATCACTTCCAAAATGTTATTCTGTCGTATAATACTTTTCAGAACTTTAGTAACCTCTTCATTTTCGATATGAAATTAGCATTAAAAAAAAAAAAAAAAAAATAGATTATTCATCCAATAATTTGATCGTGTGTACCAGGCATTAGTCTTCACCAGCTACATGACGGAAACATTTTTCTGCTGGTGCAGATGAGACAGCTAGGCCCGCCATGTGACCACTCTACAGGCTTTGTTAAGAAGTTGTCAATAAATTTCCACAGCAAAAATATGAAATGTCTGTTTGTCACGTGAAATCAGCAGTTTTCTAAAAGCATCTGTGACAATCAGGGCTGCTGTTAGAAATCGCGGGGCCCGTAGAGACTACCTGGCAGGGCCCCCTCAAGAAAATTTTAAAGATATATTTAGCTAAAATTACAACAAAATCACTATTATCAGACACAAATATAACAGAACTCGCATAATTCCTGCTAAATCTAAAAAAAAAAGTTATGTTAAATAAAAAAGAAGATGAGATGAGAAAAATATACAGGCTGGGCAGTTAGCGCCGGTTCACATACACGCGACGCTACTTCCCGGGGCGACCTCCGAGATCGCGGTGCGAGCAGCGCGCCCCGACCTCGGAGCAGCCGCCACGGACTTCATGACATTGAAGTCTATGGCGGTCGCCTCCTGGTCGCCCCAAAGAAGCTCCGGACCCTTTTTCTAGGTCGGAGCGACTTGTGTCGCTCCTATTAGAACGGGTCCGCAGCTTCCCTATGGGAGGCGACCTGCGGCGACCTGTGAGGCGACCAGGTCGCCTCACAGGTCGCCCTAGTGTGAACCGGGACTTAGAGCTCAGTGCTCAGAGAGACAGAGAGAGAAACAAAGTTACAATTTACAAATAAACTCCTGAGCAGAGATAAGTGCTGGGAGGGGGGCCCACACAAGGGAGGGGGATTAGTGAGGGACGACTGTCTCTTTCTCCACAGATAAAAGCTGATAGCAGGGAGAGGGACAGATCAGATTCAGGTGCTGGAGGAAGATTTCTGTAATTGTTGTCCATCACTAATCCCCCTCTCTGTGTGGGCCCCCCTGTGTGCTCGGGCCCCCTACAAGAGGGCTGGTGGTCCCCCCTATCAGCGGCCCTGGTGACAATAGGAAATGAAGTAAGTATAGGTGGGAGATGGAAGCAAGGTCAAAATGACAGTATTAGATTATATCCATAAAAATTGCAAGGTGGCTACACTGAGAAAGGGCATTGTTCCTCTTGGATCCGAAGCACATGTGAGGAGGGCATAAGATGTGATTACGCAGAAACAGATGTGTTTGTGATTCACTCATCATTTTACCTTTTGCCCCCCCACCCACCCCGGCTTGAACCATGAAAGGTCACCTGCCACTCCAGAAAGGAACCTTACAGGGGCGTAACTACAGGGGTTGCAATTGCAACTGGGCCCCATGCTCCAGAGGGCCTGTGTGGCTCCCTTTTACATCTGGATAGGAGGGGGGGGGGGCAGGGTCAGCATGTAGAGAAATCACTGTCCTCCTTTTTCCTCCTGTAGCTGCAGGAGGAAAATGGAGGAGATTGGTTCCTCTGTATGCTGCCCTTGCCACTCCTCCTATCCAGTTAACATGTGTTCTGCTGTCTCTGGGCCCCTCTGTGCTCCCCTCGTCCCCCCCTAATGTGTTGCCCCTCCCCACTGTGCTCCGTTCCCTATCCTGCAGGCTGCTGCAGGGGATGTGTCACAATAGAGAACCAGGAAGGGGTCGGTAAAAATGTAATTTTTCTGAATGGACAGAGTCATAGTCAGTGACATTGTAAAAAAAAAAATAAAATGATAAAAAATAATACAATTAAAATACCAAAAAAATAAAAACGACTGACACCAGTGGGTGAACTTCCAGGATCGCAAAGGTCACAATTGCAAACGGGCCCTGGCATTCCACCACCGTGGGAAGGCCCCGAGATGGCAGGAACGGAGCCCACTGCAGAACTTGTGAAAGGGTCCCGCAATGAGAGTAAAGGGCCCCAGGATCAGTGGGAAGAGCCCCAGACTTGAAGGGAGGGGCCCTTGCCAGGGATCCGGGGGACCCTGAATGGTTACCTGCACCAGGGCCCTGAAGGCTCTAGTTACGCCTCTGGAACCTTACATGCATTCTTATAAAATATCAAGGTATGCAAAATTGCAAGAAAGTGGATTTATTAAAAACATTGCTAACTGTTTAATATGAAAATAAAAGTGTCACTCTAAATGTATTCTAAAACATGTAATGAGCATGAGACACTTGGCACACAGAGGTTCCCAGTTCCACCCACCTGCCTTGGCAGGGGAATCCTCTACTGCATCAAAAGGATTTATTCTGAGGGGGTGGTAGAAGGGTACACCAGACAACGCTATTGAGGAAAACTTGCCATAGAAACCTTTTAGAGCTAAAGAAAATCAAAGGAGCCCAAGAATATAAATCTACACTGATATGATTTTACAAAAGTTAAAGTTTTACTGTTCCTAAAAATGGAAAATTCAAGAGACAAGTTGGTTTTCAGCAGATACATTGGAACTAAAATACAAACAAATATACCTGGGGGGTTTCTATTACATGTATATAAAGTAATTTTTGAAAAGGTGCCTCAAGGTGACTTTAAGCCTAAGGAAAATATACCCTCAAAGAGTAGCTTTGTACCTTCTGTCCAACATCACATATGAATGATTTATCATAGCAGTCCCCATGCATGTTCAGCAATGTCTTCAAAAGGCGAAGAAAAAAAAAAAAAAACTAAACAAGTTAATTGTCTTGCGTAATGAGCCTTGCTGCTATAATGAAACTTTCCACAAAATGAGTTTTAAAATGCCTCCCAATAAAAAAGCATCAACATCTCCCCTGAGCCACAATCCAGCGTTTACGATTATGCGTTTCTTGAAAGTAAAACGAATGGCTGACTTCAGTCATTCAGGAATTTGCATCTAGAGATTTTGTAATTTTTTTTTTCTATTTTTCTACTCAGTTTGCAAATTATTTCACAAATAATATTTTACCACAGTGCTTAGCTAAGTGAGATTAAACCATTGTAATATATGGTGATTTCATTTTGATCAGATGTATGATGAACTATATCATTTTAACCACAAGGCGTAAAATACATTTTATTATTTATACTGTAAAATTGTATTATGCCAAGAAAAAAGTTCTATCAGGTAAATCTAAACTTCATTCTTACCTCCATTCCTGCACAGTTGTACAGGCTCCTCTCTTCACTTAGGCCGGCCATAGACGGTTCGAATCTCGGCCGGTTCAGCAGAAACCAGCCGTGATTCAAACCGTGTGCAGGCTAAATGTACCAAGTTAATCGTTCAATTAAAGTGGTTGTAAAGGCAGAAGGTTTTTTATCTTAATGCATTTAAAAGCCTTCTGCGTGCAGCAGCCCCCCTCAGCTTCCCTAATACTTTACCTGAGCCCCCTCTGGATCCAGTGATGTTGTAGGAATGTCTTGGATGCCCGGGCTCCCCTCCTCATTGGCTGAGAAAGCAGTGCGGCGCCATTGGCTCCCTCTCTCGTCAATCAAAGTCAGTAAGCCAGTGATAATAGAAAGAGGGTGGGGTCAAGCCACGATTCCGTGTCTCAATGGACACAGGGAGATGTGTCTCAGCTCGGGTGCCCCCATAGCAAGCTGCTTGCTGTGGGGGCACTCAACAGGAGGGAGGGGCAGCGAAGAGGGACTCGAGAAGAGGAGGATCTGGGCCACTCTGCAGAACCACTGCACAGGGCAGGTAAGTTTGACATGTTTGTTATTTTTATTAAAAAAAAAAAAACAAGACTTTACAATTACTACAAACTGGGTACAACCAGCCTGCTGGATTCACTTGCAATTATCGCTAGTGGCTGATATAGCTCCTAGCAATAATCACTGCCTTCTCCTGGCAGGGGCGGCTTCCCAGCCCCCACCCCCCTGCTCAGCAGGAGGGATTGCCCTGTCAGCACTGTCTGTGTTAATGGGAGAATCATGCAAATTTCTTTATTTCAAATGTCATCACTGTGTCTCTGTGCTTCTCTCTATGCAGGTGCTAGAGAAAAAGTATAGTTTTGGGTCCTGTCTGCTTACCAGAAGGACTGCAGGTAAATCTATATTGTTCTCTGCTTACCAGAGAGCAGGATCTGTTAGTGAGGTCTGTTCACTGTGCTCAGGTGTAACTCATTCTGTCTGCAGAGTGTTTCACACTGGTCCAATAGGGAGACATATTGGACAGTGGGAAGAAACCTGATAAATGACAGGCTTTTGATACAGCCCTGGTGATTTGGCAGAGGAAAAGTGCCTCGGTGCATGCTGGGATACTGTATAAAAGCCAGGAGCACATGTGCTCTGGGTCTTTCGGCTGGATAGGGGAATCCTGGGGGGAGGTGGCGGCTGACTCATCCTCTGTAAAGATGCCATGCAGCCTCAGGTAGTAGACCTGAGGGCCTGGAGAGTGCTAGTGAGGAACTGAACCCAGAGGTCCGGTGAAGCTGACTGAAAGGGGAGACAGTGGAGGATCTGATTCTGGAGTACAGTGATTACAGATCTGTGTCAAGGGCCCTGACCTGAGGTGGGCCAACCCTGCAGCTAAAAAAAGTCAGTGGATGGGTGTCAGTAAAGGGGATGCTATTGAGTGTCCCGAAGAAATTGTAGATTCATCAAGTCTATTGCTGGAGAGAAAAGAGCAAGGAGACTTAATCCTTTCTATACATGTGGTAGTATTGATTAAGCAGTGCAGCTGCTTCCACAATCAACCTGGTGAGGCCAAGTGAGAGTTGTCCTTATCAATTGTGAATAGTTACAGTTGGAGTATCCCACTATTCCTTTCTCACATCCAAGTTCCAAAATAAAAACTAAAAACCAATACCCCTAGACTGTTCATTGTGAGTAAGGAGGGATGTGTGAACAGTTCTCTAAGTGACTGTGTGCTGCTAAATATGGGGACAGTGCTACAAAATACAGGCAGATCATGGATAGTGTTTTGGTTAGATTTGCCAAAACTATATTATAGGAGGACACACCATCTATCCATTCACTCCACAAGGAGTACCTTTGGAAAAAAAATAAATACATAAAAAAACATTATTTTACATTTTCAAAAATATCGGCTGATATCGGCTGATACCGATATCCGATGACCAAAATATTGGTATCGGCATTAAAAAACAATATCGGTCAATCACTACTGTAGATGTTAATGTAATCTGCTCAGACCACTGGGGTCCCCTGCCATAATGATTTTATTGTAAGTAGGTCTCCAGCTGTTGTGCCATTGTATCATTTCCCCATTATGCGCCTCCTCTGTGTGTATTCCTATTGTCCTATTGTTTCTGTCTGTCTGCTAGTATTGTCCCCTCCACCTAGGCTGGTTTGAGAGCCTAGTTAAAGTGGAGTTCCGGCCTATTTTGCAACTTTAGTGATTCCTGGAGTGCTCGCTATGCTGATCAACAACTGGGCATTTTCAATTTTTTTCCGGGGGTCCCTTACCTTATTTTCAGGCATTTTTGATTGTACTTTCTCCTTTTCCCCCCTCTGTGGCCAAGGCCACCGACATCACTTCCGCCTTTGCATTGCATCCTGGGAGCTGTTTGTCATCACTCCCAGGAGGCTGGAATCAAGAAGAACTCCCAGAACACTCCCTGGAATCAGGAAGAAGGACACAGCAGATTACACTGCGGCTTCAGATGCCCATGTCTAAGATGGCCGCGCCTAGACAGCGTTTTTAAAAGTAAGATTTTGACTAAAATCCAATACTGTACACCTTGTAAATATCAGAATAGTGGTTCTGTAAAGGGTGATGGATTAATATTATAGGGGTATTTTTAGTTAAAAAAGGTATTTGAGGCCGGAACTCCGCTTTAATTAGCTCAAGTTAATTATATCACTGTCAGCTATTAGATGCTAGAGGTGAATTAGCATATGTTTTGGTTTCCTAGTTTATAGTTTATAGTTATATGTTTCCTAGTTATGTTAATTATATTCCTGTATACAATTTCCTTTGCATACGTTAATGTAATCAGGCTTACCTGACCCTGTGTACTATATAACTTCCTGTGTGAGTTTTCAATAAACAGTTCCAGTTCTCATACAAGCTATTGCTGGCTAGTCTTGTATGATGCGGCTACAATATCTAGTTCTTATGTCCAGACTGGAGGAAGCTGTATACTTATGGAAGCACTCAAGCAGGGTGCTGGATGGTTCCGTCACATGCCCCCATCAGAATATTTTCCCTTACCTCTCATTTTGGTGACAAGAGTAAAATTTAGGATTTTCCATAATTTTATGTCCAAGTGACAATGGTTAGCACAGAGTGGCACTTTCTCTACTTTGTTTAAAACAACATTTTTTAAAATATAAAAAATGTCTGTAGATAATTTTAGGAAGTTACTCAAATTGATTAACCACTTGCCTTCTGTGCACTTAAACACCCTTCCCATCCAGGCCAATTTTCAGCTTTCAGCGCTGTCACACTTTGAATGACAATTGCGCGGTCATGCTACACTGTACCCATTTGAAATTTGTATCATTTTTTTCACACAAATAGAGCTTTCTTTTGGTGGTATTTAATCATCTCTGGGTTTTTTATTTTTTACAAAAAAAAAAAGAATAAAGACAAAAAATTTTGAAAAAAAAAAAAGTTTTTCTTATTTTCTGCGAGTAAATTTTGAAAATAAATTTTTCTCCTTCACTGATGTGCGCTGATGAGGCGGCACTGATGGGCACTGATAGGCTGCACTGATGGGCACTGATGAGGTGGCACTTATGGGCACTGATGAGGTGGCACTTATGGGCACTGATGAGGAGGTACTAATATGCCGCACTGATGAGCACTGATAGGCGGCACTGAGAGGCGGCACTGAGAGGCGGCACTGATGAGCACTGATAGGCGGCACTGCTGGGCACTGATAGGCGGCACTGCTGGGCACTGATAGGCGGCACTGCTGGGCACTGAGAGGTGGCACTGCTGGGCACTGACAGGTGGCACTGCTGGGCACTGAGAGGCGGCACTGAGAGGCGGCACTGATAGGCAGCACTGATGGGCACTGGCGGATGGCACTGGACACTGACGGGTGGCACTGATGAGCGGCACTGATCGGCAGCACCATCAGTGCCCACACTCAGTGCCCATAGTGCTGCCAGTCAGTGCTCATCAGTGCCTAGATGAGCAGGCACTGATGGGCACTGACTAGCAGCACTATGGGCACTGATTGTGGGCATTGATGGGGGGCACTGATGGCGGGCACTGTGGGCACTGATGGGGGGGCACTGTGTGTATGTTTTTACCTTGTGTAATCAGGGCACTGGTGATCGGTGCCCTGATTACATTCTCCTGTGTCCCCGGCACTGTGAGGCTCCCCCTCCTTCCTCACACTGCAGGCTCCGTGTGAGGAAGGAGCGCCGGTGATGAGAGATGATCTCATATGTTTACATATGAGATCATCGCTCATTGGACGGCCAGATCACGTGGTGAATGGCCGCTGTGATTGGCCATTCACCGCGATCTGTGATCGGCCGTGTCCAAGGGACACGGCCGACACAGATTTTCCCCGCAGCGCGCTCGCGGGAGCGCGCTGGGGGCGTGTCACTGGGAGGCCGTTTAAAAACGGCCTCCCGAAAATTCGAGTCCGCGCTGCAGCCGTATATAGGCTGTAGGGCGGATGGGGGGTGGTTAATGACTGTTATTAGTATATCACATTGCTGATATACCTAAAGAGAACTGCTACCTCTTCAGTCCTAGCTGCTAGGTGATGCTTCTTTAGTTAATTGCCTGTAGGCTGAGAGAGGGGTGTTACATAGTGATGTCGCGAACATAAAATTTAATGTTCGCGAACGGCGAACGTGAACTTCCGCAAATGTTCGCGAACCGGCGAACATTGCGAACCGCCATAGACTTCAATAGGCAGGCAAATTTTAAAACCCACAGGGACTCTTTCTGGCCACAATAGTGATGGAAAAGTTGTTTCAAGGGGACTAACACCTGGACTGTGGCATGCCGGAGGGGGATCCATGGCAAAACTCCCATGGAAAATTACGTAGTTGACGCAGAGTCGGGTTTTAATCCATAAAGGGCATAAATCACCTAACATTCCTAAATTGTTTGGAATAACGTGCTTTAAAACATCCAGTGTGTGTATACGATCAGGTATGATGTTGTATCGATCAGGTAGTGTAAGGGTTACGCCCGCTTCACAGTGACAGACCAAACTCCCCGTTTAACGCAAAGCAAACATCCGCAAACAGACCAGAACCGACCAAAATGGGACAGGAACTGGGCTTTAAGGGTTAGGGTTAGGTTTAGTGTTAGGGGATAGGGTTAGGGTTATGGTGAGATACTTAGGGTTAGAGTTAGTAACCCTACCCCTACGCCTCTAACCCTAACCCTCTAACCCTAAGCACTAAAAATAACCCTAACCCTAGCCCTAACCCTAATTCTAATTTTTTTCTGGTTCTGGACATGCTACAGAGCTGAAACTTCACAGGTACACTTTTTAGACCCCCCCAGACACCAAATCACACAAAAAAAGTTCTTAAAAATTTTCATTTTTGATAGAGAGCCAATTATTGGAAAAAAAAAAAAAAAATGAAAAAAAAATAAAAAATTTCTTTGGATTTAGTGTCTGAAGGGTCTAAAAAGTGTACCTGTGAAGTTTCAGCTCTGTAGCATGTCCGGAACCAGAAACAAATTACGAATAAGGGTTAGGGCTAGGGTTAGGGTTAGGGTTAGGGCTAGGGTTAGGGCTAGGGTTAGGGGGTTAAGTTTAAGGTTAGAGGGTTAGGGTTAGGATTAGGGTTAGGGCTAGGGTTAGGTTTAGGGTTATTTTTATGGCTAGGCTTAGAGGGTTAGGGTTAAGGTTAGAGGGTTAGGGTTATGGTTAGAGGGTTAGGTTTAGTGTTAGGGGATAGGGTTAGGGTTACGGTGAGATACTTAGGGTTATAGTTTGTAACCCTACCCCTCTAACCCTCTAACCCTAAGCACTAAAAATAACCCTAACCTTAGCCCTGACCCTAACCCTAGCCCTAACCCTAGCCCTAACCCTAATTCTAATTTTTTTCTGGTTCTGGACATGCTACAGAGCTGAAACTTCACAGGTACACTTTTTAGACCCCCCAGACACCAAATCACGCAAAAAAGTTCTTAAAAATTGTCATTTTTGATAGAGAGCCAATTATTGGAAAAATATAAAAAAAAAAAAAAATTTCTTTGGATTTAGTGTCTGGGGGGTCTAAAAAGTGTACCTGTAAAGTTTCAGCTCTGTAGCATGTCCAGAACCAGAAAAAATTATGAATTAGGGTTAGGGCTAGGGTTAGGGTTAGGGCTAGGGTTAGGGGGTTAAGTTTAAGGTTAGAGGGTTAGGATTAGATTTAGGGCTAGGGTTAGGTTTAGGGCTAGGGTTATTTTTATGGCTAGGCTTAGAGGGTTAGGGTTATGGTTAGAGGGTTAGGGTTATGGTTAGAGGGTTAGGGTTAGGTTTAGTGTTAGTGGATAGGGTTAGGGTTACGGTGAGATACTTAGGGTTAGAGTTAGTAACCCTACCCCTCTAACCCTAACCCTCTAACCCTAAGCACTAAAAATAACCCTAACCTTAGCCCTGACCCTAACCATAGCCTTAACCCTAGCCCTAACGCTAATTCTATTTTTTTTCTTGTTCTGGACATGCTACAGAGCTGAAACTTCACAGGTACACTTTTTAGACCCCCCTAGACAATAAATCCAAATCCAAAGAAATTTTTTTTTTTTTTAATTTTTCCAATAATTGGCTCTCTATCAAAAATGACAATTTTTAAGAACTATTTAAGTTTTTAAAAAATAAAAACTTAAAAAAAAAAAAAAAATTCTTTGGATTTAGTGTCTGGTGGGTCTAAAAAGTGTACCTGTGAAGTTTCAGCTCTGTAGCATGTCCAGAACCAGAAAAAAAGACAATTTTCAGTAGAGCAGGGATGGTGGGAACCCTCCTTTTATAACTATATGATCTTTTTTTTCTGGTTCTGGACATGCTACAGAGCTGAGACTTCACAGGTACACTTTTTAGACCCCCCAGACACTAAATCCAAAGAATTTTTTTTTTTTTTAAGTTTTTATTTTTTTATTTTTTTTATAATTGGCTCTCTATCAAAAATGACAATTTTTAAGAACTTTTTTTTTTGTGTGATTTAGTGTCTGGGGGGTCTAAAAAGTGTACCTGTGGGAAGTTTCAGCTCTGTAGCATGTCCAGAACCAGAAAAAAAGATCATTTTTCAGTAGAGCAGGGATGGTGGGAACCCTCCTTTTACACCTATATGATCTTTTTTTTCTGGTTCTGGGCATGCTACAGAGCTGAAACTTCACAGGTACACTTTTTAGACCCCCCCCCCCGACACTAATCCCAAAAAAGTCATGCCTGCCTCCAAAAATGCCTGATAAATATATAGAAAAAAAATAAATAAAAGCAGACTGAAATACCAGCCCTAAAAAGGGCTTTTAAGGGTGCTGTCAGAATGCTGTCCTTAAAGCAGGAGTGGACACAGAACACTGGCCTAGCTAATGATTTCCCTATCAATTCAGCAGCAACAGCAGCCCTCTCCCTGCTCTAACTAACTCTGCAGCTTTAGAATGAATCTAAGATGGATGCTGCCCTTGCTTTTTTATAGGAGGTGGGAGGGTCTGGGAGGGAGGGTATGCTGATTGGCTGGAATGTGTCTGCTGACTGTGAGGTACAGGGTCAAAGTTTGCTCAATGATGATGTATAGGAGGCGGACCGAACATCGCACATGTTCGCCCGCCGAGAACATGCGAAGTTCACCGGGAACTATTCGCCGGAGAACAGTTCGGGACATCTCTAGTGTTACATATGTAGCCACCCTGTTGTCAGAGGTGTCAAGTAAATATATCTTCCCTGGGTAGTAGTTTGCTGGGGACAGTTTGAAGTTTTTATCATCTGGTTTCTGCACTAGGTTAATTACTGCTGCAGTTCCCTACTGTCACTACTAGGTGTCACTGACACTCAGGGTAACAGTTATGGGGGGCATTGAAAATCTCATGCTATTAAGCATTTATGCCCTCTCTGGCAACCATTAGGAGATTCAGGCCACTGGTGCATGCTGGGTGTGGTTATAAAAGCTTTGTGAGCTCTCTTTCCCCAGGGCTGCAGCCTGGGATAGGGTGTGCAATCATGTGTGTTAAGAGTAGGCCTGGAAGCTTTTTGGGGCCTAGCTCAGGAAGTCTTCAAGCTGCCCTGCTTGGTCAAGGAGGGTAAAGCTTCCAAGATGAAAGAGCCAGAGGATAAGGGTCCTTCTGGAGGGTGGATTGGTGTCCACCCTCAGAAGATTCTGGTACTCTCTTGGAAGGAAGATGCTTGAAAATGCTCACTGTCTGACTGTGAAGCTCTAAAAACAGTGCTTCCGGTGATTGCCTTGAAGGTCTTTTATTTTGCAATATGCAGTGGTCCTCATTATGCACTGTGACAGCAGGACTGTGGTGGAGTCTGGAGACCTGTTGCTAGAGGAGATCTAACCCTTTCTCCCTGTGAGTCAGAGCTATAAAACTGAGAAAAAGGACTAGAGTAACTGGTGCCCTTTTTTGTTGTGTCTATCTTCACTGAGGCCATGGATCCATCCTGGGGTAATGCTAGGCTTCTCATTTTGCTGGAGGTAAGTTACCCTCCACCTTGGCTCGGCTATGAAGGTCCCTACACATAAAATTAAAAACACAATGGAAAAATATACCCTTTCTTAACAACCGCAACAGGTGGGCAAAGCCAGGGTCTCTGCTGCAACTCTGCTGGATCAGTTTAACTGCATTTTGGTTTTCAGTGAATTGCACCTTCAAATGTCATCTATAGCTGTTCTGCATCATAAAAATTTGGATTCTTAATTTCAAAGAAAATCATCTTTCACTGGTGTTGTTGCATTTCCTTGTTTGAAGACATTAAAAGCCCCTGAAACAATGTATATTGTAATACACATGGGGCTCATTACAAAGCTATTACACATTATATAGTGCATTTATCTTCATAAGTTAAATATATAAATGTATCCCCTAGGAACAAATAAATCTAATAGCAAAAATCTCGGTGGTGCTCGAGGGAGCTATTTATCACATTTTTTTCTACTGCTTTTTACGCGGCTTGTGATGTGCTAAAACATTTATTAACTTTTAATTATTTGCATTGCTTATTTTGTAGGGAAAATAGGTTAATGAAGATTCTCAAACTTTCTAGGACAGTGACAGGAGAAACAAGCAATGATTTACTAAATAAGGGCAAGCAGGATGTTCTCAGTTGGGGGATTTATTTTTCTTTTTGTTCTTAGATTAAAAGCCAATGTCACCACATTTTATTTAATTTCCTCTTAAAGTCAGAATATGTTTAGTTTTACATTATGTAATTTAGTGCAGGACAACACTCTCAGTGTGTATTGAAGTGGACCTATCAGTAGCCTTAGGCTGGCCATACATTATACAATTTTCTTGTACAATTTTCCTTTAGATTTAGCAAAACCATACAATATGAGGTCAAACCTAAACACCTTCAATCTGTATGCAATCAGGGACGCCCTTGCACTACATACTTGAAGGTAAATTTCAAAATACAAAATCTGTATCATTTTAGCAACACTGTAATCATAAAAAATGCAGATAAGCTCCTGAGAAATGTTTTTGACTTGGTTAAATAATGTCATCAGTCTGTTGCAGGCAGGAGGAAGCATTTCCTCAGTCTCTTCTCCTTCAGTGAACTCTGTATCAAGTCATGAAGTGAGGGTCTACACAGTAGCAATAGGCAGAACACCCTGGGTTAATTTTACACTAGAACTCAAGAACAGGGACCAGAACCCAAAACCCTATTAAAATTTATGGGACCAGAACTCGAAAAATCTTAAGTCCCCATTTTTAAGGCTTACATGCAAGTTTCTGTAAAAAGTCGCGCTAACTTGAATAATGGAAAATAAAGTCCATAAAGTCCATATAAATCAGGAACATAGTATCCAAACAGGCTCCCTATGGGTATACGCTTACCAGAGCTGGTAAATCAAAAGGCAGGTTCTCAGAAGCTAATCTCGTCTCTTTGATAGTAGACTGGAACCAATCTCTCGCGTAGACTCAAAAAATTGGAGGAAAGATAAAAACGCAATAGCATAAAACCCAACAAAAACGGATGAAAAAAAATATTACACCAAAATGGGTGACTAACAACTGGATGAATAGTGTGAACTCCACCAGTGTATGGAAAACAGAAAAGGAAGAATGCTCTGATAAGGACACCTAAGGTACCCCTTACCAAAGATAACTGAAAAACATGCAATCATATAAGTGCAATCCTGTGACAGCCGGAGTCGCCTCTTACCACAGTGTAAAGATATGTTTGCCAATGTGAATAGAAAATCCTATGGGTGTCTTCTATGTAGATAACCACCACCAATAACACTCGCCTCTTACCAGATAGAAATCAGATTGAGCCAAATAGAGCAAGAGAGTCAAGTATGACAGGACGCCAGCCTTCACCAATAGAATTTGCCTCTTACCCTAAGGGGATGGTAAATGAGCCTATAGGGATGATGAGCTTCACGGAACCTGCAGTGGACTCCAGGGCAAGTGACTCCAATACGAATAACTCCAATGAAACCAGGGTATTACCACCAAAAAGAAAAGACCTCCATAGTGTAAAACCATACGATTTATTGAAGAAAAAAAGAATAAAACTTACAGAAACGAGGAAATGGGGAGCATGTATATCAAGGCCGCCGGCCGGACGGTCTCCGCTCGTCCGCACTTCCTGGTCGCGATCGGATGACGTCAGTACGCCGTGTCCTTACGACGTTTCGTCACAGATGACGTTTTCAAACGTCATCTGTGACGAAACGTCGTGTATGGGGGCCTGGGTACTGCCCTGGGGGACATGTATTACCACCAAAAAGAAAAGACCTCCATAGTGTAAAACCATACGATTTATTGAAGAAAAAAAGAATAAAACTTACAGAAACGAGGAAATGGGGAGCATGTATATCAAGGCCGCCGGCCGGACGGTCTCCGCTCGTCCGCACTTCCTGGTCGCGATCGGATGACGTCAGTACGCCGTGTCCTTACGACGTTTCGTCACAGATGACGAACGTCATCTGTGACGAAACGTCGTAAGGACACGGCGTACTGACGTCATCCGATCGCGACCAGGAAGTGCGGACGAGCGGAGACCGTCCGGCCGGCGGCCTTGATATACATGCTCCCCATTTCCTCGTTTCTGTAAGTTTTATTCTTTTTTTCTTCAATAAATCGTATGGTTTTACACTATGGAGGTCTTTTCTTTTTGGTGGTAATACCCTGGTTTCATTGGAGTTATTCGTATTGGAGTCACTTGCCCTGGAGTCCACTGCAGGTTCCGTGAAGCTCATCATCCCTATAGGCTCATTTACCATCCCCTTAGGGTAAGAGGCAAATTCTATTGGTGAAGGCTGGCGTCCTGTCATACTTGACTCTCTTGCTCTATTTGGCTCAATCTGATTTCTATCTGGTAAGAGGCGAGTGTTATTGGTGGTGGTTATCTACATAGAAGACACCCATAGGATTTTCTATTCACATTGGCAAACATATCTTTACACTGTGGTAAGAGGCGACTCCGGCTGTCACAGGATTGCACTTATATGATTGCATGTTTTTCAGTTATCTTTGGTAAGGGGTACCTTAGGTGTCCTTATCAGAGCATTCTTCCTTTTCTGTTTTCCATACACTGGTGGAGTTCACACTATTCATCCAGTTGTTAGTCACCCATTTTGGTGTAATATTTTTTTTCATCCGTTTTTGTTGGGTTTTATGCTATTGCGCTTTTATCTTTCCTCCAATTTTTTGAGTCTACGCGAGAGATTGGTTCCAGTCTACTATCAAAGAGACGAGATTTGCTTCTGAGAACCTGGTAAGCGTATACCCATAGGGAGCCTGTTTGGATACTATGTTCCTGATTTATATGGACTTTATGGACTTTATTTTCCATTATTCAAGTTAGCGCGACTTTTTACAGAAATATTGCTTGGGGTGTGGTCACACTTGAAGTTGCTGCTGTTCTCCTGTACCATTAGCGCGGTTATTACTTTTTATTTACATGCAAGTTATTGGCCACAAAAAGTGTATGGGGGCCTGGGTACTGCCCTGGGGGACATGTATCAATGCAAAACAATAATAGGATTATCAATAGATAGGAAGTTCCTCCCATATAACCCCTCCCATACAGGAAGAACCTGAAGCAAGCAATGAAGATCCTAGAAATAGAGCGGAGAGGGACCTCTTTGTCCCAAGATGTACTCCAAGAAAAGGATTTTACAGGTAAGCTGTAGAAAAGATCCTAATTTCTTTATCGTACATCACAAGACACAGAGCAGGTAATAATGACTATCTGGGATGTTCTAAAGCAATGCCCTTGAGAAGAGGGGACACAAAATCCCAAAAGAACAATAGCAAGTTTGCTATCCTTTGTTTTCATTACATTGGCTTAAAATCTAGGTTCTAATATGGGTCCTCACGCTTACCATGGTTTGGTCTACTGTGTGTCCGATGTGGTGACTGACATGGAGATGCGGAGATCATCACTGTATGCCAATTCATGATTATATTGTATAATACTTCTAGAATATGAATGTAATCTGTATTATGTCACATAATGTATAGACTGATTCTAAGTGAACTTCAGTTTATGTTTTCATATTTTCTACATAGAGCAACTAACTTAAACTCCAGATGAATGCGAAACATGTTGAGTGCTCTAGCTCCGATTCTATGAAGTATATATACCTGCAACGATCACAGGCAGTGATCCTCTCAGAGGACAGCTCCTACTATGTTTCCTCTGACGGAATCGTCTGCTGTGGTTTGAATTATTGATATTAGATACCTTCTACTATGTATCTTTCTATGTATTTTGTGTTATGCCTTTGTTGTGTACTTTACCCATTACATAATCTCTGGCATACTTTGGCCTTATAACTGTATTATGTATTATGTGTTATGTGTTTGTGCTTTTAAAATGTAAAATGAATAAACTTAGTTTTTTATGACGCTTTTGTGCCTACAAAGTCCATGCAATTTTTTCCAATTTCCAAAGAACAATAGGAACTTATAGTGCTGCATGCAACACGCTAATACTAAAACTGAGCCCTTCTTGGGCTCTAACATCCACTTGATAAAGCCTTGTGAATATATAAACTGAAGACCAAGTAGCAGCTTTGCAAATCTGAGCCATAGATACTTGATGATGCATTGCCCAAGAAGCACTCCCCCTCCTGGTATAATGCACTTTTAAAGCAGAGTTCCACCCTAAAATTAAACTTATCTCCATCTTCATGCCCGGGGTCACCTGAAAAAAAAATGGATAATCGCAATTTTTAATTTTTTTTACTTACCTGGTTTAGAAGAAAATATACTTACCTTACTTCCTCTTCCTCCCCTCGGCGGCCACGGCGATTTGTCACTTCCTGGCTTGCAATGATTCCTGGGAGCTGAAAATCATTGCTCCCAGGAATCAATGTGCCTGCACCGGCCCCAGCGTCAATTCCGGTGCAGGCGCCGTCATACCTTGCTAAACAGCTTCTGGGCATGCCCAGAAGCTGTGCAGGGATGACGCTGCGGCACCGGAAGTGACGGCGGGGCCGGTGCAGTGCATTGCGGGACCGAAGAAGATGGAAGAGGACGCAGAAGAGGATCGCGCTGGCTTCAAGCTGCCCACACCTGAGATGGCAGCGCTGGACAATACTTTTTCAAGGTAAGTATTTCTTCTAAAAGGTAAGTGCAACTCGGGACAGATCAGAGGCTAGCCATTGTGGAATGTACTAGCCCTGACTGTCCCGGGGGTATTTTTATTAAAAAAAGTATTCCCAGGGTGGAACTCCGCTTTAACTTAAAAGGCAGAACCTTACCCTTTAAGCCATAAGCTTGAGCAATGACTAGTAGCAATGATGAATCCACCTACAGAAAGTGGAAGTAGTTGCTGCTTGGCCTTTTCTAGGCCCTTTTGACAACACAAAAAAGCATTGGTACTACGGATTAGTGCAGACGACTTCAAATAGACTTTAACTGCACAAACCACATCTATTGAATGCAATAATCTTTCTTCTGGAGTCTGAGAATCTGGAAAAAAGGAAGGCAGAACTATATCCTGATTTAGGTGAAACCTTGATACCACTTTTGGCAAAAAGAATGGATGAGGCCGAAAGACCACTTTATACTGATGAAGGATCAAAAATGGCTCCGTACAGGAAAGAGCTGCTAACTCTGAGACCCTCCTGGCCGAGGTTATAGCAACCAAAAAAAACAATTTCCTTACCAACAATATCAAGGGAATCTGCCTGATAGGTTCAAAGGGCTGCCTCTGCAGCAGCAAGAGTACAAGATTCAGGTCCCAAGGATACAGGGGTGGCTTAATTGGCGGAACCATTAGAATCACACCTTGAATAAATGTCCGCACCAAAGAGTATGTCGCTAAAGGTCTCTGGAAAAACCCGACAAGGCTGAGACGTGACCTTTAATGGTCCCTAATGCCAATTTTAAGAGTACTCCTACCTGAAGAAAAACAAGAATTCTGCCAATGACATACTTATGAGGTTGCCATTTTTTGTATTCACACCAAGAGATATAGGATTTCCAAACTCTATAATAACTTCTCCTTCAGACGGGTTTCCTGGCATTAATCAATGTAGCCAAAACCGAGCCCGAGATCCCCTGATCCTTCAAGATTCTGGTTTCAATAGCCAGGATCCCTTCCCTTCCACCTGGATTCTGCTCAAAAACGATGGCAGAAGTTGGATCGGAGGAAATACATACATCAGGCTGAAATGTGACCAAGGGGTTACTAAGGCATCTGTTCCAACAGCGATTGAATCCTTGGTTCTGGACACAAAATTGTTCAGCTTGTTGTTGAACCTGGATGCCAATAGATCTACGTCGGGGGTACCCCAACGTTGACAGATCAGCTGAAACACCTTGGGATGCAGCAACCATTCCCTATGGTGCTTTTATGCCATAACTCTTCACAGGTATTCATGGCAAATGCAGGATTGGACTCTGTTTTTAAAAATGAAGTCACACAGGTGCGGAGAAATTGGGCCTTGGGTGTTGGTGGTGCCTTTACACCATAACCCTTCACAGTTATCCTTGGAAAACCACAGGATTGGTTTCTGCTCTTAAAAATTATGTCACACAGGTGCATAACAATTGGGTCTTGGCTGTTGGCGGTGCCTGCACACTGTAACTCCTCCCAGTTACTCTTGAGGGGCAAAGGACTGGACCCTGCTGCAAAATAACTCAAATTATATGCACCTGGCTGTCACACAGGTGTGGAAAAATTGGGCCTTGAATGTTGGTGGTGCCTCCTCATCGTAACCCTATAGAAGTAAACTTGATGAAAGCAAAAAATATCATACTCTGCTTCAATGCCTCCACAACTGCTATAATCCTCCTCCTCCTTCTGCTCTTGTGTGTTCTGTGGCCTCGCAAGAATGGTGTCTGCATAAAGCGGACCTTGGGAGGAAAGGAAATCCTCCTCTTGCCCCTGCTGCTCTGCCTTGAGTATCCTGTCTATAATGCCACATAGAGTATGGTCCAGCAGGAACACAATAAGGATAGTGTTACTGATGCATGCATTGTCACGACTCACAATCCTTGTTGCCTCCTCAAATGGACACAGTACAGTGCATGCATCCTTTATCAGCAGCCATTGGTGTGGGGAAAAAAGCCAAGTTCCCCTGAGCCTGTCCTTGTGCCATACTCACACAGGTACTCATTGATGGCCCTCGGCTGCATGTGGTGCAGCATTGTCAACATTGAGTTCCACCTGGTGGGTATGTCACAAATCAGGTGGTTTACGGACAGGTGGAATTTCCACTGAATTTCAGCCAAACGAACACTGGCTGTGTATGACCACCTGAAATGGCTACAGACTCTTCTGGCCTGCTTTAGAAGATCTTGTAATCCTGGGTACCTGTTTAGGAAACATTGCACCACCAAATTAAGGACATGTGCCAGGCATGGTACATGTGTCAACTTTCCCTGTCAAAGGGTGGAGAGAAGGTTAGAGCCATTATCTCACACCACTATTCCTGGCTCAAGCTGCCGTGGCTTTAGCCACCTTTGGGCCTGACCCTGCAGAGCTGAAAGAATATCTGCTCCATTGTGTCTCCGGTCCCCTAGACAGACCAGCTAAATCACCCCATGGCATCTTTTAACCTGACTCGTTCAATAGCTCCTTAATCACTTAGGGGGTACTGGTGATTCATAGGACAGTTCAGCAGAAGAGGGCATTGAGGGGGAGGAGGAAGGGGTGGAGCTGACATATCTCGCATCATTATCACCAGCTGTATGGAGACCTGGCGGCAAAACAAGCTCCAGCACTGAGCCCTGTCCTGCATCCTTCCTAGTTGAAAGCAGTTACCCAGTGTGCTGGGAACTTAATATATCATCCCTGACCATGCTTGCTGGTCAACAGTAATGTGGTCCTTGCTGCTGATTGCCTTTCCCAACGGAGCCAAAACATTGCCTTCCACATGATGGTACAGAGCTGAAATGGCCTTACAAGCAAAGAAAAAGCAACTGGGAACCTGCTATTGTGATACAGCACATTCTGCAAATTCACGGAAGGGGGCAGAATCCACCAGATGGAAAGGCAGAAATTTTAAAGCCAGCAATTTGGTCAAGATGGAATTTAGATGTTTGCCATGTGGGTGGCAGGGAGTGTATTTTTTTTCTGCTCCAGCAGCTGGGGCAGAGAAATTTGCCTGTTATACAGCTGGTGGTGAGCTGCTGGCAGATTTGTTGCAAGAAACTGTGACACCCTTTGCTATATTATCATACCTGTCAGTGGAAGCTGCTGAGAGGTCATGAGATATAATGGGAGTAAAGATGAAAGGTGAGGAGTGAGGAGAAGAAGTGTGTCTCTTTTGTGTGGCTTTCAGGTGTTGTTGCCAGCGGGCTGAGTGGTGGGAGGTTAAGTGCCTTTTAAATCATGTGGCACCCAAATGGCTGGTTCTTTAGCCACACTTGATCTGCTCCTGTAGGGAAGAACTTATCCCTCCATACAGCCAGTTGTTCCACAGAGATTTTGAAGAAAATGGTGGGGAAGGGTATTTAGAACTGGCAGTAAATTCAACAGCCATAACACTTTTTGGATGGGATATACTGTAGTTGACTAATCATCTCCGTGCTGACTCAGTTTTATCAAATCTTAATTTATGATTGGAAAGTAACTGCAATGTATACCCTGGGTTCTATTAGGCCAGTTGAATTGATGATGTGAAAGATGCAGTCACTGTGGGTAGGGCACTATTTGTCAGGCATTTGTGGGTCCCCTGCAGTTCTCCCCAGGTGGGATAACCACATAGAGCACTCTACATACACATTTGGCAATTTGTCCCATATATGGTGTGAGGAAGCAAACAAGCTCTTCAAAATGTGTAACCAACTCACAATCAAACAACCCAGTTTTCAAGATAAAAGTTTGTTTCGCACAATGTTACAAACACTTTTGCCAAAACCTTTGGAAATATACAGCAAATGTATGTGATTCTATTATTGGAAATAATAACGCATTCAGTGCTGGCTCACACTTGTGCGATGCGGGAACGCTGCAAATATGCAGCTTTATCCCGCATCGCATCCGCACCTCTTACAGTTCACACTGCCATATGCGATACGCAGGGGGTGTCAATTAAATGTTAACGACACCCCCAGTTTGATCACATATCGCAGTGCGATCTGACAGTTCGCACAGAATCGGATTGCACAAGTGTGAACCACTGTGCGATCCGATTCTGATGCGGCTGAAAAAAAGGGTCCTGTGTGTGTTTGGTGCGGATACAGTGCGAATTCAGCCATACAAAGTGTGTGGCTGAATTTGCATCTGCACATGAGATCGCATGTAATGAAGAAGCAGTGCACTCCGAAATACATGCGATCTCGCAAGTCGCACAAATTTTGTATAATTTTATGATATTATATTTAAATGTAATTAGGTTAACAAATATATTTTTATGACTGATGGTGTGACACCTTTAAAGTCCAGATTGATGCAAATAATACAATAGTCTTCAGTGCAACATTGTCTACTCACTACAGGAAATTAGGAGCTCACTGTTGTTTGGCAAGTGAACAGGTAATGTAAATTCAGGATTTAAACAAGCAAAATGTATTGGATAGATGTACTGATTATGTTTTATTTTATTTTGCTAGTACATACACTTTAAACATATACAGTACCTTTGTTCACAATAAATAAAGATAAAGCCTCAGTTGTGGTGGAGGCAACAATTCTGGGTTCCTATAAGGCCCTGTAGTAAATCCTCTACAGGGGTTGTCAGGCCCCACATCCCCTTAGTCTTGGTTACGACTAAGCGGTAGATTCCGTGAAACGCGTCAACCGCCGTGCTTTTTCCATGTCTCCGACTGCTGTGGTCACACATTGGATGTGTTTTTATCTTTGGAATTCAATAAAATTTGGACTTTTATGATTTGCATCTCCACCCAGTTGTGCGGCTCCTTGTTTCCTCCCATTGTTGCTGTCCTGGATTGCGGATCCTTGCTTGCACCTGTGCTGGATGTGCTTGGGATCATCCCCTCACCGGAGCGGTTCGCTTTCTCCCTACACGTTTGCTGCAGGCCCCACATCCCCTCACTCACACTATGAGGGCCACCATTAGAGTGTGGAATAGAACCCAGGAGCTCTCCAATGACACCTCCAATTGCTGGTCTATGCGCACTCCCCTGTGGAACAATCTGAATCTGCACCATTTCTATTAACTCCCGTAGAGTCCAAAGAGATAAAATTTCTCAACGATTTGTTTTTTTGATAGCAACTTCTCATTTACTGAACTACAGTCTAACTACTCCCTCCCAAATTGGTACCTATTCTGTTATTTTCAATTACGCTATGGTTATGCTCAGTTTGCTGTGGCTCCCCCTTATCATCTATTGACATGGAGTCTCTCCAAAGCTCACTCAATTATATATAAAGCTCTTCAACAGCTCAAGTCCTAGAGCTTATCAAAATGTAGAGATGCATGGACCCTAGATTTGCCAACCCTAGATAATGATGACTGGGTTGACATCTGGGACTATCCATTTGTCCAATTGATTTCGCTAGTGATAGGCTTGTACAATTTAAAAGTGTCCATTGTTATCTCACACCAGTGAAACTGGGGACATTTTCAGCTGATCATTTTACTGCATGCTGGCGGTGCTCCAGCCCGAATGGATATTTAATTTATATATTTTGGTTGTGTATAGGTATAAGTAGATATTGGTCCCAGGTCCTGCATTTGGTTTCTATTTCTGCCTTGTGGAACCTTTATCCCCCAAAAAATTGACTTGTTATAATGGTATATTACACCAGAAAGGCTATTGTACTTCTCTGGAATTCTCTTGCCAAACCAGCACTAAGTAGGTGGAAATCCTTGGTTAAAGCGGAGTTCCACCCATTTTTAATAGGTTGGAATACATAGCTGTATGTAATCCCCTTTAAAACGGCTTTTACCAATGGAAACTTTTTTTTTTTGCTAGTAAATACCTTAATTTCTGCTTTATTCCTCCTCTCCTCACTTCCGGGTCCAATCGGCGATGACGTCATTCGGCGATTCGCAGTGTCTGCTGGGATGTATTCTATTCCAGAAATCTCGCAGTAGCTGAGCTGTAGTGAGCCGTGCCTGCCCTGCCTCCGCCCCGCCTCCTCTCATTGGTTGTATTGTATGAATGTATTAAGGCTGTTCTCTGCCCCGCCTCCACCCCGCCTCCTCTCATTGGTTGTATTGTATGAATGTATTAAGGCCGTTCTCTGCCCCGCTTCCGCCCCGCCTCCTCTGCCCGCCTCCTCTCATTGAGTTGTATTCATACAATACAACTCAAAGAGAGGAGGCGGGGCGGAGAACGGCCTTAATACATTCATACAATACAACCAATGAGAGGAGGCGGGGCGGAGGCGGGGCAGAGAACAGCCTTAATACATTCATACAATACAACCAATGAGAGGAGGCGGGGCGGGGCGGAGGCGGGGCAGAGAACGGCCTTAATACATTCATACAATACAACTTAATGAGAGGAGGCGGGGCGAAGGCGGGGCAGGCACGGCTCACTACAGCTCAGCTACTGCGAGATTTCTGGAATAGAATACATCCCAGCAGACACTGCGAATCGCTGAATGACGTCATCGCCGATCGGACCCGGAAGTGAGGAGAGGAGGAATAAAGCAGAAATTAAGGTATTTACTAGCAAAAAAAAAAAGTTTCCATTGGTAAAAGCCGTTTTAAAGGGGATTACATAGATCTAAAGTTCCAAAAATGGGTGGAACTCCACTTTAATTCTGCTCTTTCTTTGTATAGTGGAAACTTACAATAGCAGAGGCTGAGCTTCAAAATTTGAAAAAATCTGGTCTCCGTGGCTGGAGAATTCTGATACCGCAATTTGATTTATGGTAGCTATACGAAACCAATAATAGAAGTAGAAAAAATAGATTTCTATGTCATAGATTTATGCCATGCCTGTTAAGCTACCCCTATACTGGACGTATCCTTTGTTGTTGAGTTGCTCTGTGCTTTTATTTGTCCTCACCGGGTTCTTGTATACCAAACTTGAGCAGTCAAGTACCGTTGAGGTTAGCTGGCCATAGATACTTCTTATTATTATCTTGTTACCTCAATTTGCGATTATCAGCTGATCTTCCACATCTATAAGTGTGGACCACAACTGTATTGGCTGTTTCTGTTATACTATACACTGTCTTGCCTTGTCTTTTTGTTTAGTTTTGTTTTTTTTTTGTTTTTTTTATTTTAAAATTTGGTAAAACAGAAATAAAAATAACATATACCTTTGTCATATTAAAGCTGCATTGGTGTCATAATATATAGCAGGAACAATGTGCTTCTGTTTTAACCACTTAAGCCCCGGAAGATTTTACCCCCTTCCTGACCAGGGGGTATTTTGCGATTCGGCACTGCGTGACTTTAACGGACAATTGCGCAGTCGTGCGGCGCTGTACCCAAATGAATTTGACGTCCTTTTTTTCCCACAAACAGAACTTTCTTTTGGTGGTATTTGATCACCTGTGCGATTTTTTGATCATGCGCTATAAACAAAAAAAGAGCGACAATTTTGCAAAAATAACAATATTTTTCACATTTTTTATATGAAATTCCCCCCCCAAAAAAATTTAAAAATCACAATTTTTTTACATTTTAGGCCAATTTTTGTTTTCTGCTACATATGTTTGGTAAAAAAAATTGCAAAAAGCGTATTTTGATTGGTTTGCGCAAAAGTTATTGCGTTTGCTAACTAAGGGAAAGATTTTTGTCATTTTTATTGTTTTTTTTTTTACGAGTAATGGCGGCGATCTGCGATTTTTTTTGCGGGACTGCGACATTGCGGCGGACAGATCGGACCCTTGACTGACATTTTTGACACTTTTGGGGGTACCAGTAATCAGTGCTATACATATGCACTGTTACTGTAAAAATGACACTGGGAGAGAAGGCATTAACTTTATTGGAGAGGGAGGGGTTAAGTGTGTCCCTAGGGGCGTTCTTACTGTCATTGGATGTGGCTGTGTGTGTAACAGCACAGATCAACGGTCCTACATAGCAGGACCGAGTGATCTGTGCTTTTACACAGGGGAGAGTGACAGGCGGCTTTGTTTACATTAGCCGCCTGCCTTTCTCCCTCTCTACCCGACGATCGCGAGTGACCGGCGGACATCGGGTCCGCCGGTCACACGCGCCGGCTTCTTCGGTTACCCCCGGCGGCGCACGCTCGCCTCCTATTCGCTCCCAGTACGTTACTTTGCCTGGAAGGGCTGACCGCCGCCGTATATAATCGGGCGGCGGTCGGCAAGTGGTTAATACTTAAACTTTTTTAATCATTCAGGTTTCTTATTTCTATGGTATAACACTTAGTGCCGGTTTCCACTAGTGCGACTTGCTGTGCGACTTGACACATGTCAAGTCGCACAGCAAGTCAAAGGCCATTGATTTCAATTCGGCCCGTTTCCACTGCCGCGACTTGAGTTGCGGCGACTTCAAAAGTAGATCGTGCACTACTTTTGAGCCGGCTTCAGTGCGACTTCCCTCTATAATGAGGGACAAGTCTCACTGAAAGCCGCAAACAACTTTAGCTACGAAGTCGCACTAGAAGTAGCACGACTTCGTAGCCACGGTATTGGAAACCGAGCCTTAAATCTATTTGGGATTAGCCATCATGGTTTCTTTTGCCATTTTTTGTAAATATTTTTCATCTAAATTTACCAATTTTTGTTTGTCAAATGAAGCCATTATACAGCATCACAATGAAGTAGAATGGATCATGGATACTCTAAAGTGGCGTCACATTCCCAAATTACTACCCTCAAAGTACTTAGGCTGAAAGCACTTTTGTCTTCACATTGCAATATCAGAAGCTTCTTCTCCAGAGGGGATTAGGGATAATGAATTCAATTTTATCAAGAAATGCCTTTTCTAAGAAAACCATTATATACAAGGACAAGAAATAATGTTTTAATCCTAAAATTATAAAAGCATTATGCACTCTGAAAACAAAAAGGCATAGAAATGCATTAACCTTTTATTCTTATGAATGTACAGGATTCTCAATAAGAAATAAATGACCACCCAGTCTCAGTCATTTAGGGACATTTTAACAATAAAACTGACAAAACAAAGGAAATCCATGCACTGTACCCAATACACCAATTATTTGTCCAAACACTGGCTTAGCAATGTACTAGCCATTAACCCCATCTTTTCCCACCACAATTTTACAGAAGGACCTAAGCTGGTCATGAATGGATTGAAATTTGACCCGTTTTGATTAATCTATGGCCATTCTCATTCAAGAGGAGTCGACCTAGTGATCAACTCTTCTCAAACGGAAATGTTGGGAAAAAAATTCCCATCAGCACTGCAGCCAATCAGCTGCAGCACTGATCATTGTATTCTGACAGCGGAAGAATACAATGACCCAGCAGGAAGGATTCCTTCATTCATTTCTTTCCCTCTATCCTACCTTTTCCTTGTTTATAAAGTTTTGAACTGTATCAGGATACTATATTTCTACTGTATACGGACACCATTGAGTTAAATCCACTGCAACTTGTTTACTTATGTGATTTGGTATCTCCCCTTGTCCTGCCTCTCTGTTTATAGCTAATTAGTTCAGTCCTGGTTAGACCCTCCCTATTTCTTCCATGTTTCCTCAACCAGTGTTAGTTCTTCGAAGAGACTGGGCTTAGGAAAGTCATTGCTTGCTTACACTTAAAAAGACTGCAAAAACATATTCTGTACTGCACTTAGTCACCTGCCAAGTTGGCAGGTGACCATACTGTCCAGAAAGTTCTTTGGAGATATTTCATTGCATAAAGCTGCATTTGCAACAGAAAATGTACTGCTGATAAAATATTTATTAACCTTTCTTATGGAAAAAAAAAAAGATCAAAAGAAGATGTTTATGCAATATTTTGTTTCAGTCCAGAGATTTCCTCTGCAGTGCCTTTTTTCTGCCACTAGATGTCTACTGTTTAATGCCCAGCATTATTTATTCTGCCACTAGATGTCTACTGTTTAATGCCCAGCATTATTTATTCCTACTTACAAGCCCTTGTGATCCTGGACCTGCCCTTGTTTGTGACTGGACAGTGAAATAAGAAGCAGCACAGTAATAAGCTCATCTCTCTATCGCTCTGTTTTCTTTTCCCAATCAGCATGCTTCATGTCAGCACATGAACTGACTGGCTCCTTCTGTTTCTGCTTCTTTCTCTCACACTCCAGAGCCCTCCTGTGAAGCGATTTACAATGCTAACATTAACCATTTAAGCCCCGGAAGATTTTACCCCCTTCCTGACCAGGGGGTATTTTGCGATTCGGCACTGCGTGACTTTAATGGACAATTGCGCGGTCGTGCGACGCTGTATCTAAACGAATTTGGCGTCCTCTTTTTTCCCCACAAACATAGCTTTCTTTTGGTGGTATTTGATCACCTGTGCGATTTTTTGATCATGCGCTATAAACAAAAAAAGAGAGCGTAAATTTTGCAAAAATAGCAATATTTTTCACATTTTTTTATATGAAATTCCCCCCAAAAAAAATGTAAAAATCAAAATTTTTTAACATTTTCGGCCAATTTGTTTGATGCTACCTATGTTTGGTAAAAAAAAAAATCGCAAAAAGCGTATTTTGACTGGTTTGTGCAAAAGTTATCGCTTTTACTAACTAAGGGAAAGATTTTTGTCATTTTTGTTGTTTTTTTTTAACGCGTAATGGCAGCGATCTGCGATTTTTTTGCGGTACTGCGACATTGCGGCGGACAGATCGGACCCTTGACTGACATTTTTGACACTTTTGGGGTTACCAGTGACATTTCTACAGTAATCAGTGCTATACATATGCACTGTTACTGTAAAAATACACTGGCAGTGAAGGGGTTAACTTTTTTGAGAGGGAGGGGCTACGTGTGTCCCTAGGGGCGTGATTCTAACTGTGATTGGCTGTGGCTTGAGATGTATGAACAGTGATCAACGATCGCAGAGTGACCGGCGGACATCGGGTCCGCCGGTCACATGCGCGGGGGGGTCCGTGACCACGCGGGAGCGGGAGCGCGCCTCCGGCAGCGAGCGCTCGCTCCCTAGACCCTCACAGGCTAGCGTCGTAGACCTACGTCACTTTGCCTGTGAGGGGGTGACTGCCGACGTAGATAGTCGTGCGGCGGTCGGCAAGTGGTTAAAAAATGCATTTAGTGATATATTGGAGATTGCAGATCTACGTGAGTTTTTGACACTTATATTTGCCTAGAGTTCAGCTTTAAAGTGATTGTAAATGGTCACCTTGTAAAAAATAACCCATTCAGTTTAACAACTTCAGCCCCAGAAGGTTTACCCCCTTAATGACCAGGCCATTTTTTGAGATTCAGCACTGCGTTGCTTTAACTGACAAGTGCGACACTGTACCAAAATACAATTGATGTAATTTTTTTCCCCAAAAATAGAGCTTTCTTTTGGAAGTATTTGATCACCTCTGCTGTTTTTATTTTTTGCGCTTTAAACAAAAAAACCGACAATTTTGAAAAAAAAAAAAAGCCAATATTTTTTACTTTCCGCTAAAATACACTTCCAAAAAAAAAATGTAAAAAATTTAATTTCTTTATTGATTTAGGCTAAGTTGTATTCTGCTACATATTTTTTGTAAAAAAAAAAAATCTCAAAAAGCGTTTATTGATTGGTTTGCGTAAAAGTTATAACATCTACAAACTATGGTATAGAATATAGATTTATGGACTTTTTAATTTTTTTAATTGTTTTTACTAGTAATGGTGGCAATCAGCAATTTTTAGCAGGATTGTGACATTGTGGCAGACAAATCTGACACTAAGTGACACTTTTTGGGGACCAGTGACACCAATACAGTGATCAGTTCTAAAAAAAAATGCACTGTCACTGTATAAATTACATTGGCAGGAAAGGTGTTAACATCCAGGGCAATCAAAGGGATAACTATGTTCCCCGGTTGTGCTTTCTTACTGTGTGGGGGATGGACTGACTGGAGGAAGAGAGACATCTGTGTTTCTGATTAGCAGGAACACAAGATCTCTATCTCCCTCTGTGACAGAATGGCCGTCTGCTTTGTTTACAAAGGCAGACTGCCTTTCTGTCTCTCTTACAAATGATCGGTGGGTCCCGACGTCCTTTCCATCCCCCGGACCCACTGATTGGCTCCTGCTGTGTCCAATCACAGCGGGAGTGTGGCTTCGGGGGTGTGTGAGTGCATCCCAAAGCCGACTCTGAGGATCACGTACAGGTATGTGATTTTCGCTTAAGAGCCTCCCTGCCACAGTAAATGTGCATGGGGCAGTCCTTAAGTGGATAAAATAGAAATGAAAGGCAAAACATTTGTGTATAGATTTTAAAAAAAAAAAAAACACCTTATAAATACATTTTTTCCCTTTTTATAAGTGATCACATTCCCTCTGTTCTCAGCTGCATACGAGCTGGGGGAGGAGAACCAGCAGAACACTGAGCTTCCCAGTAAATGACTGTGCAGCAGGGGCGTATCAGGGCACGACTGATCATTGGACGAGAGCAGATTGAGTTCTCAGCATATTTAGAGAACTGACCACGTTGTCCTATTCTGCTTGGTGTGGTCAGTTTTGAATAGAAAAGCTGAGGGACTGGCAGGAACATCAGGGATTATCAAATAAAGGAAGAAATACAAAGAGAACAGGATACTTTCTCACACAAGTACATGGTACAGCAGGCACATATCAGGAATATGAAGTGTTGGGGTAACAAACGCTTTAAGTACACATGGCTCAGTCCCCCAACTTCATACACCGTATGTTTACTCTGTGTACATACTTTCAACTGCATGGCCCCCCAGCAGCCACAGTATAACTGGAGTCCCCGTCTGCACCTTGGGGCAATGGCAGGTGATCTCCCACTATTCTCTATGGTGTTTCGTCACTGTCAGCCCAGTGAATGTGTTGGCAGACTTGGAAAGTTGCAGAGTTGTATTTTGTAAGTTCTTCAATAGAGATGATCAAACTGATTTCCAAATTCCAACAAAAAAGGTGAAGTAGCCAAAAATTATCTGTCCAGGTGAATCTCAAGATTCTGTTTCTCCTAAATATGTGTTTTGACAGTTTGCCGAGTTTACAGGTAACTGAACAGCTCTCTGCAGATCGGACACAGATGGCATTCGCAGAGGACTTGTAATTTGCCCAGCAAGTGTTTGTGTCCACCAAACTACCCACCTCTCAGACAACAGCAACATCAGTTTGTTCATTAGCGTCCACCTAGTGCAGTGATGGCAAACCTTGGCATCCCAGATGTTTTCGAACTACATTTCCCATGATGCTTTATTACACTGTAGAGTGCATGAGCATCATGGGAAATGTAGTTCCAAAACATCTGGGGTGCCAAGGTTCACCATCACTGACCTAGTGTCTATCACGTCTGTATGGACTTAGCCTTTAAAATGTATTTAATAGCAACGTGTTCAGAAAAATGCATGTGTCTATCATAATAATTAAAATGAAACACTGTCATTTTTTTTTTATCAGGCTAAAGCACAGTGGAGCCTGGAGGTGAGCAGAGCCTCGGTGGAGGTATAAGAAGATGCTGAGAGCAGCAATAAATTATGAATTCCATCTAGGCATCGGGGTTTTGTATCTAAGTAAATATGCAGAAAAACAGTAGGCTGCGAACACTGGCGAGAGATTAAATCTTTCCCGACAGATGCTACTCATCACATATTCAACATATAATTTATCGTACAGCTCATAAATTGTGCTCTCGTTTTTAAAATTGTCACTTTCCAATACTTACACAGCAGGATGCTGACATTACACAGATCATTATGTGTGATTTCTCACAGTCCATTTATAGATTTTGGAGATAAACAAATAAAACATACAGGAGAATTACAATATTTTGTGTACAATATGTGTAGTTGTCATATGTTACTGACACAGCGGATGCAAAATTTGGTTTACCGCGTCAGCTTTTACTGGCAGATCATTCCAATTTTCTTATCTATCTGTGAATATTTTGTATTATAATCTGCATTTTTGTATATTGTAATTCTTTCATCTCCTGTGTGCGGTTCGTTTTATATTTTAGACAACATAGACTGTGGTCTAGGATGACAAGGCTGCACCCTGTTGTTATTACTATTTTTCAAAATTAATTTGTTTTTATTATTGCTGTCCCTTAACTACTATGTGAGCATATTTGTTGGAATACCGTACCACTTACAGTTCACCCACTCTGGGTCCATAATTCTAGAACTGTACTGCTAGCAGAGTAGGTTACAGTTTGCCCTATTCTTCAAAGAGTAACCCCAGAAAAAATATTCCCCTCTGTACAATCAATTGCAGGGATTGCAGCAAACGTTGTTACATATTCCTACCTGTTTCTGTTCTGAAGAAAAAGCTTTTGTTTTCTGCAGAGTAAATCTGAATGGGGGGGGGCTTTTTCATGGTTAGTCAGCTGACGCATTTGCAGTCTACCAATGAAGAAATATAAGGTCTGAAAATCCCTTTAGAAGTGAATCCCTTTCGAAGTGAAGAACCCTTTAGGAGCATTTCACCAAAAATAAATTCTTTGTTGCACAGGATGCCTAAAATCCGACTTGTATTTTTTTTTTCAATTATAAAACAGTGAGAAAGTAGTACAAACTCACACATTTTCACAAATTATACAACCATGGTGTGATGTTCAAAGGTTCCACATAGGACATAAAACGTAAAAGGAGCACCATGGGACTAACATCTTGAACGGAATTAGGATCCCATGATGAGTCTATGCACAAGCCAAAGGGGGATGTGGGAGGGGGAAGAGAAGGGGGGTAACAAAGGAGTAAAGGAAAGAAAAATATGTCGACATAATGTATAGAAAACATGTTATCGGGACATGTCCTGGTCAGTAAGCCTCAAAAAAAAAAAAGCGTAAATCCAAAAAAACTGAATTAATTATAATTTAGTAGTATTAATTGTTTATACAAGTCAGAGGATTGAAAATCTATCGATAAGGCCCAGCATTTAAAGAATTTAGGATAAGCATTGGCGCACTGATGTCTCCACTCCTCCGCCTCCATGATGTCTTGCAATCTCAGCAGCCACTCCTTAAATGTTGGAGCCAATTGGGACTTCCAATGAATGGGGATGAGGCATTTACCAGCATTGAGAACGTGAGGCATCAGAGAGCGTTTGTAAGACCCCACCGACTTCGCTGTGTCGTGGAATAGGATGGGTAAAGGATCACCAGCAATCTGATGGTTTGTCACCTTAATAATGAAATTAGTAACCAATAATCCAAAAAGGATGAAGAAAAGGGAATTTCCACCATAGATGCCGGAAAGTACCTTTCTGTCCACACCCTCTCCAACAGAGATTCGGAACAATCGAGACAATTTGTCTGGTACTCTATACCACCTTGACAAGAAATTATAACAACACTCTGACTTGTATTTTATTTTAGATTTCTTGGAAAATAAGTGAAACAATCACAAAAGCAGGAAATTATATTTCTGGGGGTGTACAGAACGCCTCTAGGTTGCCATATTGCAATGAACTTTACAGAAAATCACAGCGTTGCAGACTGGAAAGGAAAAGTAATTGTGAATAACATTCGGGTACAATATAACTTGTATAGCAATTGTGTATGCTATAAAATGTTTTTTTCATCCAAAAAAAATGTAAGCCCAAATAAACATTTAGGGCTAACCAACCTGTAATATATTGTAGCCGAACAGTTCTTATTGTGGTCAGTGGCTGACCAACCTACCGCTAGGCCAGGGCATTGTCACATGTGGGTAAGGGAAATGTTTAATTTTTGAGCTATTACCAACTTTCCTCAAAAGTTAGTAAATGAATAGTATATTTAGAGGGGTTAGGCAGCAGAACAAAATGGTGGGCTTGCATTCATTTAACTTCAGTCCAAAAATATTTTCAGCAACAAAAAAATACCTGTTGATTTTGCCAGAAATGCAATGTCTGCTCTGCCTCCCCAATCTAAGCATTGCAAGTGTGATCTCAAATGATCCAGTTGTGGCAAGATAGCTATAATTTACATAAATGTCATAAATAGTGTAGCGCAATATCCACTAACATCTATCACAGTATATGATTCTAAGTGAATACAAAAATACAAAATACTTGTGTAGCACCCTCCTAGGTGCTAGTCAGAAAGTATCGTTTTTGAGCTCTGTCTGCTTACCAGAGGGGCTACAGATAAATCTATATTGGTCTCTGCCTACCAGAGTGCAGGATCGGTTAGTGAGGTCAGCTCATTGTGCTCAGAGTGCAACTCATTCTGTCAAGAGAGTGTTTCACACTGGTCCAATAGGGAGGCATGTTGGACAGTTGGAGGAACCCTGACCAATGGGTGCATGGGCTTTGATACAGTCCTGATGATTGGCAGAGGGAAAGTCGCCTTGGTGCATGTTAGGATACTGTATAAAGGCCAGGAGCACATGTGCTCGAGGTCTTTCATTGGGGATCGGAGTCCCGGAGAGAGGGGTGGCTCCCTCTTCCTCTGTAGAGGTGCCATGTGGCCTCAGGGGCTCGTCCTGAGGGCAGGAAGAGTAGCAGTGAGAAGCTGAACCCAGAGGTCCAGGGAAGCTGACTGAGAGGGGAGACACTGGAGGATCTGTCTCTGCAGTACAATGAGTACAGAAACTCGTGTCAAGGGGCCTCACCTGAGGGGGGCCACTCCTGCTCCTAGGATGGTCAGTGGACGGGTGTCAGCAGGAGGAGGATGCTAGTGAGAGTGTCCTGAAGATAGATTATCATCCATCAAGTCATCTTGTTAAAGAGCAAAGAGAACAAGAGACTTAACCCCATCTACCCTAGTGGCAGTGTGGATTAACAGCCTGGCTGTTCCATATTTTCCAACAGAACTCTGAAGAGAGAAGTCCTCAAACAATGTGAATAGTTCAATTGGAGTATCCCACTATTCTCTTCTCCCATCCCAAATTATCAATAAACATCAGAACCAACAACACCCCTAGACTGTTCATTCATGTATTGAGCCATTGGGAACAAGGAGAGATTCAGAGACTTGTTCAAGTAAATGTGTGCTGGTGACCAGGGGAGCCCCTAATACTGACAATACTCAGCAATTCCTGCAGGGGCAGTGCTACACATGAATCAGTGCTCAATCAGTGTCTATGAGTGAATAAGTCCATAAATATACAAATCCACAAACAATATCTACAAACAATATCTGTGTTGTGACCTACTAGTAAAACAGGGGTCGTAACAGTGAGGTGAGAGGCTAGAATGCAATATATGTTGGTGTGGCACACTAATTTATTGCAAGTTTCATGTGGTGGAGGAGCATAGATATTGTTTGTGGGTATTGTTTGTGTATTTGTATATTTGTGGACTTATTCAGTCATATGAACACTGATATACACTATATTGTCAAAAGTATTGGGGCGCCTGCCTTTACACGCAAATGAACTTTAATGGAATCCCAGTCTTAGTCCATAGGTTTCAATATTGAGTTGGCCCACCGTTTGCAGCTATAACAGCTTCAGGGTTTAGGAGTGTGTATGGGAATATTTGACCATTCTCCAGAAGTGCATTTGTGTGGTCAGGCACTTATATTGGACGAGAAGGCCTGGCTAACAGTCTCTACTCTAATTCATCCCAAAGGTGTTCTATCGGGTTTAGGTCAGGACTCACTCATCCATGTTCTAACACACCTTGCTTTGTACACTGGTGCTCAGTCATGTTGAAACAGGAAGGGGCCATCCCCAACTGTTCCCACAAAGTTGGGAGCATGAAATTGTCCAAAATGTCTTAGTATGCTGACACCCTAAGAGTTCCCTTCACTGGAACTAAGGGGCCAAGCCCAATCCCTGAAGAACATCCCCACACCATAATTCCCCCTCCACCAAATGAATTGGACCAGTGCCCAAAGCAAGGTCCATAAAGACATGGATGAGCAAGTTTGGGGTAGAGAAACATGACTGGCCTGCACAGAGTCCTGACCTGAACCTAATAGAATACCTTTAAATAAAATAATAAAATTAACATTAATATATAAAATCCATATTAATATAAATCAACACCCACTTCCCACGGTTTAAACAGGGAAGGTCAAAAAACACAAATCACAAACTGTAGGTGAAAAATTGTTTATTGTACAAAGATCACACATGAACAGTCTAGTTATGGGTAGGAAACTATTACACAAATAAGACAGAAACAATCCTTAGAGGCATATAAATCACTGACAAAAGTTAATAGCAACAATACCCAATACTATCAAATAATAAAGCCTTTGCACCATTGAGGAAAAATACCTATAGAACCAAAGACAATAGATTTAAACCATCATGAACTTGATAGATTACTAGTCAACAAACATAACAAAAATTACCAATCCCAGGGGATTCAACAATTGAAGGTCTCTCTCTGAGGCTTCCCCTATGTCCCCTAAGTCTCCTATTCTTATCCTAGTTTCTTCCATTCGTTATCATCAAGGTGGTCTGGTTGGTCCAATGTGCACAATCATAACTTTCTTATGTAAGTGATTTGATGGTATCTCAAGCCCTCTTTACGCAATAACTGTTCAGTATTATTTACGATCTCTCCCTGCTGTTTGAAGACATGATTTATCAAGCTTGCTTTAAAAATCTCCAAGTTTATTCAATTTTATCTCCTGAAATCACAGCTGGACCTTTAGACAATTGCCAAGTATATAGTACCAAAGGACAGGGAGAATACACCCCATCTTTAGGTAGGAGTAAAGCCGACCATACAGGGATCAAAATTTGGCCAGTTCAGCAGGGACCAGCCAAATTTCAATCCCTTTATGGGCAGGCTATTTGTACACAAGTTGATCTAGCAGCATACCAGCAGTTGTCATCTACTGAGCATATTCCAGTTTCAGTTCCCTCTGCTCTTCATTTCCTTCTTTGTTCTTATCTGTGCAGCCATGTGACTATAGAGTCACACATATGGTTGCGCACACAGTGGTAAATGACACAGTAAAAAAGAGCCCTGGGTGCTCTCCGACCCTGCCTACACCATATTAACGCACAAAAATACACATTTGATGTTCAAACATGATTTATAGGGAGCTGTAAAACTGTTTTTGATGTTTATTCTTTTATTTGAATTGCTCTTCTGAGACAGTTTTTTTCTTAATCGTGTGACCAGCATGGCACCAATCAGGGCTGTGCAGACACAGATTCAAACTGCAGTAACAGAAGACCCACCCAAAGATCTTTCCCTGCAGATACCAAAGAACAGGAAAAGAATATGAACACAACATTGCTGCAGGAATAAAGTACTCTAAGGATTAAAAAAAAATAAAAATACAGGGGCATGATATACAGTATCTCACAAAAGTGAGTGCACCCCTAACATTTTTGTAAATATTTTATTATATCTTTTCAAGTGACAACACTGAAGAAATGACACTTTGCTACAATGTAAAGTAGTGAGTGTACAGCTTGTATAACAGTGTACATTTTCTGTTCCCTCAAAATAACTCAACACAGCCATTAATGGTATAACCGCTGGCAACAAAAGAGAGTACACCCCTAAGTGAAAATATCCAAATTGTGTTTCCCCAGATATACAAGTAGAGGATGTAGACAGGACAAGTGGGCACATTTCACAACACAGGGTGGATACTGGACATGATTTCCCAGTTGCTTTATGGTGGGCACACAGCCATGTTGCATTTATACCTCTTCACTGCTTTCATATGTGTCTTTCTTTATTTCACCTGTTTCTTCTCTCACACCTTGGTTCCTGGTTTATATCCACCACTGTTCCTACCCACACCCTTTTTACTGCTTCTATGGAGGTTTATGTTCATACACCTTCCCCTCAAGCACCTGTTGACTTTATTTGCATTCTTAGGGGCAGGACCCACTGTGCTCCACCAGATATAAAAGGAGAGGTATATAGACAGGATAGGTGGCCACATTTCACAACACAGGGTGGATACCAGACATGATTTTTCAGTCAACACATTGTGGGTACACAGCTTTGTCGTATAGATACCTATTCACTGTTTCCATTCATGTCTTTCTTTATTTCACCTGTTTCTTGTCTCTCACACCTTGGTTTCTGGTTCATATCCAGCACTGTTCCTACCCACACCCCTTTTACTGCTTCCCATGGAGGTCTATGTCCAAACACAACCCTTCCCCTCTCCCCCCCCCCTCTTTAGTACCTGGTTACTTCATTTGTATTCTTCCTGCCTGTCTACACTCCTGAATAGGTTTCCATCTTTTGATCCATATCCATGTCTCTACATGCGGAATATATGTTGATACTTGTTACTTGCTAGCTATCATCTGGGATGATAGAATTGCATACTTATTTACACGTATACATATATATATCCAACTTTGTTTCAGAGACTGGTTACATTGGAGATACTCAAACACTCTTCACATATTAAGGCACATCCTCATCCCTGATCCGGTGTAGCATCTCTTTGGGCTCCTCCTCCTTCAGCTACCTTTCGGACATATTGTCTGCCACCGCATGGCAGCGCTGTTTTTAAGCAAGATGACATGACTTTGTATGTGAGTATGGTCTCTCCCCACTTGGGTCTTACATTTATTGAGTATCCATGCCCCATCTGTCATTCACTCTGCATGTCGACTAACAACATTTATTATATTTTCAGATATGCTTTTATACACATACTCCTGATGATTGGGCAATGTGACCCATGAAATGCATCGAGTTCAATGTTCAAAATGTATTTACGTGCATACTGTTGTTACCATGTCATGTTTTACTGATAATTTGCATTATTATGCTCATGTAATGATGTTTTACTTGGATATGTATTTATATGGTTACTATTCTACACATTATGGTTTTGTTAATAAACCAGACGCATTGCATTTTAATGACATATTGAGTCCTCCTCATTTAAAGTCTCACCGGGCTCTCTTTTCCTGTTTTGTACAAATTATTGGGATGGAGGTGTACTCAATTTACAGAGTGGATCCAATACGTCCTGTTTCAAATTGGGCCCAATTAGCCCTTTTCCCTCCCCGGTGTAATAGTGTTACAAGGTCTCAGGTGTGAATGGGGAGCAGGTGCATTAAATTTGGTGTTATCGCTCTCACTCTCTCATATTGGTTACTGGAAGTTCAACATGGCACCTCATGGCAAAAAACTCTCTGAGGATCTGAAAAAAAAAAAGAATTGTTGCTCTACATAAAGATGGCCTATAAGAAGCTTGCCAAGACCCTAAAGTTGAGCTGCAGCACTTGGCCAAGACCATACAGCGGTTACCAGGACAGGTTCCACTCAAAACAGGCCTCACCATGGTCGACCAAAGAAGTTGAGTGCACATGCTCATAGTCATATCCAGAGGTTGTCTTTGGGAAATAGATGTATGAGTGCTGCCATCATTGTTGCAGAGGTTAAAGGGGTGGGGGGTCAGCCTGTCAGTGCTCAGACCATATGCCGCACACTGCATCAAATTTCTCTGCATGGCTGTCATCCCAGAAGGGAGCCTCTTCTAAAGATGATGCACAAGAAAGCCTGCAAACAGTTTGCCGAAGACAAGCAGACTAAGAACATGGATTACTGAAACCATGTCTGATGAGACCAAGATAAACTTATTTGGTTCAGATGGTGTTAAGCGTGTGTGGCGGCAACCAGGTGAGGAGTACAAAGACAAGTGTGTCTATCCTAAAGTCAAGCATTGTGGTGGGATTGTCATGGTCTGGGGCTGCATGAGTGCTGCCGGCACTGGGGAGCTACAGTTCATTTTTGGGACCCATGAATTCCAACATGTACTGTGACATACTGAAGCAGAGCATGATCCCCTCCCTTTGGACACTGGGCCGCAGGGCAGTATTCCAACATGATAACAACCCCAAACACACCTTCAGACGACCACTGCCTTGCTAAAGAAGCTGAGGGTAAAAGTGATGGACTGGCCAAGCATGTCTTCAGACCTTAACCCTATTGAGCATCTGTGGGGCATCCTCAAACAGAAGGTGGAGGAACGCAAGGTCTATAACATCCACCAGCTCCTTGATGTTGTCATGGAGGAGCGGGAGAGAACTCCAATGGCAACCTGCGAAGCTCTGGTGAACTCCATGCCCAAGAGGGTTAAGGCAGTGCTGGAAAACAATGGTGGCCACACAAAATATTGATACTTTGGGCCCAATTTGGTCATTTAGGGGTGTATTTACTTTTGTTGCCAGTGGTTTAGACATTAATGGCTGTGTGTTGAGTTTTTTTGAGGGGACAGCAAATTTACACTGTTATACAAGCTGCACACTCACTACTTTACATTTTAGCAAAGTGTCATTTCTTCAGTGTTGTCACATGAAAAGATATAATAAAATATTTACAAAAATGTTAGGGGTGTACTCACTTTTGTGAGATACTGTATGTGATTTATGTGAATTAATTATGGCAATTAGAAAATAAGGGAGGGAGGAGTGAGATTCAAATCTATTACATACAGTATGCCCAGGCACTATCCCTCCTATGTGCAAGCAAATAATGGGAAGAAAATTCACCCCTTAACTACACAGAGAGATTAAGGGATGAATAGAGAGGGATTTTGGTAGTGGCTGGCATAAAGAAGCATAACAACTCATATAAAAGGTTTGTCTTTTATTAGTATCAAAAATGATAAAAAAAACATCAACAGACTACGGTATGGAGTACAACATGTGATATAATATATGTCACAGAACAATTATCACATCAAGTGTGGGATTGACCCACACTTGATATGATAATTGTTCTGTGAGATATATTATATCACATGTTGTACTCCATACCGTAGTCTATTGATGTTTTTTTTTATCATTTTTGATACTGGGGTAGCACCCTACAGGTAGGTGTTAGGTAAATGTATAGTGGCCCTTGTCTGCCTAACAGCAGGGCTGTGATTTGTTTAGATAGGGTGTCAGGACTTCCAAATGTGCCTGCTGAGGGGAGAAGTAGTCCCACTGGCTCCTGTGAGAGGCTTCTCATAGGGCAGAGTAGGAAGACCAATCAGGGGAAACATCCCAGCTTGTAACTACCCCAGAAGGCAGATTAGGCTGCAAAGGATTCTGGGAGTGGGTGTAAGTTTGGGGGGAAGTGCGTGGCACGGTGTCCTTGGTGGGAACAGAGTCCCAGGAGGGAGAGTGTGGCCGTCTCTCCTCCTGTCTGAGGAAGGTGGATGTCTCAGGGTGTCGCCCAAGTGTCTAGAGAGTGCTGAGTTGAGCTGAGGGGATGCGGTGTGCCGAGAGCCTGTGAAGAAAGAGAGCGGTCCATGTGACGAGACCAATCTCGCCACTGGGCGTTGGAGAAGCCTGGTTGCTCGCCTCCTGCAATGGGACTATGGACCCTCTCATCAGCCCAGGCTAAATATAAACCCCATGGCGATTTGACTGTGTTTGTGGCATCTGAGCGCTGTTTGGATATGTTGAGCGCTCAGATCCAGGCTATCTGGGGATGGGTTGAATGTAGGGGTTCTGTTCAGTAGACTGGGAGTTATGCATTTTTGTGTCTTTTTGTGTTTCTTTAAACATGTGGCTAATGGAGCCTTGCCTCTCCTGGAAGCTAAAACGTATTCCTGTAAACTGTAAGGAACAGGAAGCCAACTCCTAATATGGGCATTACAGGAAGTTCTGAGGAGACGGGCGGTCTATTGACACTCAGAGTAATGTGTATTGAGGGCTCGTTAGGGAACCATTGTTCTGTGTCTGACTGTTGTGTGCATTGATTGCCCCCTGGGGCTTCTGTCTCCTTGCATTGGTCAAAGCTATCTGACCAATCCCTGTTGACTCATTTTCAAGCCCTCATTTGCATATACTGGAGAGGACCTTGGTGAGAACTGCAAGTACTTTACAATTGACCAATGGGAAAGCGATTATTGGGGGAAAGGATGTTCCAATTTCTGTATAAAAGAGTGCTCTGTTCTTCCAATAAATGTTGTTCCTGTTTTACCCTCATCTCGGAGCTTTGTCTCGTTATTGGGGGAATCTGCTGCAGGGATTGCTATGGTCTTCCATACTCCCTTAGAGAATCACTAAGCTCTTATAAGAGCTTGTGTAAGAGCTTGTTCGTGCTGCACTCTCTGGGGAAAGAGAGGTTCACCCACAGGAACCTGGGGCCTTGTCGTTGGTCCAGGGTGGGTAGGAGATGCCAAGACCCTAACCAAGCTGCGGCGGTTCGTGGAGTCTGAAGTGCTTACGGTGTCTGGTGGAGTGCTTGGGGCCCTCGGGAAGCACTAGGAGCATCTGTAAACGGAGGTACCTGCTCAGGGTAACAGTCCAGTCCCAGGAAAGCCAACACAGGTCGTGAGTACTGTGGATTGTCCCTGGGGGTCTGCCTGAAGTTAGAGGGGACCACTCCGGAAGAGGTTCTGGGATCCAGTGTCAGCTAGCTGTAAGGGGGTACATAGCCAGTGGACCCTGAAGAGTTCAAGGTTAAAGGGGGCACCTGCAGTCTGGGCCCTGAATTGCACAGAGCGTGACAGTTAAAGTGACAGCTATACAGATTTCTACTATATGCAACCTCAAGCTGTGCCAGGCAGGGGAAAGTATTCAGTGACTTTCTTAGTACAACAGTGTCGGGAGTTCTACAGTTCTCAGTCTTGGATCTTCTGGACTATAAGTCGAGGATTCAGCACTTCTTCTGTTCTACAGAGTGTTTTCAGTGTCAGTGAGCGCCGGCTGGCGTCAAGGAAGCGCCAACGGGCATTTCAGAAGTAAAGTCCCAATTGTAATTAGTTTAAGCCTCAAGGAGTATCTCACTCATTCCCTTCTCCCATCCCCTTTATTCCAATAAAAAAAAACACAAACAAAGATGCCGGAGTTGTCGCTGCTTCAGTTGTCACACCCAGGGTCACAGCTTACATGGGCTGGAGAGATTACCGGTACTAATGGTAGACCCACATCAGGCCATAGGCCTGGAAATCTTGCTACACTAATAAAAGACAAACCTTTTATATGAGTTGTTATGCTTCTTTATGGCAGCCACTACCAAAATCCCTCTCTATTCATCCCTTAATCTCTCTGTGTAGTTAAGGGGTGAATTTTCTTCGAATTATGGCAATTACCACTTCTCAGTTTAGTATGACTTTAGTATCACCCAGCAGGATACCACTGACACAATTGTGTAACTTAACCACAGTGTACTGCAGACGGGCGGCCCATGCAGAGGCTGAGCTGGGTGTCGGTCCAGGCACCTGGCGGAACCTGACTCCATGGTCATGATGACGCGGTGCCTGGACTGACATCTGTGACATCAGCAGAGAGCGGACTTCAGACCGCTCTCTGCTGAAAACGGGTCACAGGAGTGCAGAACGAACTGCGCTCCTGTGATCCATAGGAGATGTACAGCCAAATTTCCTTTACCACCTTTCACATCCTCCCAAAATATGATTATATGTATATTGTATATGTAGCCCTGCTCCCAGGGGAGTGGCTTAATGCAGGTATATCCTCTTCACTTAAGTTGCCCTGAACCTGCTCCAACCCAACTGACACTATTAGTTCGGTCATGTTGAATGATCAAGACCATAAGGATTGCAACAAAAGATCAAATTTACTGCTCTTTGATTTGAAGTTGGAAAATGTACAAACAGAATCAATGGTAATACAAGAATGTCAATAGTAATGTAGATCCTGAATCCCCAACCAATAACTTGAGTAGGGTTCAGCACTCAGAATCTGGAATACAAACCACACATATATAATGTATATATATATATATATATATATATATATATATATATATATATATATATATATATATATATATATATATACGCTAGAGGATTGTATTCTGAAACAATATAAACACACTGAATTTTTAAGTAGATGGAGAGTGACCACAAATTAAGGTTAACGGTACTTAGAGAATATCTGTAAAATAAACAGTATAACAATACTAACTAAATATCAGAGTGCACTCTGTTTACTAATGGGGGCCTCCTTTACACTAGATTGCAAGAGTCTCCTGGAGAGTGAGGCCTCACTAGTCTTCACCTGCAAGAAATCCTGAGGCAATCCAAGGAAAGTAATTGTAATCCAAGTAAAGTCATAACAAATTTTGGGACAGAAAAAAGACGGGGCTTTGCGGGCCTGTGGGAGTGGAAGGATCAGAAAGTAGAACCAGTAGTAAAATCAAAAATACATTTTATTGGTTTATCAAAATAAAAAACAAGCATGGATAACCATGCATGTATAATAACAAACAAGTACAACATACAATGGTTAAAATATAGTGTCACTGTAATTATAGAAACATATCCCACAAGGGGTTAGAAGCGGAAAAAACAAAGCCTGTGTAGGTGGAAGATAGGTCTCAAGCTGGATTCGGTCACGGTAGGTCCCCAGCAAGCCGACGCGTTTCGCTTAAGGCTTCCTCAGGGCCTGAGAGACCATAACAGACCGATGTTTCCTTTTTAACAGTGACTTGTGTTAGGCGGCAAGGCTGTGGCGGTACATAGATTGTTCGGAAGATAATATCTCCGTATTCACCATACAAAATTTATATAAGTATCAAATAAAACACTTTTGTATTACATCCGATGTGTTGGATTGCAGCTGTATCATCAAGGTCAGGGCTGCTATAAATAGCTCCAATCTCGGCCTCTTGGGGTGTAATTGCCCCTTAGCAGATAATTGTCCTCTTCCTGGATTATTTATCCATATATGCAACAACCCTCAGGTACAATCAATTTAGTGTCAATATTGCACTCGTTTGAGCCAGGTTTTAAAGACCTCTATGCAGTTTGTAGGGAATGTATCCCCAATCTACTTGTCCTAAATGGCAGCAGGGTTGACCTCTCCTCAAACTGAAAGGTACTCCAGGCAGGGAAATAGGACCTATACAGGTGTATATTTCAATTAAATGGACCCAAGGTCCTGGGCTATCCAAGCCCTCTGTGTCACCGTACGTATTACCACCTGCCGCGTCGGCTTGCTGGGGACCTACCGTGACCGAATCCAGCTTGAGACCTATCTTCCACCTACACAGGCTTTGTTTTTTCCGCTTCTAACCCCTTGTGGGATATGTTTCTATAATTACAGTGACACTATATTTTAACCATTGTATGTTGTACTTGTTTGTTATTATACATGCATGGTTATCCATGCTTGTTTTTTATTTTGATAAACCAATAAAATGTATTTTTGATTTTACTACTGGTTCTACTTTCTGATCCTTCCACTCCCACAGGCCCGCAAAGCCCCGTCTTTTTTCTGTCCCAAAATTTGTTATGAATCTTCAACAGGGGTAAGGGCCTATTTTGCACGGTAACTTTTCTGTCTACTAATCCAAGTAAAGGTGATCAATAACTGTAATCCCCAAGGTAGTTAGTAATTGTAATCCACAAGGATGAGCGCGAAACAGATCTCAATGCTTTCCAATAGACAAACAACCTGGTACTGTAAAAGGGCTTAAGACCTTGTTCGCTCACCACTCACTGTGTATAACTGCCAGTGGAGATTTTAGAACTCAATATGGCCTGCTACTCAAATAGTTTGACAGTTCTGCCCTGTTTCAGTTTAGAGATGTGATAAATGCAGATTTAGATGCTGGATGTCTCTCACCCAATACTGGGAGCTCCGCTCCGCACTGCAACCAAGCCCCGCTCTGCTCAGCGATTCTCCCTCGGCCTGTCAGGCATCCTTCCGCTCAGTCCCACTACCGAGCCTCTTCCACACACACCGCTCGTCTCAGCTCCGGTGTCCACTACTAGGCCTCCAGCCTACTCCTCTGCGATCCGCAGCAGCTCTTCCCCTTCTCCACAGCACGCTGTCCTCGAGGCAAGAGAGCGAAAGTTGATCCCGCCTCCCTTTATAAAGACACTCCCAGCAGGCTCCGTGAGTCACATTGCTCCCTGGGAGAAGAGTCCTTTCGCATAGCAGTCTATGGTCCTGGCTCCTCCCGGAACTACATCTCCCATAATTCAAAGGTTACTGTCTTTGCAGAACGTTAATAACAAAAAACAGTCTGAACAATACTAGCCGTGCGACCAGGCTACATATACATTCTAAAAAGGGGGGAGAGCAGTTTTTAATTTCTCTACCTCCTCTCTGGCATATAATAATTTTCAGAAGGCTATACGCAGGGGAGGACTGGGCCAGGGGGACAATTGCCCCTTGGGCCGCTCTGATGCCCCATAAAAAGGCTTCACCACTCCTGCCATAGACATGCCTAAAGGATTCCTGGAGAAGAGAAGTAAGAAGTCCCCACTGCTGACCTACTGAGTGCAGGATGAAGACAAGGACAGAGCGCAGGCCTCCTCCCCCAACATGGATGGTGTAAACTGTGTCTGAGCTGAGGCTGCTTTCATTCCCCACTGGAGACTCTCCTCCTCTAGCCCCTAGCTATCCACGACCGAGCTGTCCCAGCTCCTTCGAACCGCCCCCCACTGGCCAGGTCGGGAACCCAAATTCGGCCGGAGAGTAGAGAATACCTGGAGCGGAGCTTCAGCCTGGAATGGCGGTTAGGCGGAGATCAGGAACAGGGGGAGTGGGAGGGGGGTTGAATTGCTGCACCATGGGTCTCTGGTTTGTACTTGCCCCCTGGCCCAAAAGTACACTTTAATAACAGAATTCTAGCTAATAAGCCCACTACAAATTATTTTTGCTGAAGAACCCTGACACCTTTTCGAGCAGCCTAAACAACAATTCATCACACATTTGGTGAGGTTGGCAACAAGGTTAAAAGAACAGCACAAGCACCCATATTTTATGAGCATAGTTTACATTAAACAACTTCACCAAGTGTTGTTTTCCATCAATAAGATATCTCATTGTTTGAATGGGTCATAAGAAGCTGCTTTTGATTCCCACCCTTTGTAATATGGCCATGGATGGGTCAGCAGTAAAGTACACTAAAGTAAAATGTTCTGTAATTTTACCAGACCATTATCATGAAAATCAATATACATAAAATGTATGAAATGTGCTTAACTGCCTGGACAAGTTTCTGGAGGGAATATACTAATCCTCATTGAACAGCAATTGAAATATGTCATTTACATTTAAATTATTGTACCAGAGAATAAAAAGGGATTACTGTTCGAAGTCGAGGACATTTCATGTAAATTAGATGCCCATTATATAACAGTTTGAAACAGATATTCCCAGCTCATTCTTCCAAATATTTTAACATTTAAAGTGAACCTGTGCCCAGACTATGCACACAAGTATTTACATATTCTGAAAAAACAGTAAAGAGCACTCTCAAACTAGCCCTCATTTACCTCTGCCCCTTTAAGCATTGTGAAGCAAAGCAATAAGCCTTCAATTTTTAAAACAGAAAGGGAAATCTTTGTTTTTTCCTATTGACAACCTGCAAGACCCTTTAATATAAACAAACAGAAGACGTTTTTCCAGTGGCGGCTGGTGATCCATGGGCCGCATGACAGTACAGTACAGGACCCACAGCATGATGGTACAGTACAGGACCAGGACAAGGGGACCAGGACCAGGGGACCAGGACCCCCACCCTCCCCGGCAAACTCACCAATATGCAGCAGCAGGCGACAGCAATGGCGGTGGCGGCAGCGTCGACGGCGGCTTCTTCCCCGTCTTCTGTGTCTCATCCCTCCTCCTCCATGCCCAATGGCATGGCTTCTCCTTTCGGCCAATTGGGAAATGAGTCTCAGAACCAGCTTCCTAATTGGCCAGGAGGAGGATCCGTGTGACAATAGAAAATTTTCATTCGCTACTGTCACACAACTGGGTGGGCTCGGGGCGCGGCGATCTGTGCCCCGAGCCCACCCTTTTTTTAGCCTATGAGAGCCTCTGGCTCTAATCACATGGCTAAAAAAAAAAGCCCCATTGAAGTCCATGCATTTAGTGCCCCGCATGTAGATTAGGGGGCCGGACACATGGAAGGGGGGGCGGCGCCCCTGCTCCCCCAATGCACTAGCCGCCACTGCGTTTCTCAGTTAGAAATTGACTAAAACTCAACTTTAGGCTGCATTCACATTTTAGCATTTTGAGAACATATGCAAAATTGCACAATTTTGCATGCGTTTACAAAATATGTCTCACATTTGCATTGCCATTCATTGTTAATGGCACCCCAAACACAGCTACAAAAAAAAAAAAGGAATAAACTGCACTATTCGTGTGGCATAAAAATGTGCAAAGAATTTGAATATACTGTACACATCACAAAACGCTAAATGTGAATGCAGGCTAAAGCCTTGTACTAGTTGGTTTTTTGGTTTGAACGAAACAATTGACAGCTCAGGTCAGAGCCGCTGTACTAACAATCTGACATTAGTACATTGATCTCCCCTGCTCTACTTCTATGTTCTGACAAAAGGACAGGCCCCCCGCCAGAATAACCCGGGATGAGAGCTCTGATCAGGAGGCAGTCGGCAGACCTTTTACGGTCATAACCCTTTGACAGAAGCCAGCCAAAGGGTCGGCCTCTGTCGGACCAGCTGCCATAAACATGGTTTCTTTTGAACCAGCTCATGCCGCCCAACATTTGGCTCATGTGTACTAGGCTTTAGAGTCCTTGTGAGGTTATTTAATATCTTGTTGCCACTTCCCGCTAGTCGTTTAGCTAAATTTTAATGTCTGGAGGTGGAATTCCTAATCATATATTCACTATGACTGGTTGACACTGGAAGTCCATCCCACTGGCTCCAGATCTTAAACAGTGTCAAGAGCTTGATCACAGTGCTGGGAGCGCCCAATGGGCATGCTCTCAGCGCAAAACAGTGGAGTCCCATGGATGCATCTATGTGACATCCTGGTGTTAAGGCCCAACCAGCGTGCTGTGACATATTGTATATGGGTTATACTGGCAGGAGGAGGTTAAAATGAATTGCTCCACAGTGCCTGTAGCTATGGAGGTCAAGGATAGTGTTCTGCTATTGCTTGTTAACAATATGTAAATCATTTAATGTTCATAGTCTTGCAACAGGTGCACTTTAAAATTGAATATAGTTGATTTGCACCATTGATCAGCCCAAGGTCCACTCTCAGCTATGGCATGCTAATGTAACACAGTGACAGAATGCCTTACACTCTCTGTGACTTTTGGAGGTAAGCATGGAGAGACATGCATGCACATCATTCTTTTTTCATAGCTTTACATTCTCCAAGAACCCCTTTCCAATAATTTACTAATTATCTTGTTATTAAAGTGTCACAAAAAAAAAAAAAGTATAATACCAAGTAATAAACCTTACCAGTCCCACTGCAAATGACTGATCTTCTGCATAGTAACACTGGCTAAAAAATCTAAATCATTCAACGCTTCCAGTGTTCCCATTGTGCACTCTGGTTACACTATGTCAGTAACGCTCTGCAGGATCCCTATAGTGACACAGTGGCTGGCCGGAGCAACCACAGAGATCAGCGGGTGAAGACATTCATATTCCGTGTTATGTGCTTTGAATTCTTCGGTCTATGCAACTCTGCAAGAGAGCGAAGAGCAGAATCTCTGGCAGCCGAAATAAAACTAACTAAATATAACTCTTCATTTACAGAGTGGCTTTTTTTTAGATTTCGCTTTTTTTTTTTTTGCTTTTAGAGAGAAATCTGTCATAAAATTATTGCTTATTATATTAATTCCCCAAAGGTGAGATGTAAATGTTGATGAAAGCTTACCACCTTCTCGCTGTGAAATGTCAAAATTAAACTTGAATGAGTAAGAGTTGGTGTGCACACATTGAAATCCAGTTCCATTTCGTAATTTCTTTACTTCTGCTTTTTTTTTTTGCATATTCTGCATTTATTAATTTTGGACAGCATCAGACCAAACCCAGTAAAGTTTCAGACACATGGAAAACAATGCATGGATAGGAAAAGGTGTAGAGCAGGGGTCTCCAAACTTTATGAACAAAGGGCCAGTTTACTGTCCTTCAGAAATTGAGAAGGCCGGACTGTAGTCAGAGTCAGTAGAAATGCCCTGGCGTCAATTGGAGTAAAGAATGCCCCATCAATGGTATTAGTAGGAAAAATATTGCTCCATTATTGGTAATAGAGGTATAAATAGTGCCCCATAATTTGTTTCATTAGGAGGAATAGTGCCCCATCATTCGTATCAGTGGGAGGAATAGTGCCTCATCATTGGTGTCCGTGGGAGGAATAGTGCCTCATCATTGGTGTCAGTGGGAGGAATAGTGTCTCATCATTGGTATCAGTGGGAGGAATAGTGCCTCATCATTGGTGTCGGTGGGAGGAATAGTGCCTCATCATTGGTGTCAGTGGGAGGAATAGTGCCTCATCATTGGTGTCAGTGGGAGGAATAGTGCCTCATCATTGGTGTCAGTGGGAGGAATAGTGCCTCATCATTGGTGTCAGTGGGAGTAATAGTCCCCCATCATTGGTATCAGTGGGAGGAATGGTGCCCCATCATTGGTGTCAGAAGGAAATATAGTGCCCCATTGTTGGGGTCAGTGGTAAGATTAGTGTCCTATTGTTGGTATCAGTGACAAGAATTATTTCCCATTGTTGGTGTAGAAGGAAAAGAGCCTTGTATCAAGGGGGGAATAGCATAGCTCCTAACTGTCTCTGATTTTGAGGAACTGTCCCTCATTTGGAACAAAGTCCCTCTGTCCCTCTTTCCTCCTCATTTGTCCCACATTTAGGTCTGATCTATATAGTTGTATATAAAATGCACTATGTATCTAACAAAAAGCATTTTACAGTGCCAAACCTTTCATCCATTTTTTAACTTGCTGCATTTGTATATTCCAAAAGCCAATATAAATGAATAGTAGTCGTAAAAAAAGCACTTGTAGGTTTAACCAATCTTTTTTTTTTTTTTGTACAATTCTCCTTTAAGGGGGAGGGGGGCTGGCAGGGGGTGTCCTATGCCTAAATACTTTTGCCAATAGGTGTCCCTCATTCTCATCTCAGAATGTTGGGAGGTATGGAGTAGTGTCCCGGGGGCCTGATAAAGGCAAGCAAAGGTCTACATTCAGCCCCTGTGCTGCAGTTTGGAGACCACTGGTGTAGAGGATAGAAAGGCAATGTGTATAAAAAAAGGCTTATCAAAGGCCCATTATAAAGAGATACTGTCATGAGAGATTAAAGTGGTGTTAAACCCAAAAGCAAACATTTATTATATTGCAGCTTACCAATTCTTAGATGTGGCTGCTGCATTTGTTTTCATTTCTAGGCTTTCTTTTTTTTCACCTTGTGATCCGACCAGTAATTCTGTTGTTTTTCAATAGGACAAGCTGTCTTGCAGAAGTAGCAGTTAGAGTTTGGAGACAAAGAGTATAACACTGACAAGGGTGCTTACATCGATCGGCTTTTTTGTTGCTGTAACTGCTTATAAAGTGTTAACTGCAGTTTAGCTTCAAATTGTTAGTGCATTTAAATCTGTTACATCTAGCATCTAGTCCCCAATGTCACCAGACTGACAATGCTGCTTTCCAAATCTGCCCCCTGTGATCCTTCATCCAGAGTGGGGGCACTCTTATACAAGAGGTGTGTTTCTGGCCAGATCACCAGGTTAAAAAGAGGGCAAAAAACCCTAAAGAAAACGAATACAGCCATTTAATGATTGGTACTGTAAGCTGCAATATGTTACATTTTGGATTTTGGATTTAATACTGTTATAAGTATCATAAACAAGCAAAAAATTTGGGGGAGCATACCCATATATTTCTAAAGCTGGTGCAGCTATGAACCAAAAGACATGTATATTAAAAAAGCGTAAGCGCACACATGCAAAAGAAATTATTACCAAATTTGAAGACAATCCATAAATAAAAATGGGGATTTGGTCCCACCATATGGCCATATAGTGCTCAAGCCCACCACTGCGTCAAAGTACCCCATTATCAGTGGGCCCACCTCCACTCCCTCCTCTCTGGATTTGATTTATAGCAGCAGAAGTCAATGGCTCCCGTTGATATTAGCAAAGTTTGTGCAACCAGAAAGAGGGGAGAGAAGACCTGCAGCTGGGCACATCACTGGATTGATACAAGAGTCAAATAAGTGTTAGGGAGGGAGGGTTACCACAGTGGAAGGTTTTTTGCCTTAATGCAGAGAATTCATTAAGGTAAAACACCTTTAGTATTTAGAACCACTTTACCACCTCCTCAATTTACTGTCAGAGAGAGACATACATTCTTATATCAAGCACACTGAGAATTTCAATGTGAACAAGGCTGAACCTACACCATAGAGTAGAGCGCCTCTGGATTCTTAAAGGCTTAGACAGTGGTGTTCTCTAATATTGATCCTAACACAAAGTGGTAATGAAGTTGAGGGTTATCTAAGATTAGATGTGCTTGGTGAAGCCTAGTATGTTAAAGAGCATACCAGCTGCCCAATACCACTGCTGATGCCTGCGTTGCCAAATGGCACTCCCTTGAAAAATAAATCCTGAGCTGGAGTCTTCTTCAGAAACCAACATTTTCTGAGCAACCAAATTTGTCCTCCTTTCTGCCTAAGGTCTATGCACACTGAGCACTTAGCCCTGGGGCTCTGGTGTTTATCTACAGGAGGAGGGCACAGGTGTCCCACTGGTGCCAGCCTGTCAAACTCTATGAGAGGCTGACAGCTACTGTGGCTGGACAGGGTACTTAGCGATGTGAACCTTTAGGGTAGAAGTCAACCAGGGATGAATGCCTGGAATGCTTACATTATGGGCATTCGTCCCTGGGTGCATACTGCCCTAAATGTTTGTACCGCTTGGTGTCCTATCCAGCCCCTTCCAGCTGTCATAGACTTTAACAAGCTGCCGGTGGCAGGGTTGGCACCACAGCCCCATGAACCAGGGCTAAATGCTCACTGTGTATGGGGCCTTACTCTTCAGTTCAAGTTATGCCTGGGAATGGAAATGCCAGTTGGGTCATTGGCACTCGCTACAACTATTGACACCACTTTCAGCCTTGCTCATAATTAGAGTACAGCAGGAAGTAATCATTGACCTAACCAAAGCCAGTCAAATCCTATGTTCACATGTCAGGATGGCTGCAGAAATGTGTACAACATCCAATATAGTAGATGGCTGACAATAAAATACTTACAGTATTTCTTTCTTAATGTTTTTCAAAGTTACTAGCAATTAAAAAAAAAAAAAGGGTATTTCGCATTTTTTCTATAACGTTGCATAATTTTAGTATAGCAATGGTGTTCTACTGTCTTTTTATACTATGCCTGGAGTTCTATTTTAAGTGAAGCTGGCACAAGGTTATCCAGATCTTGGAAAGGAACAAGACCTTGACAAGATATTGTTTCCAAGAACTTAACGTTCTGGCCAGTATACTCACATGTTCATGTGGGCAGCAGATTTAACACAAGGATGGTTCCGGCACTGATTTTCTGGGCATCAGATAATATAAGTCTGTTGTGGGAAGAGAAAATCAATGTCACTTATAAGTTCATAACATTATAAATATCATTATGCACTAACATTTTAATTTGGTTATTATCAAGTTGACCTTTCTTCAGATTGTTGAATCTCTATTAAATTGTAGGTTTGAAGACAGAAAATTGCAAGCTGTACCCTAAATATTGCCACCTGATTTTTGAACTATTCTACCAAATAATATTTAAATAAGCAAATAATCATAATAAATACATTTTTCACGCATTTAAGACCTTAGTTTGTAATTTGTCATTGGTTATAGGACATCTGTTAATAACTTTTATTAATGTGCATACGCAGTTCTCAAAGATTTTTACAATGGAGGAAATATTTTACATTGTGCTAGCATGTGCTGCATATCAGTGTATTTTACATTATCAATCACTTAACCCCTTCCTGCACACACTTTGAAAACTAACATTCACCAGCACAATACCCTACTCTGGGGGTGAACGCCATCAATGACAGCTCCAGGCCCCATTACCACTCGTGGACCTAAATTGTTTCCTATCATGCGATCACTTTGTGAATGGTGGCATATTGATCATAGCACTGACAAAATAAGCCTTCTGCCTGCAGGTGCCACTATAGCCTAAAGATGGCAGGGATTACCTGCTTAATACTATAATTGTCAGATACAAGTACAACAATAAAAACATAATAAATCAATCTAAATATAAAAGATAAGTTCTACTTCCATTTTGGCACTGGGGGATTCTGTTTCCTCCTTCCTTCTGTATGTGCTTCCTTCTGTCTGACCCTCAGCAATCTGCCTCTCCCCACATCTTCCACTCAACAGTAACATTCCTCATGCCCTATCACACATCTTCTACCAAGTCACTGCCACCCTTCATATTCCTGCTGACAGAACCCTCCTCTGCTTTCCCTCATCTAACCACAACAATGACCCAAGGCAACCTGAATTAAAACCAGTATAATAACAGTGCCTAGGAAAACCAAACCAATCCAACTTGGATGCAGTTGAGTCACCGCTTCATTTCCACGTGGAAGGGCTTCCCGTGCTCCGGTGCCCCATCACTATAAACTGGTTTAAATACAGGTTGCCTTGGGTCATTGTGCCCCCTCTGCGTTTGACCTAGTGTGTGTGTGGGGGGAGTGGGGGCTCAGCGTGGACCTCGGGGTGACCTCCGCGCCTTCTAACCCTCTGGGATTGTGCCATCTCCTATCTTTTGCCTCTAGACTTATCTGGGTTGAAATATACAAACTAAAAGACAGTGCTGCACTACTAGGTGTATCTAGACACAGATGTGATATTATGATCAAATACTAATCGCATACAATTGTTAAAATAATCAGTAAATTCTAAATTCCAGAAATCACAAAAAAAGTGTAAAAAGTCAGTGAATATATAAATGTGAATAAATATTTAAAAGTCAAAATACACTAGACTACGCACTAAACTACGAGCTAGGCCATCTTATCCAACATCAGTGCCTGACCCTACAAATGCGCTTTTGGAAGAATGGTCAAACATTCCCATAGACACACTCCTAAACCTTGTGGACAGCCTTCCCAGAAGAGTTGAAGCCGTTATAGCTGCAAAGGGTGGGCCATCCCAATATTGAAGCCTACAGACTAATATTGAACCCTACAGACTAATATTGAACCCTACAGACTAAAGACTGGGTAGCCATTAAAGTTCATGTGTGTGTAAAGGCAGGCGTCCCAATACTTCTGACAATATAGTGTAATATATATATATATATATATATATATTTATAGAGGGATGCGATGTCACATTATATCTCCGAAAACAGAACTATATATAATTAATGGACTTCTATACTAATGTTGCACTGTATGGGACATTATAATTTAGTAATTTGTTACAAATTCTTTGTTTTTTGATGGTTAGAGCACTGTGATTTAGAACAAATTGAGATTTAAACACAGTAAATATTATATACAACAGCTAATATTTTAGTCACTAAGCGCAGGTGTTTAATAAGTATTATTGACAACACCTAATTGCCTAACTCCACCCTTTCCTACTCCTATACTCCTACCACTACCACTCAAGTCTATAACCCCACCACTCCCTCACTCTCACCACTGCGCCCGATTTCCTAACTTAACCCCTCTCCCACTCTCACCACTACACATGCACATCTAACCTCTCCACTCATCTGCTCTCACCACTATATCCATATACTAAATCCCACCACTCCCTCACTCTCACCACCACACCTAAGCCTCCCCAGATCCCACCAACATCTGCATCCTGAATTCCTTGTTTTCCCTGCTCTTACTTCCACTGCTCCCACCACCACACCTGCATGTTGAACTCTGCTCCTCCCCTGCTACCACATCTGCACACCTAAAGGGCCCCCCTCACCATTGCACCAGTATGGCTTCTGTTTACCACTACCCCAAACCCCCCTCATCACCGTGCCGACTAGCCGTGCCTGTTCTGGGACAAGAGCACAATGGTAAAGAATAAAAAAAAAATGTATTATTATATTTTTTTTATACATGAGCATCTCCCACCTTTACTAGAGGATTAAGTTGACATTCTGAAGATATATTTTTCAACAGACATGCAAAAGCACTCTTTGGGGCATATCAAGTGAACATCTCACAGGACAAGTCCTAGTTGACTTCTGTAGCTGCAGGTACTGTGGAGAAGTTCATCCTCAAAGTTCACAGCAAAAGAACCAAAGTCTTTCCAGTTGTTGTTTCAACAGCTCAGCTCACCTTGACCCCCTCCCAAAGCACCTGCTCTGAGTTTACATTAGAGATTCGAAGCCTGGAAGGCTAATGCGTCACTGCTAGGAGGAGTTGTGCTAACTTAGGTATGCTAGCTAGCATGAATACCAGTGCTTCTGCTGTGAAATTTGTAAATTAATTGCTTCACAGTGCCTACAGCTACACATATCAATGAAGTAATGTTTTAAAGCTCATTTGCCACTTGTTAAAAATATGAAATTTAGTTGAATGGCCATAGTTTGGCCATGGGTTCACTCTGAAGGATGACGGGGCAGCCCCAAGGTTAGCTTGCTCCAAATAAATGTATTGTTGTTTATTTATTGCTATATATGAGCTGGGAGCTAGGAACCACACTTTGCAGACGGGCCTTGATGCAACACACATTTAAAATGACTTTTGTAAAATACAAATGTATGCAACAAAAGCATTTGTTTTACCTAAATATTTAAGCAATTTAATCCTTTTTTTTTTAAGTAAATTGAGTGCTGGGGAATGTTTGTATATTTCCTATAGTGCAGACACATAAAACTTGTATTTTTGGACACGTGCGGCTTTGTTTTTCCATACATGTGCCCTGGGAGAGATTAAGAATTTAAATATATTCAAACAGTTGTATAGCTCCTTGGCACAGTGCTTTTAAATGGAATTTGCACTTCAATATATCAGTAAATGTGCAACACGAGAAATTTGCAAGATGCAATTATCACCTACACAAAAGTAAGTATTAATATAAAACTTCAAAAAAATATGAGTATCTCAGTTGCCAAAAAGATGTGGTGTTTTTCCAGTTAGGTGAGTGTGGTACTTAACAGAATGAATGCGGCCCCATATAACAACTGCCTATGGAATTTGGTACTCAGCTTCGTCTGCTATATTGAAAAGCAGTGCAGGCGTAAAATGCTTCTAGCTGTGAAATACAAGAGCTCATTAACACATTCTGCAACCACCTAACCTTATTTTTGACAGATAGAGGTGATCTGTTGCGATCCTTTTTCATGCTGCATGACATATATGAGTGCCTATAGTGTCCTTGATCTAAAACTATAAATTCTGTATGTGAACACGAAGTATATATTATGTAGTGCTCACATAAAAGCAAAATGAAAGATGTATGCGCAACTTCAAGCATATGTAAACCCATTCACTATAATCTCATATAAACTTTTTCATGTTTTCAAAAGTATTTTTTTTTTTTTTTTGTAATCTGCAGCTTTAATAAATATAATACCTTGGGCATTTACTGATATAGGGTGACAATTCTCTGTCTGCCTAGTTGTGCTCCTGTGTTGTTACTTTGTCACTGAGACTACTCGGAGACTAAAAGAATAAAAGAAAGGTTTAAACAAGTATTTTATGTTAAAAAAATGGCAACTGCAAAGGAGTGTGTACAGCCTACTGCATTAGGATGTGCACCCCAAAGCTCAAACACATATGTGTGTGTGCATGTGTATATATACTGACAGTGTCCGTAGAGCAGTGGACAGTGTCAGTAGGGCAGAGTTTGGTGTTAGTAGGGAAGTTATCAGTGTCTGTCATTTTTTTTTTTTTATTATTCTATTACTTTTTTATTTTTTACAGTTTTATTTTTTAAATTCTTTTTTTTTTACATTATTTTTAGGAGTCCTGTTAGGGGGGCTTTAGTGAAATATCAGGGGTCTAAACTGGGGGAATCTGCGCCACATAGGGAGATTAGGGTAAATTAATGTAATTCAGTTAGGGTGCTTCTTATTTAACTATAGCACTGTTCTCCCTGGGGAGGGGATAGGGGGCAAAGGAAGGAAGTCACCTTTGGGGCATTGGTTGTGTCAAATAACCTACCATCATGTCGTTGGAGTGTAAGAAGAGACCCATGCAAGCAAAGTGCAGGTAGTGTCCTGGCCAGAATTTGAACCAAACCAGAAGTGTCAACAACTAAGCCAATCTGCTGCCCTCAGGGCTTTTTTTCAGCTGGAACTTGGGGGAATTCAGTTCCACCACCTCTGGCTCAGGCCATTGGCTCCCTGCTCACCACCAGGGCTTTTTTTTCAGCTGGAACTTGGTGGAACTTAGTTCCACCACCTCTGGCTCAGGCCCTCTGCTCCCTGCTCACCACTATCTCTTGTAAACCCAGAAGTCCAGCTTCTGGGTTTACATGTGACAGCTTGGCTCCCACAGATACGATCTCCTGAGCAGCTCTTGCTGAGTGCAGGATGGGGACAAGGGGGGTACAGGTGCCGTGCGGATGCCGACATCCCCACTGGATAATCTCCCGTCAAGTGAGAGAGTTGGAGCCACCTACAGTGTGGTCGTGGTTGAGTTCCTGCACCTATTTTCTGAGAAAAAAAAGCCCTGGCTGCCCTTATATTTGTATCTAATTTAACAACAAATTGTTGTGGACACATGCAAATAAAAGAGCAAATAAATCATAACCAGATTTCAGATATAATATATGATTTGTTAAAGAAGAGCTCCACCCAAAAGGGGAAGTTCCGGTTGAAGGCCTCCTCCCCAGCTCCTGTTTGTGAAATGGAGTTTTAGGGGGGGGATAGGGGAGTGGAGACCCAATTTGACAGTTACCAGCTCCCACTTCTGCTCCGGTTGCCTTAGGGCAAATGGAAGTGGAAGTTCTCCTTCCCCCGTCCCCCCTCCTGATGTCTTCTGGGACACATGACCTGTACCAGGATATTTCGGGACCAGTCACAGAGCGCTGCGCCGCTCGTACATGAGCAGTGGGCACCCGGCTGTGAAGCCGCAAGCTGTCACAGCCAGTTGCCCATAGTAAAGATGGGAGAGAATGGCTTGGGTGAGCACACCGCTGGATCATGGGACAGGTAAATGGCTGTTTACTAAAAGTCAGCAGCTACACTTTTTGTAGCTGCTGACTTTTAATAAACACAAAAATGACTGGAATTCTGCTTTTATATTCCCATACCGAGAAAGCTGGAGAGGAATACGCAGGTATGATCAGGTGGAGAAAATAAATTGGTAGATCAAATAAATAAGAATGCCTTCTGGTTTATTGTTACATTTTATTGAGACTCAAAATATCACAAATAGTGCACTGCTAAAGCGTGCAACTCGATATTTTCTAGTTGCTTAGTGTTGTCAAGAGCCCAGCACAGTTATTAAAGCTAATAATTCTTGAGGTGGCTGCTCAAAGGGAATTGTATTTCTCTTTCATGTATTTTTAATATGACAGGTTCTCTTTAAAGCATAGATCCGAAGTCCCACAGCTAATGTCCTGACTGTCATATTTGACTAAAGACCAAACTCTGTAGGCAAGCTACACCCCCAAAAAGTAAAACTCTACCTAGAGACTGCCTTTCTAACCTTTCCATATTAAAATGATAGTTGTCTGACAGTTTTAAAGATATAACTGCTTAAACTCTTGTTGGGAATAACAATTCCTGTCATGTGTTCTGACTTAATTGGCTAGATACTTGTTCCAGATCAGTGACTCCAGAGAATACTAACCATCTAGCAGTGGCGGCCGGTGCATAGGGGGCGCCAGGGCGCCGCCCCCCCTGAAAAAAGGAAGAAAAAAAAAAAAGATAAAAAAAAAAAAAAAGATTGCAAAACGAGCAATAAAGTTTGAAAAAAAAAAAAAATTGCGTTCGCCGCCGCCGCCGCCAGCCGATGTGGAGGGGGTGGGGGGGTGGGGTTACCACCCAGAAGAGGCGCCGATTGGCTGCCTTCTGGGGGGCGTGGGGGGCGTAACCTGGGCGCAAGGCAGATTCCTTGGAAACCCCCACTTCGTGGATTCCTGGCTGTGATTGGTCCAGCCTCCAGCCTGGACCAATCACAGCATCCAGGACATCCAACGCTGACCCCGCTGACGTCACTCGCAGCAGTGGACCGGACCGCGGGCGATGGAGTCGGGTGGACACCGGACGGGAGTGACGGCGGCACTGGAGAGGAGACCAGACCACCGGAGGTCATCTGCTGGAAGAAGACATCACCACCGGTGAGTCCTCGTGGTCCTCCTGTCCTGTCAGTCCTCCATGACCATCCATCCAGCTTTTCCACCGCCATCCCCCTATGCTCTGCCTCATCCCATGAGTCATGGGATGAGGCAGAGCAGAGGGGGATGGCGGTGGAAAGGCTGGATGGATGGTCATCATGGGCCATGACCATCCATCCATCCATCCATCCAGCCTTTCCACCGCCATCCCCCTCTGCTCTGCCTCATCCCATGACCATCCCTCCCACCGCCATCCCTTTGCCTGATCCCATCTCTCCCACTGCCATACCTCTGCAGGGGGCATGTACGCTGGTCACTACATTGAAAGGGGGCATGTACGCTGGTCACTGCATTGAAAGGGGGCATGTACGCTGGTCACTGCATTGAAAGGGGGCATGTACGCTGGTCACTGCATTGAAAGGGGGCATGTACACTGGTCACTACATTGAAAGGGGGCCTGTATACTGGTCACTACATTGAAAGGGGGCATGTACGCTGGTCACTGCATTGAAAGGGGGCATGTACGCTGGTCACTGCATTGAAAGGGGGCATGTACGCTGGTCACTACATTGAAAGGGGGCATGTACGCTGGTCACTACATTGAAAGGGGGCATGTACGCTGGTCACTGCATTGAAAGGGGGCATGTACGCTGGTCACTGCATTGAAAGGGGGCATGTACGCTGGTCACTGCATTGAAAGGGGGCATGTACGCTGGTCACTACATTGAAAGGGGGCATGTACGCTGGTCACTGCATTGAAAGGGGGCATGTATACTGGTCACTACATTGAAAGGGGGCCTGTATACTGGTCACTACATTGAAAGGGGGCATGTACGCTGGTCACTGCATTGAAAGGGGGCATGTACGCTGGTCACTACATTGAAAGGGGGCATGTACGCTGGTCACTGCATTGAAAGGGGGCATGTACGCTGGTCACTGCATTGAAAGGGGGCATGTACGCTGGTCACTGCATTGAAAGGGGGCATGTACGCTGGTCACTGCATTGAAAGGGGGCATGTACGCTGGTCACTGCATTGAAAGGGGGCATGTACGCTGGTCACTACATTGAAAGGGGCATGTACGCTGGTCACTACATTGAAAGGGGGCATGTACTGTGTGGTCTGTGCTAGGGGGTCTGTACTGTGGGGTTTGTACAAGGGGCCTGTACTGTGGGGTTTGTGCCACTCTGTCAGTGTATCCCATAATAGGGCCCCTGCTCCCTATTATGGGATATACTAGTACTGATGGAGCCCTTAATATGTGATATATTGGGAGAATTGGTTCACGCAAGCAAAATACAGGGGACAAAATGGGTGGGGTCTATAAGGGGTGTGGCTTCTGAGAAATGGGAGGGGCCAAAATAGAAGGGCGGGGTCTTGCGCCCCCCCATCTTAAAACTTCACCAGCCGCCACTGCCATCTAGTATTTTTTTTAAGAAAGTCAACATAGAAAGCCTTCATGTTTATCTCAGTGCAGATTTTCTTTAATTCTTTACTGGGAAGGATGACAAATTGCATGTGGAGTTTGAGTACAGCCCTAATCCAGAAGCTCAAGGTCAAGAATAGCACAGGAATTCCAGCCAATGGATCATGGCACTGTAAACCTAGAGTTAAAAGAGGAATTGAAATGTAGCACTTAGGCTTCCAAAATGCCATAACTGGGTAAAATTATCTTTCAAAGTCAAACCCTTGAAAACAAAAATATATATTTTATTAGCTTCAGTGTGGAAATGGTTAGAACCAATCACATAGCACTTCTATCTCTGTCCCCATTGGGTAGACGTCCCATTAACTTGTGTTCTGGTGCCTACACAGGACTTTAGGTGACTCTCCAGAACAGGGATACAGGCAACAATAAAATCCTAACAAAAGTTTTAATTTTACCTCCTGCTCTGAAAGGGGGATGATGATTTTCACAACAGCTTGGCGGGTTAAGGGACCTTTTTTGGGTTCTAGGAATAGCTTGTTATTATAAAATTGAGGGATAGGGGGAAGGGGGGGCATCTTGTGCTTGGTGCTTCTTTTTGGTTGGTTGTTTGGCCTTTATAAACTTTCAATATATCTTGCAGTGTCATTATTTAAGAGGAGAAAGTGAGGACCTTAGATGAGGATTCCTTTGGCCATGTGGTTTTGTTGTCTTCATGCTCACTAGAGAGATTCTGCTTGCATCCAACTCTTTTGGCCTTTCTAACCAAAAAAAAAAGTGTACACATTTTTGACTTTTAAGAAAGTCCTTGCAGTTGTTGGAGATCATCTGAAATGCAATCTGTTGCAGATTACAGCGCTAATGTGAACAAGCCCTATCTGTAAAAGCTGGGTAAAAACTATAGGCAAAACTCTGGGTGTTTCAGCCAACACATTAGTGCTGTGATCTGCAGCGTGAAAACATATGCTGAGTAATTTTCTAAACTTTAGAAGCAACAGCTGGGAAATAAAATCACATTTTCTGATCAACAAAGCACAAGGCTGTCCTCAACATATAAGTAAAAAACTCAGAACTTCTAAATCTGAGACAGTATTACAAGGATTTATGAACACAGAAATGAAATACATGGGTTGATTTACTAAAATTGGACAATGCAAAATGCAGCTGTACATAGCAGCCAATCAGCTCCTAACTTCAGCTTGTTCAATTAAGCTTTGCAAAAAAAAAAAAAAAGCTAGAAACTGACTGATTTTTATGCAGAGCTGTACCAGATTTTGCATTCTCCAGTTTTAGTAACACAACACTACAGTATTGGCTTTGTATACTTTAAAACCTAACTCCAGCTGCACCTCATTTGATGCTTTTTTCATACTACATGCCACCCTGGTTGTATAATAGTTGAGTTAATCTGTTATTTCCCCTTGTCCCCCCTACTACGTGCCTCCAAAATTCTCTGCATTTCAATAGGTATTGCTTAGCGTTGGCACTGATGCCCAACATCAACAAACCACCTCCTGGCCAAGAAGCCCTTCAAAGACACCACCCAGCATCTCTAAGTTAAGGTAATTTAAAATGATTACGTGATTAGGTTATGTGTGAAGGCTCTCATTCATCCAGGTCCTAGAACACGTGCTACTTATTAGTAATACTGAACTAGATTTATGTAAGGGAAGGCAAAATATAGGCAGATTAAACTTCAGATTTACTATTTGCAGTCAAAGTAAAATTTTGACAGGTGTACCTCACACTATTGGGTTAGGAAGGGCCCCATAAATGCACCAATAGTAAGATGTAGGAGGCATGTACCGAACTTCCTGATGACGCGTTATCGCGAAATGCATTAAGGTCGGTCCAGAGGCTACAACTTCTGGTTCGTCATTTCCGCTCTCTGATTGGAACGCACCTTGCCAAAACTGAGCAGCGTTCATTCCTTTTTGGCTGTTCAAATGTGCAGATGTTGGCACTTATAAATGTGAGTGTTTTAATATTGTTTTAATAATTGCTATTAATAAACACCAAACGATATTGCGCAATCATATGTCCTTAATCTTTTTGGGAACGGTTTAACCATTCTGGCTGGTGGACAGGGTTAATACGATATCCTGTGAGCTAGGGGGCCACCCATCAAAAGTATATCATCTATCTAAGAAAGCTACCTGATAATTATAGAGCAAGCTGGGTCCTGGAGGCCCTCTGTTCTCTGGTGAGTTACCCTCACATTAATGGGTGAAGGAAAACACAAGCACAAGCACTTTTAAGCAAGATTTGTTAAAGCACCTTCTCACTACTGTGGTGGAATTTCTTCACACTGGATGGATTTTTTCACTATCTGAACTGATGGACTTCTTTATATTTATATTTATATGCATTATTTAATTAGTTGATCATTTTTATCACCTAGCATTTTTACTTACGGTGCCTCAAATTTCTCCTTTTTTCTTATATGTACCGAACTATGTTCTATCATACAGAATGCCTTCAAGTTGCCGTATTGCATTGACTTTTAAGAACATTTATAGAAAATTACAGTGACTTCAGACTGAAATGGAAAGGTGATTTTTACCAACAGTAAATAACAAAATGGCTTGTGTTTCAATTTTGTATGCTATAATAATTTTCCTTAAGGAGAGTTCTCCTTTAAGGGCTGCGTAGTGTAGCACTTACAGAGAACGTTTTCACAGGAGTAACCAAATGACTTCAAAGCTAAAAATCACTTCAAAGACTAAATCAAGGCTATGCAAATAGTCTACAAATGCAAGGCAGACTCTGAGAAGTTGCTTTGCAATACTTTTTGGAACTTCTGCCTGTACATAGTGCTGGAAGTTATGCACCCCGGTCAATTAGAGTGATTCCAGGTCACACAAGGCTTTAGGTTTTAGGCTTTAGAGGTCTTCTGACACTCCCAGAAGTGTCAGAGGTGAAAAAAAAAATGTAACTAGGATTATTATGAAAAAAGGTACTGACTAAATGACTAACTGGGCCGTAAGTAAGTGTTTACTGCAAATTTTTAGATTATGCATTTGGCCTGAAATGTGAACCGAGGTAGCAGGGTTGCTTCAACGTAATCATACGATATTACCCTTAATACTTTCCTGTCCCCTTAACATAACAAGGAAATATAACCCTTTACACCTAAATAGCACATAATCTTCCCCTTAAATTCCTATATTAACAGTGGCTATAGTTATAACAATAAGATTGTTTGATATAATATTCCTTTATACTTGCTTGCCACCTGCGTAAAGTATATATGTGGCAACAAAGATGGTGGACTTTAACGCCAACACATCACTCATAAGTGTTAATGGTCAACGGAATTTTTTGTGCTGAGATCACGCTCTCAGTTTATACTAATGATTGTGAATCAGCATGCAAACTTGATTAAAGAGACACTAAGGCTGGGTGGGAAGGAGTTAAAGCTGACCTCCGGGAAACTGAAACAAAAATATCCTAGCAGTGGGGCTCACCCAGCAACGCAAGGGTTAAATGCTTGTGTTTGCCTAGGATACCAGTAAAAAACAAATTTACTTCTACCTTGCTCTCACAGGCTCCACTTTTCATGCCACTTGTCCCACATCCTCTTCTGTTTAGCTGTCAGGAGCAGGTCAAAGCTGTCATGTCATCACATACAATGCAGGACCATCAGTTCTGCATTGTAAGTGAAGAGACCAAAGACAGGTCCATAAGCCGGGGCTTAGGAGAGAATAGGTAAGCACCTGTTACTGAAGGGAGCAAGGTATAAGGTAAGTAAAAGAGCATTTAATCCTTGCAGTGCAGGGAAGCACCACTTAAAGAGTAATTTTTTCATATTCTTGGATTTCAGCTTTAATTAAAGAATCCTATGTTCCAGAAATTAATTATACTGAGCTTGGCAGAAGATTTGATCAACAAATAGTCATTTATTATCTGACTATCTGAAAATATAATCAAATTCGACCGAATGGATCTTTTCCTTTGCTGTGTCATGCAATTTTTTTGTTTGAGAGATTATTTTAAATAACTGACTACATGATCGATTACTAACTTATTGCTCTGTTTAATTACTAAAGATAGCTCCCTTAAGGGTAACTCCACTTCCGCAGGGGAAAAAAATAGCAAATAAAAAACAACAATATAGCGTATACAGTTGCGACACAAATCATATTGTAATTGAATGTTATAAATAGTTATAACAATAAGATTGTTTGATATAATATTCCTTTATACTTGCTTGCCACCTGCGTAAAGTATATATGTGGCAACAAAGATGGTGGACTTTAACGCCAACACATCACTCATAAGTGTTAATGGTCAACGGAATTTTTTGTGCTGAGATCACGCTCTCAGTTTATACTAATGATTGTGAATCAGCATGCAAACTTGATTAAAGAGACACTAAGGCTGGGTGGGAAGGAGTTAAAGCTGACCTCCGGGAAACTGAAACAAAAATATCCTAGCAGTGGGGCTCACCCAGCAACGCAAGGGTTAAATGCTTGTGTTTGCCTAGGATACCAGTAAAAAACAAATTTACTTCTACCTTGCTCTCACAGGCTCCACTTTTCATGCCACTTGTCCCACATCCTCTTCTGTTTAGCTGTCAGGAGCAGGTCAAAGCTGTCATGTCATCACATACAATGCAGGACCATCAGTTCTGCATTGTAAGTGAAGAGACCAAAGACAGGTCCATAAGCCGGGGCTTAGGAGAGAATAGGTAAGCACCTGTTACTGAAGGGAGCAAGGTATAAGGTAAGTAAAAGAGCATTTAATCCTTGCAGTGCAGGGAAGCACCACTTAAAGAGTAATTTTTTCATATTCTTGGATTTCAGCTTTAATTAAAGAATCCTATGTTCCAGAAATTAATTATACTGAGCTTGGCAGAAGATTTGATCAACAAATAGTCATTTATTATCTGACTATCTGAAAATATAATCAAATTCGACCGAATGGATCTTTTCCTTTGCTGTGTCATGCAATTTTTTTGTTTGAGAGATTATTTTAAATAACTGACTACATGATCGATTACTAACTTATTGCTCTGTTTAATTACTAAAGATAGCTCCCTTAAGGGTAACTCCACTTCCGCAGGGGAAAAAAATAGCAAATAAAAAACAACAATATAGCGTATACAGTTGCGACACAAATCATATTGTAATTGAATGTTATTAATTAATAACATTAAATTAATTAATTATGCATTAAAATGCAACACAATATGGCTACCTGGAGTCGTTCTGTACACAGAATGTGTACTGACCACCCCCCAGAAACATAATTTCCTGCTTGTGTAATTGGCTTACCAAATTTCCCAGAAGTCTGCATAAGATACAAGTCAGAACCTGGCATCCCCTGCAACAAAAATGCCATTTTCAGTGAGATACTCCCAATAGGAACACATCTAAAGGGATGCAGGCCCAGCAGGTTTCCTCATTAGAGCCCTGCATCTGCCACAGCTGATAGATGATTATGAAACCCCTCCCATTTGACCCACTCAGCACAGAGGAACAAATAGTGATTTCTTCAGAATAACAAAAGGTAGGAATCTGCAACAAACTTTGTTAATATCCTTGTAATGTACAGAGATCACCCAGAGGGGAATGTTTTTTTTTCTCAGCAAAAGTGGAGTTACGCTTTAAAACGAATGTGTGCACAGCCTGTGCACACTAAATTATTTACATATTCTAAACAAGTAGCATGATCACAAGTTCTCATTTATCTCCCTGGCTATAAGAACTGAGGAGACATTCATTTTTAAAGTTCACAACAGAACTGACATTTTAGCTTGTCAGCCTCCCAATGTAAACAACCAAATGTTTCTAAGCTGTTGGAAGCTGACTGAAGCTGGACTTCATTGTCTTTGCTGTGATCTTTAAAGAATGAGAATGAACTATTCCGTAATGCATGCGGCTAGAGGGGTGAGTGTGGGCCTGTTTAAAGATCTCTACTGTTTGATAAGAAAAGGTAAATAGTAGTCCACAGTATGGGCACAGTTGCACTTTAAGCCTTAAAACTTAAATTAGAACTAAAGGCACTTTTTTTTTTCATTTTTATAGAGTGAGGAAGGGTTAGAAGCCCTTTTAGTTTCTTTTTGCCATCTGTGTCCCATTAAGGAGATTTCCCATTACTTTCTACAACAGGAAGCAAGAGGAACAACACCTAAAACAATGTCCTACATTGTGGGACTTTAAAGGTGCATAATGATGCAAAGCATATACAATACTGGTAAAATCCAGCCATTTATTATTGTAAATTATTAAAACATAACCAATTCTGCCTGAGAGTAGTTGACTTTAGAATATACCGATATAAAGAAAATGCATAAGAAACCTTTACATATGTTTCACAGTGAATCAATATCTATTCCCCTCCATTTGCCATAACTTGACTCCTTGATGTAAACTGGGGACTGGTTGGGAGAAGCAATTAGATAAATAACGATGCGTTTCATGGGCCTCCAGTCCTACTTCCTCAGGTCCTGTGAAACTATACACAACAATCAATATCATATGTGACTACATAAAAATGTTTTTTTCCCACAATATATGTACCTTATATTTTAAAACAGAATTATCCAAGATTGGAATCAAGAACCTGGGGACCAACCATTCACAGAAAGTGAGAGGAAATCTCCCCAAAGTAAAGGAATTCCTGGTTGTCACCAGAACTAGTGTCCCCATTGGAAGATTTTACCTTTATTACTATTCTGGTCGCAACACAAAAATTTGGATTTTCTTTTACTTTCACTCTTGGTGATAATAATAAAAAAAAAAAATATCCAAAAACAGTCTCCCTAATGGGCACAGGCAGCAATAAAATCCTGCCAGGTGATCTCATCCCTCTCCCTCATCCAAAACAAAAAAAAAATGCCTTTATTTGTATTTTAGCTCTTCCTCAAAAATCCACATAACCCTAAAGGCTGGGTTCACACCAGTGTGAACTGGATGCAGTTTTCCCCACCTCAAATTCACATTACAGGAGAGTGTGCCTGGCTCTCAATGAAGCCGGTTCCCACATCTCTGCGGCTGCTGCGGAGCACATTGCACATGGGTCCTGTGCGTCTTTGGCTCTGTTTTAGGTCCGAGTTCAGCCAAAAATTCGGGCCTGATTCGTCCCTGAAACAACAAAATAACAAAAGGTCGGAAGCACAGAAAAGTGGTTTGCCTATGTAAACAAGGCAGACCGCCATCCTGTGAGAGGGGAATGTACTAACCCTGTGTTTCTGCTAAGCAGGAACACAGATCTTTACCTTCCCCCAGTCAAGCACCCCTCCCCCCACAGTTAGAAAGCACTCCCTAAGAACACATTTAACCTTTTAATCGCCCCTGATGTTATCCCCTTCCCTGCCAGTATCATTAGTACAGTGACAGTGCATATTTTTTTAGCACTTATCATTGTATTAGTGTCACTGGCAGTGTTAATTTTGTCGACTAAAACCGACTAAAACGTTTTCGTCGACTAACACAATTCAGATGACTAAAATACAACTAAAACTAAAATGGCATTTTAGTCTTAAGACTAAAATATGACTAAAACTAAAATGGCATTTTAGTCAAAAGACTATAACTAAAACTAAATCGAAATTTGCTGCCAAAAATTAACACTGGTGCATGCTCAAAGCATAAATAATAACATATTAGATTTTTCACTCCAGGACCAGCACTAGTATATAATGAGTTTGGAAATTGTAGAGAAATGCTTAAATAATGCATTACAAATTACAATTGAACTACACCCATTTGATTATAGATGACTAAAATTAGTTTTAGTCGACTAAAATGTAGGGCGTTTTAGTCGACTAAAATATACTGGAGTTTTAGTCGACTAAATACGACTAAAACTAAAACACTTGCAGAAGACTAAAATGGGACTAAAACTAAAATGCCATTTTAGTCCTAAGACTAAGACTAAAACTAAATTGAAATTTGCTGCCAAAATTAACACTGGTCACTGGTCTCCAAAAAGTATCAAAAGTGTCAGTTAGGTGTCTGATTTGTCCGCTGCAATATTGCAGTCCCTCTATAAGTTGTTGCTCGCCGCCAATTCTAGAAAAATAAAAACGTCCCATAGTTTGTAGACACTATAACTTTTGCGCAAACTAATCAATATACGCTTATTGGAATTTTTTTTTTTTCAAGAATATGTAACAGAATACATATTGGCCTAAATTGATGAAGAAATTTGATTCTTTACTTTTTTTTTTTTTTTGGACACCTTTTATAAAGTCAAAAATATTGTTTTTTGTTTTCAAAATTGTGGGTCTGTTTTTGTTTATAGCACAAAAAATAAAATCTGCAGAGGTGATCAAATACCACTAAAAGAAAGCTCTATTTGTGGGAAAAAAAGACATCAATTTTATTTAGGTACAGCGTTGCACGACAGCACAATTGTCAGTTAAAGTAACACAGTGCTGTATCGCAAAAAATGGCCTGGTCATGAAGGGGGGTAAACCTTCCGGAGCTCAAGTGGTTAACAGGAGCAGTGTTAGTCCTGTGCTATAGGATCTTCTAGATGTCTGCAGTTGCCATTTATAAATATTTTCTCGTTCCCTTGCAATGAAGGAACAACAGGATATCATGTAAACCTGGACTAATAATCCATTTTATTCAAGGATAATTGTTTTTATTTTCAAAATTCTGGGTTTTTTTTTGTTTATAGTGCAAATAATAAAATCCGCAGAGGTGATCAAATACCATGAAAAGAAAGCTCTATTTGTGGGGAAAAAAAAGGGCATAATTGTTTTGGGTACAGTGTTGCATGACCACGCATTTGTCAGTTAAAGTAACAGTGCCTTATCGCAAAAAATGGCCTGGTCTCATGATGGGGGTAAAGCTTCCAGAGCTGAAGTGGTTAAGGTGGAGGTTGACTTTGTATTTTGCGTTAAGCATTAAAAGCACTGGGAAATTTGAATATTCTATAAATAGGCAGATTGGTTTCTGCCTTTGGAATATAATCACTTCCTTAATATAGTATCACTTATTGTGCCCATCAATGAAAGTTTCAATGTTTCCCCCCCAGGTTAGTGACTCGGGTCTGAACACTTGGTGGTCATCTCGCCAGTTTGTATATCTCTCTTTTCTTCCCTGTGTAACATCCAACCACATCCGAACCACAGAAACAGATCACAGAGGAAAAGATCACAGTCATTTTCTTTTCCTTGGATGTGGCCATAATAAAACAAAATCCGACAATCAATGCTTTAAAACTTAAAAGTGTACTCAACGTTCTACCCGCTAGCAATCACCAGGAAAATTTCATTCATCAAGACCAACGTAACATTACTCTATACATTTAATCTGCAAGCTGATTAAACCGATAATGCAGCGGAACGGAGAAAGTTAAGATCCAGGAAAATGGAGAAACACTTTGCCAAACTTGAAATTAAAAGGCTTTCTAGACGCAGCCTCAATGATAAACCGAATCTCTCTTTATATGTTTTCAGAACACACATTACTCCACAGACAAAGATATCAGGCTCTACATTTTTAAAGCTACAAACTGGTTGAAGCAAGCATATTGATTGGACTTCCTAGAATTATCTTATTATTGAAAGAAACGCCTGAAAGATAACTATAACCTAAATGATGCCCAGTATGACCTACTTTAACAGATTTAAGGGCTGATAGTATGTAGCCTTTAGGAGGAACATACTGCAATTATTTGGCTAGCAACACCTAATAAAATGATGCTGCAAAGGTGAAACAATGACTCTCCTTCAAGCATACTGTTTGATTTAGAGAGATCACAGTATTTGTATCTGCTGATGTTTCCTTTTTTCCAAGGCAAAGTTCCTCATTACCCCTTGCAGACCGCCCACCGTAAATATACTACGGCTGGGGGGGGGGGGCGCTCTGTGTGGGATCACATACCTAGTACGTGATCCACATTCCGGGGTAGGGAGTGCGCTTGCGCGTCCTCCCGTGGCCCCAGCAGTGCTGCGATTGGCTGGAGCACCAACTAATCTGTGGGTGCCAGTAGGGCCATCTTACCGAATGAGCACACTAGGAGGGCCCCACCTTCACAGCGACCCAGCTAAGCATTAGTCCCGATTCCCGTGTGCATTCCGCAGCTGAAAATAGCAGGTGGCAAGCACCTGTTGGCCCTGTGCTGCTGTCAAACCACTTGGGCCATGAAGGGGGAGCCCACAACTGCAGGAATGCCTGTCCGCCTCCACGGGAACAGGCACATACAGGACAGTCGAGTCCGACTCCTGTCCGTGTGTGTGTTCACCAGACCCAACCGCCGAACTTGGAAGCTGTCATTAGCTTGGTACTGCTGTACCAATAAATTTCGCTTTATCGATAATTTGCATTTTTATTCTCATGGGTGATTGTGTAGGCAGAGCCCCAGTGCACTGCATTGCCCAGGGCCCTTTAATGCTCTTAAGATGGCACTGGGTGCCAGCTGTTGATTGGTCACCGCGACATGCCGATCGGCTCCAGACATTACAGAAGAGAGCCCTGTGTAGGTAAACATACAAAAGGGGATTCACTTCAGAAATAAAGAGATTATTCTCCCACTTTACAAAACTCTGGTGCGGCTACATCTTGACTATGCCGTCCAGTTCTGGGCACCGGTCCTCAGAAAGGATGTGCTGGAATTGGAGAGAGTCCAGAGAAGGGCAACAAAGATAATTAAGGGAATATAGGACATCAGCTATGAGGAAAGACTACAAGCACTGAACTTATTCTCTCTGGAGAAGAGACGCTTGAGAGGGGATATGATATCCATGTACAAATACTGAACTGATGACCCCAGCATAAGGAACAAACTTTTCAGACTAAGGGAATTCAATAAGACACGGGGGCACTCACTAAAACTAGAAGAAAAACAGTTTAACCTTAAACTACGTAAGGGGCTCTTTACTGTAAGAGCGGTAAGGATGTGGAATTCTTTTCCACAAGCAGTAGTATCAGCAGGGAGCATCAATAGTTTCAAAAAACTATTAGATGGCCACCTTAAAGACCACAACATACAGGGGTATACAATGTAGGGTTAGCAGAAAACACGCACACATAATAGGTTGAACTGGATGGACTAATGTCTTTTTTCAACCTCACTAACTATGTAACTATGCAACAGGGTTCTCTTCTGACAGCAGCAATGTGCTGTTTTTTTTTTTCTTCCTGCAAAGCACATTGCTTAGTAAAAAAAACTGCTCCCACCCTTCCTATAACTCCTATACTAAGTACCCTGTGGAAGAAAGATCTGTATACTTACCCATTCTCAGGCCACTCTGGTCAAGTGATCTTCCCTGTGCCAGCCAGCTACAGGGGACAGGGGAGGAGAGAGCACTCCAATAAAGGCTGGAATGCCTGAGCAGTGCCAGTGACGTCACCCATAGATGTAGTATGGGCCATCCATTGCCGAAGCTCCCTCCTCTCTCCTGAAGACTCTGCTAGCTGACAGGGGAGAGCTGATCACATGACTGGATCGGAGCGACCTGAGAATAGGTAAATATAAAGATCTTTCTTCCACAGGGTAGTTAGTATAGGTGTAAGAAGGGGGGTGGGAGCAGTTTTGAGATTAGTTAGTATATGCCCAAAATTCTTCCTTAATCACTTCTGGACCAGAATATTTTCCCCCTTAATGACCAGGCCATTTTTTGTGATTCGGCACTGCGTTACTTTAACAGACAATTGCGCGGTCGTGCAACGCTGTAACCAAAAAAAATTGATGTCCTTTTTTTCCCCACAAATAGAGCTTTCTTTTGGTGGTATTTGATCACCTGTGCAATAAATCTCAATAAGCATATTTTGATTCGTGTGCGCAAAAGTTTTTAGCGTCTTCAAACTAGGGGAAAGATTTTTGTCATTTTTATTTATTTATTTTTACTAGTAATGGCGGCGATCAGCAATTTTTAGCGGGACTGCGACATTGCAGCAGACAGATCGGACCCCTAACTGACAGTTTTAACACTTTTGGGGGGGACCAGTGACATTACTACAGTAATCAGTGCTAAAAATATTCACTGTTACTGTAATAATGACACTGGCAGGGAAGGGGTTAACCCAGGGGTGATCAAAGGGTTAAATGTAAGCCTAGGGGGTGTTTTTTTAACTGTGAGGGGGGTGGACTTGTGGAATCAACACAGGGACCTGTGATCCTAAATAGGAGGCACACAGGCGCTCTGTATTGATTCCTGAGAGAACAACGGTCTGCGACAATTGCGGCCACCAGCCCCGGAAACAGCTTTCACGCTGGCAAATGGGGGCATGTGCGCACCCCCAGGATCGCTCCCATGGATCGCCGTACAGGTACCGCGATTTGCGCAGCCAAGCCAGCCTGCTGCAGTATATATGCCGTAGCCGGTCAGCAAGTGGTTAATATGATATGCTCCATTTTTTCTTATATAGTGCACCGCACCTGCCATGTGTTTTGTTCTATAATATATGTACTACCCTTTTCTTCATCTTTTCTTACATCTCAGTGCTATTGACCTTTTCCAGTCACTTTCAACCACTTCTTGTCTATATGTTTCTATTCCAGCGATTGCTCTACTTTATTTTCCTGGTGGAATGTGCATTGGTATGGTTGCTTGTAATCTCCATTGTGCATGTGACAGGGTGACAATGCCGGAGAAAGACAGTTGTCACTCCACAGGTAACCCCTTAGGTACGCTCTGAGGTACCTGAACAAGGACCTCCAGGCAGGATCACCAAGTATTATTTTAATGAAAGCTCTTAAACATATACTATATACTATGTACCGACAATAAATGTGCGCTATCTCAACCAATGTGTTTTAAGACTGTAAAAATTCACCTATATTCATATATGCCAAATCAGGTATACACTTTCAACTTGCAAATCAATTGTGCAAAGAATTCATACAATAAAGTGCAAAGAAATTCAAAAAGGTTCACAAAGTAAACATTTCATATAAAGTGCAAAGTGCAATGCGCAAATAAATATTAAACTTGATTAAAAATACCATGTGCAAAAAAATGGTGACTGTATATCTTATGCACAAATTCACTAGTTACTGTAAAACGGAAATAGAAAAAATGACATAAAAAATGAAAGGCTAATTGATTTCCGTCCCAGTGCAGAGAAACAAAGTGCTCTTATGCTATTTACTGTAATAAGTCTCTGTTATAAGCACCGCTTCACTTCCACCCCTGTGCTCATGCAGACAAACAGACTGCTTACCAGAACATATGATCCCACAAGGGGATCAAAAGAGCATCGAGATATCCTCTTTAGGGAAGCGCCGGCTCACTCCCAAGTGGTCTCCCAAGTGTCCTGCTAAGTTCCCGGCTCCAGCCAATGTATATATTAGCAGTAAGGAGGAGACTTAAAGAGACCCATGACGTCTCCACTTAGTTAGCAAGCAACTTGCTTTTGAACAACATATCCATGGTCCAAACAACATATGCATAAAGTTCATAGCTAAACCATCCACAGGACAAGACCTTCCAGGCTTATGATGTCTGCTTGTTATTTGCGATTTCTGGAAAGTCCAAGGTTTCATATTCTTTGGTTTATATTTAGTTAGAATTTCGCAAACCTTTGCTTACAGCATCATTTCATACTGGATTTACAGGGGATACAGAAACAGAGTGGGTGAGAGGCAAGGGAGGAGCGGATCTGGAGGGACCCCCCGAGTCGATACAGTATGATCCCATGAGGGGTGTCGATGGGGGGATCCACAGCCTGATCCGTGCTCCTTACCCAAGACAAAAGACCGGCTTATGTCGGCATAACCCCTTGCTTTCCCATTCCGGCTACGCTCCTTTGGACATTTAAAAATCATTTGCCCAGCCGAATGTGATACCCATATTTTGAGCTCTTTCTGTTTATGTACTGTCCTCTTCACCATGCCTCCTTCATTATGTATCCTTGTTACTATGCTCTCTGTATCTTGTATGGAACACTTATCTGATTTGACATGTCTGTACTTGTGAAAAATGTAATAAAAACAATAAAAAAAGAAGTAAGGAGGAGAGGAGAGCTCATTACTGTATAATGGCTTATTTAAAAACTTAACGCACTTAGTACAATTTTAAGGTATGCAAACATCCCACAGACACGGCCATCAAACCGCTAGCTCCGCCCAATGCGTTTGCCCTCAATAAACATCATCTAGGATTGGAGTCTTCCACTTAAAATGGAACCCGGGTCTTTTTATTTAGTAGTTTTGGATAGAGTTAAGGATGAGTTAGAACCACTGCTATGTTTTACTTTTGTTTGCATTTCGAAAATTTACCCCTTAGTTCAATAATTTAATGATACCTGAAGAGAAACCAATGAGAAATCAATCATTGTCATCACAGCTAAGGTAGAATAAAGTCTGCTCCTGTGCTAATCATTAATGAAAGGTTGGTTTTTCCTTCACTTTTCGGGTGACTTATTCTCACTTCTTGTAGTGATTCTTGGATGGGAAATGTAGAGAATCTTCCTAATAGAGACAGAGACAGCAATACAGCTGAGAAAGGTTCTAACTCTTCTCCACTATACGTATTAGCTGGAGATCCACTTTAAAAAAAAGAAAAAAAAGCAACGCTCTTTGATGTATATGGGTTTTATAATTATAGATAAATTTACTACATAATACAAAACTGAAATTAATTTGCTGTCTTCCCATTGCTGCCAGGAAATAATCCCCAGTCTTCACTGGCAAGTAATTCATTATGATGTTGTTCTGGTTTATGAAGCAGGACAGGTTACTACTGTTGTGAACACCGTAAAGCCAAGAAGATGTATTACCAGATGTGATGAATTCATTCAGCTCGTTCTGCTTTTGCCAGCTCTGCGGATTAGTGAATAAAGCACACTGGCCAAACCTGAGAAATAAATGCATTTCTTGGAGGGTTGTAAGCCGAGATGACCTTACCTGAGTGAGACAGGAATGAGCCTGATATCTCGGTTTGGAACTGAGACACTTCCCCAAGACTCCATTGCACAAAGGGGTCTTTGATCAGCAGTATAATACAGGATATGAGGCCTTCCCTGGCCATCTTAACTTTCCTCTATAAAGAGCCATGCTGGTCAAATCGAGCGTGTTATTGGTTTTAAAGAATCTTGTGCAATTAATTTCCTAAAGCTCAACAAATCCAAAAATACACAGATAGCAGCAAAGTTAGTTTGCCGGATGTGTCAACATGCTTATGTGCTGGAGAACAGCAGAAAATATGAAAAATTGAAGAGTTGTCGGATAAGCAGTGGACTGGAAAACCCAGCTTTCGAGGATTTAGAGGAAGTGCGATTGCTTTCACCGGAGAAAATAAGGATTAGGTGAGATATCATTATACGATTGTGCTCTGCACATGCAGAAATGCTATGCACAAAAGAGTCAAAGGGAGCTTGTTAGCACAGGACAAACAGGCAGGTTGGCGAGAAGGAATGTCCTGTCACAAATAATGCCATCTCAGGATCTGGGCTTGTCTTTCTCCAAAATTGTGCTCCCAAATACAAATAAATATTAAAGAAGTCCAGATATAAAGAAAAAAAATATATATAGAGAGGTGTACACAGAAGAGGTGTAGGTGGTAAGGAACATGTCTTATGTGATGATAATTATAAAAAATATATGTATTTTGCTACAGAAATATTCTGTGTTGCTAAGCAGTTGATTTGATGTAAAATCCAGAAAAAATGGTCTGAATTGTGATTAGAGAATAATTATGTGACTCTCTCAATCATCATTCTACAACAGGTTTTATATTTTCAAAGTTCAGGTGGATTTCGTTGGATTTGTGGTCAGGATTTTATGGGAAACTGCAAAGGTTTTGGGTGAATTTTATATATTTTTTTCAACTTGTGATTTTAATTTTTATGAATGTTTATTTCTTATCAATAATATAAAAAACTTTTATTATTATTATTTTTTTTTTTACTTTACAAAAAAAACGTTAAATGCATCCATTGGACAAGATTTACACTGCAGCACGCATGGTAATGCACATGTATAGATGTGGATGGGCCCATAGAGTTTCCCTTTGTCTTTTATACTAAACTGCAGCGCAAAGATGTGACCCGGCCACATAAGAAAGATTTGGATTTACTTGACATGTATTTTTATATACAAGATACAAGAGTTTTTGCTGCATCAAAGTGGACAAGTGTGAATATGCCCTCACAAAACATTTTGTTAGCAGAGAGCATAGCAGAAGCTACTTACTTTTTGACTCTTTTTTTACTTTCTCTGGTTGAATCTCAATACAGCTCCATCTGAATAGAACAGACAGGGGAGAGGTGATTTTCTGCTCTGAATACATTTCAGGTATTAATTGCTGTATACATCAGGGTTTGTTTTCAAGACAATTCACATCTGCTAGACTTTTAGAGGTAAGAAAAGGCACATTTTTATTTATTTCTTAAAATATTTAGAAGGATTTATTTTCTTTAACTGTTTGCTGCTAATGTAGTTCACATTTGAACTTGAAAAAGTATCAAAAAAAATCATAAATTGCAGTTCACCAATCCTTACACGCGGTGGCTCCATTAGCTTTTTTTTTTAGGATTTCTTTTCTTTTCTTTTCACCTGAGGCAAATATTTCCTGTCTAAGGCCTCATGCACATTGGGTGTTTGCCCAACTCCTCTGGACACCTTTTCTCCTGGGAGGAAAAAAAACAGCTTAACCACCGGAGGATTTTGCTGTCTTACGTCCAGGCCACTTTTTGCGATTCGGCACTGTGCGACTTTAACTGACAATTGCGCGGTCGCGCGACGCCGTACACAAAATAAATTTACGTCATTTTTTTCCCACAAACAGAGCTTTCTTTTGGTGGTATTTGATCACCTGTGCAATTTTTAATTTTTGCGCTATAAACAAAAAAAAAGCGTAAATTTTGAAAAAATAACAATATTTTTCACATTTCTTTATATGAAATTCCCCCCCCAAAAAAAGTAAAAATCTAAATTTTTTTAAATTTTTGGCCAATTTGTTTTCTGCTACCTATGTTTGGTAAAAAAAAAAAATCACAATAAGCGTATTTTGATTGGTTTGCGCAAGAGTTATTGCGTTTACTAACTAAGGGAAAGGTTTCTGTCATTTTTGGTGTTTTTTTTTTAACGAGTAATGGCGGCGATCTGCGATTTTTTTTGTGGGACTGCGACATTGCGGCGGACAGATCGGACCCTTGACTGACATATTTGACACTTTTGGGGGTACCAGTGACATTACTACAGTAATCAGTGCTATATATATGCACTGTTACTGTAAAAATGACACTGGCAGGGAAGGGGTTAATTTTATTGGAGAGGGAGGGGTTAATGTATGCCTGGTGCTTACTGACGTGTATGGGGGGAGGTGACTGAGTGACACAGGGACAGATTCCAGATTCAGCTATGCTGAACCCTGCAATCTGTCACTGTCTGTCACTTAGGAGATCCGCCTGCTTTGTTTACACAAGCGGGCAGATCTCCAAACTCGATTCCTCGACGATCGGGGAAGAGCGGCGGTGATCACCGCCGCTCCACCCCTGGCCCAACTCCCGCTGTGACTGAATACATCGGGAGCGAGCCTCCGGCGGCGCATGCGCATTTATGATTGGAATCCTCCATATCCAGTGTCCGTCCAATGCAACACATTGGAGAATTCATCTCCAGTGTTGTTACAGTTCCCATGTCAATCTGCTAATAGTGTTGATACGATATAACAATAAATCTACTGTATACTATATGATTTATTTCACACATTGCTTGGGATTGGATGTTGACATCGGGTAATAAATCCAGATACATAATTGCCTCCAAACTTGTTGCATTTCCACATTCAATTACAACAGGAATTGCCCATATACATAGCCGCATGTTTTTTCACAATTGGGGGCCAGGATCTCTGGATCTTTTGATTAACTGATCCTTTGTTCCTCAGATCCCTTGAATTCTGGCTGGATCTCGATATCCATTCCTGGGAGTTCATAGCATGACGTGGCCAACACTAAAGAGTTCATATTATATTACTTTCACTTTACATTTTATTTATATAATGAGCTTAGAGGTTGGGCCATCATCCTACATAATATTAACGATAATTTGCATAGTTAATTATCTCCCATATTTATGTCATTTTATGTGCGGATTCTGCGCAGTTGGATCTTACCATGTATGGACCCCCTGTCTTGCACGATATCTAGTGTTGTAGTCTGGTGTATTTAGCTTTGTCCCTCGGATCCTTTGAACTCTGACTAGATCTCGACGTCCGTCCCTAAGAGTTATAGCATGATATGGCCAACACTGCAGAGTTTATATTATTACATATACTTTATATTCTATTTATATAATGAGCTTAAATGTTTGGCCATCATCCTGCATAATATCAAATATACTCTGTGTAGTTGTTCATCTTCCATGCCTATATTCCTCCATATATCCTTCCAATTATGGATTCTCTACAATTAGATCTTACCATGTGTGGATCCCTTATCCTTCCAATTATGGATTCTTTACAATTAGATCTTACCATGTATGGATCCCCTATCCCTCCATATATCCTTCCAATCATGGATTCTTTACAATTAGATCTTACCATGTATGGATCCTCTATCTTGTTCAGTATCTAATGTTATAATCTGATGTATGTAGTCTTGATCTCCTCGAACTATATATCTCTCTCCGGTCACCCCGATATGATTGTAATTGTTTTTATGGGTGACCGGTTGATGCATATATACACAGGATCATATGTGTTTATTTTGTTTTAAAAACGATATTGTTCAAAATTGTTTTTATTGTACATATATCGTTTGGTCTGTGTATGTCATACGATCGATCTTCTTCTGACCCATACAACTAATATGCACGAATGGATTTATATATTTGACAAAAAACATTTTTAAAATTTAATAACAAACTATTTCATAGTTTTATATTCACATAATCCGATTATACAGATATCAATATATATTCACTATTCCTTGTATTTTTGGAAATTTTTCTTGTGCATTTTTGTTTGAGCTTTTATTCTCATTTTGTAATTGACACATATTATTAAACAATGGTAATTTTATCCATATCTTTAATCACAATACATTTAATTTTCACATATAGTTTACACATATTTAGATTTTATCAGATTTTTTGCACTTATATATTTTTTCATACACAATTGTGTCACAGCATTCACATTTGATTTTTCACTGGTTTCACATGTTTTATGGGTCTATCAGTGTCCTCAGTAATTAGGAAAATGGTTTACCCCTTATTTGTATCACCTGTTTTTTAATTGATGATTGGATTTTTGTGTGTGTATATATTGAGATGTTATATCCATTTTTCTTTGTAATGATTAAGCACACAGTCAGTGTGTGAAACGCGTCTACCTTGTCACGATTGTCATATTTGGATGTCCAGTCAATAAACCTGGATTTTGACTCAACCTGGAGTGCTGCCAATTCCTTTTCTTTTACCAACTCCCGCTGTGACTGAATACATCGGGAGCGAGCCTCCGGCGGCGCACGCGCACCGCGGAGAAGGGGGAGTGTTTGCCGACCTAGGTCTACGTCGTCAGACCTACAAGAGCCACTTTGCCGCAGTAGAGCTCTAGTAAGCAGACGGCAAGTGGTTAAAAAACATGCCTAAAGCCAAATTTTGCAAACACATTTAGGTGCATCAAGCATTTGGGCATTCATTCATTCATTCATTCCATTGGCCAGAATATTAGTTTATTATACGTGCAATTAGTGTCAGTCCAAATGTAAATTCCGACAAATTTTTTGGTTATTTGGAGATTTAGATGTATCCGAATCTCCAAATGAAATAGTAATGAGTTTCATTAAAATTTGTTGAAATTTGTTTCATTTCATTTCATTTATCCATTTTCTAATAATTCCAAAATTTCGGAACAATTCAAATGCCGATTGGTTGAAAAACAACAGCTTATGAGTCATCGGTTGTTAAGGGTGCGGCGGCCGGCTTCCCGGCCCACTCCTTAATAACCAGCTATTTTTCACCCAGAACTCGAATTAGTCGATTGTTTTTAGACCGACCCAAATTCAAATCATTCCGAAACTTTGGAATTCCCTAGAAAATAAATAAAGGAAACAAATTTAAACAAAATGAAATTAAATTAAACAAATTCTGAGACAAAATTAGTAACCTAATGAATCTATTCAAAACCAAACAAAATACATTTTTCTGTTCTTTACATGTCTATAATTTATTCTGCCCATTGAAATGAACAATTGCCCAAGTGTTAAACACATCTAGTATTTAGGCGAGTTTAGACGCGCTTCGGTGTCCCAAGTGTTTTTTCTGCTCAAACACTCTTCTTCTGAATACACAAGTGTTGGCTTTTTTCAGCCTCTGAATGCTGCTCTTTTTTACACCTGTAAATGCCTATATGTGCAATGCATGGTCACATAGGATAGCATTGAGGGGTGTTTAAAGGCTGGAAAAAGAAAAAAGGCAAACGCCCCTTTTATCTTTTAATGCAGACTTCTGGGAAAATTGGTGAGCCAATCACACAAGCAGGAAATTATGTTTCTGGGGTGTGGTCAGTACACATTCTGTGTACAGAACAGCTCCGAGTAGCCATATTGCATTGCAACTTCAGAAAATTACAGCGGCTGCCGGATGAAAAGGAAAGGTATTTTTTAATAACATTCAATTACAATATGAATTGTGTCACAATTGCAAAAGCTATATTGTTTTTTCTTTAAGTTTCTTTAAGTGTTATTTTTAATCTTTAACCACTTCCTGACCGCTTAGAGTATATTTACTGCGGCAGGCTGGTCTACGTCGCTCGCCTGGAGGCAGCTAGGGGGCGAGATTGCGCCAGCGTCGGCGTGCTTCCGCCCGATCATCAGCGGGGAAGCCGATGCGAATGTCAGGCTGCTTTGATTGCTGCCTTGCACCCGCCTGACTCCCTGGGATGATCATAGAGATCATGTTATCCTTCTATATAGGATCACCTGTTTCTATGATCATTTTAGAAGCCACACCCCCCCACAGTTAGAATCACTCCCCTAGGCTCACACTTAACCCCTTGATCACCCATAGGGTTAACCCCTTCCCTACCAATGGCATTATTACAGTAACAGTGCATATTTTTAGCACTGATTACTGTAGTAATGTCACTGGTAGGGATGATCGAACTTTTCAAAGTTCGGTTCGACCAGAACACCCGAACTTCCCGAAAGTTCGGCCCGGATTTCAGAACCCCATTGAAATCAATGGGACCCGAACTTCGGTAATCAAAAAACACCATTTTGAAGCCCTAAAACACAATAAATGCCCCTAAAAAGTGCCTAGCATTCTGGGTCATGCCCCAGGGACTATTAATCACACAAAAAAAAGTTCTTAAAAATTTTCATTTTTGACAGAGAGCCAATTATTGAAAAAATAGCCATATGGGTGTTAATTATTTCATCAGCGCAAGCATAGGTTTCTGCTACTTTCACACCTATATATGTGTATGTGTATATATACATACATGTGTGTGTGTATATATACCCCTACACAGAAGTTCTGATGTTATGCCTGCCTCCAAAGACGCCCAAAAAATGCCCAAAAAAACGCCAGCTACAAAAACGCCCAGGTGTGTTTTTGCAGCAGGCGTTTTTTTGGGGCATTTTTTTGGGGTCTTTGGAGGCAGGCAAAACATCTGAACTTCTGTATTGGGGTATATATACACACACGATTATATGTATTTATACACATACACACATATAGGTGTTATAGCAGAGAAGCCATATGGGTGTTAATTATTTCATTAGCGCAAGCATAGGTTTCTGCTATTTTCACACCTATATGTGTGTATGTGTATATATACATACATGTGTGTGTGTGTGAATATATACCCCTACACAGACGTTCTGATGTTATGCCTGCCTCCAAAGACGCCCAAAAAATGCCCAAAAAAACGCCAGCTACAAAAACGCCCTGGTGTGTTTTTGCAGCAGGCGTTTTTTTTTGGGCATTTTTTGGGGGTCTTTGGAGGCAGGCAAAACATCTGAACTTCTGTATAGGGGTATATATACACACATGCTTATATGTATTTATACACATACACACATATAGGTGTTATAGCAGAGAAGCCATATGGGTGTTAATTATTTCATTAGCGCAAGCATAGGTTTCTGCTACTTTCACACCTATATGTGTGTATGTGTATATATACATACATGTGTGTGTGTATATATACCCCTACACAGAAGTTCAGATGTCATGCCTGACTCCAAACATGTCCTCAAAAAAGCCCTATAAACGCCTGCAACAAAAAGCAGGGTGACAGGGGCGAAGCCATATGCCTGTTCTATAAGTGTTCTAAGAGAAACGATCTTTTCTCTATAGCGGTCACCCTGACATGGAAGGGTTTTGTCACCCTTCCATAGCAGTCAGAGTCAGTTAACCCTACACTACACTACAGTCCCCTTACACTTAACACTTTCCCTAAAGAAACTAGATTATTAAATCTAACTATAGTGGAAAATAGTACCCTAACTACACTAGATATCCCTTTCCTCACACTAATAATTGCTAAATGACACTTTGAAGCAGAGGTAACAGAACTGCTTCCACTCTCTTCCACATACCCTGTATTACAATGCTAGGAATTTGGCGGGGCTATCTTATATACTGGGGGGCGTATTCACTAGTGATTGGCCTCTGGACCCCCTAGTCACTCCAGTCACATTCCTAGCATTCTCCTGTCCCCTCAATTGGCTTTTACTGATGGTTCTGGTCCAATCACAGGCTTTTAAAGCCCAGTTCCTGTCCCATTGCATTTTGGTCGGTTCTGGTTGCCGAATTCCGAACTTTTTCAGCAAAAAGTTCGGAATTCGGCGAACCTCGAACAGCCAATGTTCGGGTCGAACCAATGGTCGACCCGAACCTTTCAATCATCCCTAGTCACTGGTACCCCCAAAAGTGTAAAAAATTTCAGTAAGGGGTCTGATCTGTCCACCGCAATGTTGCAGTCCCGCAAAAAATCGCAGATTGCCGCCATTACAAGTAAAAAATAAAAAAAAACGATACATAAATCTTTCCCTAAATTGGCCTAAAATGTTAAAAAAGTTTGATTTTTAAATTTTTTTGAGAATGTTTTATAGCAGAATGTGAAAAAATATGTTTTTTTTGTTTCAAAATTGTTGCTCTTTTTTTGTATATAGCACAAAAGATAAAAATCGCACAGGTGATCAAATACCACCAAAAGAAAGCTCTATTTGTGGGAAAAAAAAGTACGTAAATTTGGTTTGGGTACAGCGTCGCATGACAGCGCAATTGTCCGTTAAAGTAAACCAGTGCCGAATCGCAAAATAGGGCCTGGTCATTAAGGGGGTAAATCCTTCAGATCTTAAAGTGGTTAAATGAGTTGTAAAGGCAAGAAGGTTTGCATTCTATGCATTAAGATAAAACACCGTCTGTGTGCAGCAGCCTCCTCAGCACCCCTAATACTTACCTGAGCCCCCTCTCTGTCCAGCGATGTCCATTGGCTCCCACGGCTTTCAATCATAGCCAGTGAGCCAATCAGGAGAGAGAGGGGATGGGACCGAACGGCAGCTCTGTGTCTGAATGGACACATGGATCTGGAGCTTGGCTCGGGTGCCCCTATAGCAAGCTGCTTGCTTGATAGGAGGGAGAGGCCAGGAGCAGCAACGAGGGACCCGAGAAGAGGAGGGTCTGGGCTGCCCTGTGCAAAACCACTGCACAGAGGAGGTTTAGTATAACATGTTTGTTATTTAAAAAAATAAATAAAAACAAGACTTTACAATCACTTTAACCTCCCTGGCGGTATGATTCTTTCGGATTTTAGGTGCTGAAAGCGGTACCATTATTTTGCTTGCAATTCTGGAGAATGAGCAGCCCAAACCAGCTATTTACTAATGATTTCTTTTTACCGTGTGTTCTTCTTTATAACATCCCGAGTATGATAAAGTTTGAAACACAAAATCCTAAATTATAATATAATAAATAACTATAAAATAATAATATAATAATAACACTTTTTTTTTTCCAAAAAATAACACTTTTTATTCAATAAATGATAGTAAATCATGTAATCAAAAACACTGACATTTTTTTTTGTCAAACAAGGATGCAATATATATTTTTTTTTCCCAAAAAGGATGCAATATTACTCTTCATACAGCTTCAATAAACGTCCCGGGTGTGGAAAATTTTGAAACAGGGTACAGCGCAAAGTCCAACATCACAGTCTGGACAGTAGTACCGTGTTTCTTTTCTTATTTTCCGCCCGGTGTCGTCGTGCTTGGAACAGCACACCACACACATTCTTGTGGGTGCAGTCTTCTTCTCCATCGGCGGAATGAGGTCCATAAAATGACGACCGGTCAGTCGTTCGGGGTTCACGACACCAGCCGCACGGCGTCCGGATCGACTTACAGTTGGTCTCTGGTGCCTGAGAAAAATCAGCTCCGCAATTTTCCACACAAAGTCCGCATGGATCATAGGCTGGTCACTTTTCTTTTTCAGCAGAATGAAGGCATTCCATAAACACTGCTCCAGGAGGTGTCTGAAAATGTTTTTATAGTATTTCTTCTGCTGTTTCCGCATTGCTGGATAGAAGGTCATGGCCTGGTCAGCTCTGTCCACACCTCCCATGGTGTTATTGTAATCCAGGGCCAGTTGCGGTTTCAGCACATCTTTTCCCCCTTTTGTATGGACCATGACAGTGGCCGTGTTATGGATGGTGCTCATCAGGCAGACATCTTTTTTGTCGCGCCATCTAAGTGCCAACATTTTGCCTTTCTGCCAGGCAACTAACTCTCCGGGCTTGAGTTTTTTGTTGGCAAAGCTGGGGGGCATGTCACGCCGGTTTGCTCTGACGGTCCCATAAGCATCCGTCTTATGCTGTAGGAGGAACTCAAACAGTTCTGGGGAGGTATAAAAATTGTCTGTAGTGACACAATACCCTTGATCCAGCAGAGGCTCAATCAGCGTCAGAACAGAAGCAGTTGCCATCCCATAGCTGCTGAACCTTGGGTTGAACTTAGTTCCTCTTCCGGTATATAGGACCGAGTTCCAAATATAGCCAGAGCTGGATTCACACAGCATAAAGGATTTTATTCCAAAGCGTGCTCGCTTGGACGCAATATATTGGATCCAGCTAAGTCTCCATTTATACGCCATAAGACTTTCGTCAATGCAAATGTCTCTTTCTGGGACATAGGACCGCTGGAAGTTTTTCAAAATTAATTGATAAATGTCCCAGATCTTTTTCAGCTTCGGAGCCGGATGAGATGTTTCATCAAAATCCTCATTGTTGGCAAAGTGCAAATATCGCATTATAAGGGAAAATTTGTACTCCGACATTATGGTTCCAAAAAAAGGAGTGGCCAATAATTTGTTTGTGGTCCAATACCACTTCTGCAGGGGTTTCCCCACCACTCCCTGCAGAATAATAAGGCCCAGGAATCTCCAGATATCCGCACTGGTAACGGGTTCCCACATCCTGCTCCTGGAAAACTACCGATGTGCTGCGGCTTGTTGTTGCTGGTACCGGTTGGTCTCCACAACTATTTTTTCGATGACCTCATCAGTCAAAAAAAGCTGCAGATACGCCAAGGGGTTATCCTTCTCAACATCAACTTTGAGACCAGGCGTTCCGGTATACGGGAACCTTGGGGGCGCTACGTGGTCCGTACCGCAGTCGATCACGCACCAAGTACGCACATCGCTCGGCACATCATCATCACTAAACTCACTTTCGTCGGATGATGAGCTTTCCCATGCATCGCTGTCACTCCACTCTCCGTGCGATTGGGGATCGCTGTCGCTATCGCCCAGCAGGTCATACATCACTTTTGATGTTGCGGCACGCTTGCTTGAGGCCATGGTCGCTCTGCAATAATCCAGATACAAAGTATGGAAATAATGCAGGAAGTGCAATGGAGAAAGCACTGGGGGGCATAAAAAGGTCACTTTATTATATTTTGGGAATGTAATCCAATAGGATTACAGTGTGTCAGTGTGTTTGGTGTTTATACTTTTTGAATTTGCCGCCGGTTCCACCCCCCGGCGGACGTCACGTCGCCGGAGACGGAAGCCGGGGCTTACAGACGATCGAGAGGAACATCCGCCGCCGGACACCGCTCTCATACATCGCTGGATCGCGGAGAAAAGGTAAGTGAAACCTCCACCAGGATCCAGCGAGCTTCCTAGCGCTACCCCGAGTGTGACTCGGGGTTACCGCTTTTGGCTCAAAAATCTTACACCGAGTCACACTCGGGAATACCGCTAGGAAGGTTAATCATTTGCCGACTGCCAGCAGTACATATACTGCGGCAATTCAGCTCTGTCACGTGAAATGATGTAACTGTATGTTGTTTCCTGGGGCTGATAGTGGGGGCCCCGGAAGCATGTGCACATGCCAATTGGCTACAGGGGGAGCCACACAGTTAGAAAGCACCCCCTAGGGACACATTTAACCCTTTGATCGCCCCTGGTGTTAACCCCTTCCCTGCCAGTGTCATTAGTACAGTAACAGTGCATATTTTTTAGCACTGATTACTGTAGTAATGTTACTGGTTCCCCCAAAACTTTCAAAAATGTCAGATAGGGGTCCGATCTGTCTGCTGCAATGTTGCAGTCCCACCAAAAATCGCTGATCGCCGCCATTACCAGTAAAAAAAAAAACAAATACAACTAAAAAAATGACATAAATCTTTCCCCTAGTCTGTAGACGCGATAACTTTTGTGCAAACGAATCAATATATATTTATTGGGATTTTTTTTTAGCAAAAATATGTAGCAGAATACATATTGGCCTACAATGATAAAATAAATTGATTTTTAATTTTTTTTATTGGGAATGTTTTATAGCAGAAAGTAAAACAAATTGTTTTTTTTTTGTTCAGAATTGTCACTCTTTTTTATTTATTTATTTATTTTTTTGAGCAGTGTATTTATTTATTATTTATTTTTTTCAAAATTGTCTTTTTTGTTTAAAGCAAAAAAAAAAAAAAATGCAGAGGTGATCAAATACCACCAAAAGAAAGCTCTATTTGTTGGAAAAAACGGACATCAATTTAATTTGGGTACAGTGTCGTACGACCGCGCAATTGTCAGTTAAAGTAACGCAGTGCCGTATTGCAAAAAATGGCCTTGTCATTAAAGGGGAAAACCTTCTGGTCCAGAAGTGGTTATTAAGCTGGCCATACAAGGAGTGAATTTGGGCCAGTTCCTGATGAACCAGCTGAATTTCGAGCTGTGGGTGTCCCACACCCACATCCAAAATCCTACAGTCTGAAAACTGAAGGAGCCAGATGTAAAATCATTGGGCAAAAAGCAGCAGTTTCCACTCAGATGCAGCCACTGCTCAGATATTCAGAGAGCTGTCAGAATAGTCTGCATCCAATTGCACTGCTTCAACCTCTGTGACAGTGATTGAGCCCTTGATAGAACAGTTTTCTCCTAAAGCAGCCATCCTTAAATGGCGGCCCACGGTCCAAACACGGACCAAGCGACGCTGCTGTCCAGACAGTCTCATCGCCAGTGTAAAGTGCCACATCTCTGCCGCTGAGCAGTCATTGGTTGCAGGGACTGTGGGCATCCCAGCAACCAATGACGTCACGTGACCACCCCACCGCCTGCTGCTGCCTATCTCGTGGCTCCCAGCTCTCACTCCCTGCTGGGCCATGAGGTAAGGCGTGACGCATGGGCTATTTTTATCTTAAGGTTCACTCTGATGGGAAAACACAATGTGCCCATCAGCAAGCCCCTAACATAAAATGTGCCCATCAGCATGCCCTAACATAAAATGTGCCCATCAGCGTGCCCCTTAACATAAAGTATACCCATCAGCATGCCCCCTAGCACAAAGTGTGCCCGTCAGCATGCTTCGTAACATAAACTGTGCCTGTCAGAATGCCACTTAACATAAAATGTGCCCTTTAGAGTCCCCCTTAACATAAAATGTGCCCATCATATTTTATGTTAAGAGGCACACTAATAGGCATATTTTATATTAGGTGGCACTCTGATGGGCACAGTTTATGTTAAGAAGCACGCTAATGGGCACACTTTGTGTTAGGGGGCACGCTAATGGGCATATTTTATATTGACGGCACTTTGATGGGCACAATTTATGTTAAGGGGCACTCTGATGGGGACACCTGATGTAAAGGGGCACTCTGATGGGGACAACTGATGTAAAGGGGCACTCTGATTGGCACACCTAATGTAAAGGGCACTCTTGATGTGATGGGTACACCTAATGTAAGGAGGCACTCTGATGGGAGACACCAGATGTAAGGTGATTCTGATGCAGAAACCTGATGTAAGCGGGCACTCTGATAGTAACACATTACTTAATGTGGACAACTGATATAAGGGGGTACTCTGACGGTGGCAACTGATTTATGGGGATAGTCTGATGGGGGTTCCCAGTGTAATAAATTATTCTGGTAGGGGCACTTGATGAAAGGGGGAAAACTAATGTGGACATTTACATTTACAGAGTAATACCAGAGTGTGTGGAGGAAACAGTAACAAAACCGGCAATGAGCGTGGCTTGCACCAAAAAAAAAAAGAAAAAAAGAAAATAGACGCGTACAATGTTTCATAGCAAAGACTTGAGATTCGGAACTCAGCCGGAAGAAAATTTTAGTGACCATAATTTGAATTCAATACCTCTGCTCTAAAGGGCTCCACTCCATCTGAATACTGAAACAGCGCCACCTGCTAGATGGAGGAAAACCTGCACCTACCTACAAGCATTACAATTAAGTAAAAAATCTGGACTTGCTTTACTCGGTTTTGTATGCACTATTGTTTCTGCTTCCCATTTGAGGCTGCACTTAACGAGGGAAATCAGAAACAATAAATAGAACAGAAACAATGGATGGATAGTAGGATATATATAGATCTATACAGGAGACAGACAGACAACATAGAATGATTTTCAAAGAATTTAAAGAATGAATTTCCAATCCCATTTGCAGATCCCCTCTTTCTTTCTGTATTGTCAGGGAGCTATTAGAGCCTAGACAGCTATTAGAGCCTAACATCATTTGTTCTAAAATTTCACCGCTCAAAAAAAAAAAATGTATATGTATATATATATATATATATATATACTGGTTTCATTCTAAAATGTAAGGCCGGACAAGCTACATTAGACAAAGCCTGCTTTTTTTCTGTTTCCGATGTACCCTAGCTTTTGATAAATGCAAAGATTCTTACGATGAATGACTGTGGCATTTTATACTGCTGATAAAAGTTAAAACTCCGGCTAGGCTCCCCTCGATAAGGAGTCATTTAGCCCATCCCAGTTGGAGACAATTTAGAATTATGGTTTTCACTTGACAATTGTCAGGAAATTAATCCCAGTGAATTAATGCATCCCATGAATCAAGACAGTGGCAAGTATAATCAGGAGATTTGCACTGTGGATATTAAGATAGTATTTTAAATCAGGACTGCTGTGTCTGACTGTAACTATGTAAAAGCTGCATACAAAATGCAAATTAGGCTTAGTTTAGTATTGAAATGGGTGCTATATAGGCATTTTCTGTAACAGAAGTGAAATGAATTCCAACATATATTTACATTTGATTTGGTTTAGAGATTCAAGTTTAAAATAATCAAGTTATATTCAGCACTATTAGGTGATGCTTCCCCTTTGCAGATATGGAATGATCCAAAATCCAAACTGGGAGAAGCAATGTGTGTCTCTAGCCTGAAAAAGCATGTTGCTTGTTTACTGCTAGGCAGGATGGGTGAAGGTTTAGCTTTAGATCTGAAGAAAATGTTTTACACAGATCGTGCAGCAAGGTCACAGACTTGAGGCTGCATTCCCACTTGAGCAGAGCATATTTGGCTGTTTTGCAGTCCTTTTTTGTTTTTTGAGTAGGACTGCAGGTAATACAGGGTGTCGTGAAGTGGCCTTGCAGCTTATGCAAGCATTTGCAAATGTATGCTAACTAAACCCCTGTTTTTAACGCATAATGTTGGACAGGTTAATTTGGTTGGTAAGCAGACTGGTTGGTGAGTTGAACTGGGAATTTCCTTGTTTTTTTTTTTTATATATGCCATACCTCTGGTATCCCATGGAAGCAGAAAATTGATGTACCGTGTTTTCCCGAAAATAAGACAGTGTCTTATATTGATTTTGGCTCCCAAAGATGCGCTAGGTCTTATTTCGCCCCCTCTGATCCTCCTGTGTCAATTTGATTGCCCCCTCTGATCCTCCTGTGTCATTTTGAATGCCCCCTCTGATCCTCCTGTGTCATTTTATGGTAAGTGATCCCCCCCACACCTTAATCAGACATATCCTACCTCAGTCACCAGTGCTCAGTGCCCGACTGTGTGTCCACACACCGTGCCCCGCGCGGCAGCGCGTGCTCTCTGATTGTCATGTCTGCTCCGGCTGTCCTGCGGCCTACAGTGAGCTGCGTGACGGCGCCCACCGCTACGGTCCAGAGTTTACGGTACTGGTAAGCTTCTGGGGGCCTTATGTTCAGGGGAGGCCTTATTATCGGGGATGTCTTATTTTCGGGGGATGCCTTATATTTCAGCGAGAGGCAAAACTATTAGTAGGTCTTATTTTCGGGGAATGTCTTACTTTCGGGGAAACACGGTAGTATCCACTGATATTCGTTCTTCTACAGAGAAAAGTTGGTTAAAAAAGATTCTTTATCTGGCACACTTCAGGATGCTTTGGATACCTGGTCATCCTCTGTGCTCTGTGGTTCTCCTCTCCAGCTGCTATGTCGCTACTGCCCATAGTAATGTCTTGGGGTCAAGCTGTGGGCAAGGTCTACTGCGTTTGTGCATATGGGGAAACACCTTGCCCGAAGGTGTGCTCACTAATGCCCAGGACCGGGAAAAACCGAACAGTGAGGCATTCCCTGATTCAAAGATGAGCTACTTGTGAGCAGCAAAGAGTTTCCCCTGTATGATGTCTCGTCTCAAGTACCTACACACTTATAGCTGTTGAATGTTTTGCATTAGGGTAGACGTGCACAACCTTTCGTCCACTCCACTAGTCCAGCATACCTCTGTTACCTTCTTGCATACCTCCCAGTAACAGAATGGAGTCCCACCGAGCACATAGCGGGACCCATGCATGCTCATTAACCCTTTCCTTTTCATATCTAGTTATCAGAACTTAGATCTCCGTAATTATAGTCTGCTCCTGGTGATCAGAGGGGACGGATAGCTAGGGAGGGAGTCAGAGCACCGACCCCCTACCCAGGTACCACCAAAAATAACTGGTTGCTGTTATTCCTTTTTGGTTACCCATTGCAACTATCTTCTCTTCTTTCCCTTGCGAGTTAATATTTCATAGTGATGTCACACATATGTCATAGTACTTTTATAGACCCAGGTCCTTTAGGAATATGCCAAGACCCAACATACACCCTTTGAATAACCTCAAGCCAAGCTCATGGCAGTTGCAACAACTTTATTGTAAATTCTGCATATAGCGTGCAACAGGACAAAACTTCCTTTCCCTAACTAACTCCAAATGTGGCTGTCTCAGCATACCTACACAGGTAAAGTCCTTGTTGGTGAAGTCCATAATTGGAGAATCAAGAATGGAGGTGTCCATTGTTATGGGGTCCCAAGAGTTAGTGTTCCTGGAGGTGGATCACAGGTCCCAGCAACCTTCTTCAATAGTCCCCATCCCATCCCATCCACGCTCCTGGGACCTGAATCTCTACCCTTTTTTATTGCACAGAAAGAGAGGCGAGACCGCAAAAAGCCCACGAACTTGCCCAGGGAAGGGAGCAAAACATTAAACCCTTCCCCCCTGGCTTTGGCAGCCAAAGTTGCTAACTAAAAACAGTAGGCAACCTGCCTACAAACAGATGAAACCCTAGTGTGGGTAACGAGGCATCCAACGCACCTACAAGTGTGTTGGATGCAGAAGAACTTTCAGCCAGCTTTCTTCTGTAAGACAATGAAGGTTGGCTGCATGGATGGTGTAATGATATCCTGCACTGGATATACCAAAAGATGTTGCAAGCAACCATTTTGTCACGGGCAACCATTTTGTTTAGTAACACAGTCTAGCAAGCCAAATGTGTGATATTTTTCTCCCTCCCTACCTCAATTAACTTAAGGAATGCAGGGGGCTGGGCCCTTCAAATGAACCGTTATCTCAGCACAGACAGGAAACCTGACCAGATGTTGTTCTTCCAGAACAGGCCGGTCATCAAAATGGGCAAATCCATTAAGGCTGACCAGAGCTGTGTCATAAATACCACGCAACCAAACTGTTCATTAGAAAATGTAACAATACACACATGATTCATAAATGCAGACAGGAACATGACACATTCACAATAAGTATATATTTGGATGAGAAATGTCATAATGATCGAATTAAGACCATGCATGGCCACCCTATCACATATAGAATAGAAGATAGCGATAAGATATTCCCTGTGTGATGTAATGTATACATGTTTAGTATCTTTTGATGGCAAATGACCTGCTGAATGATAAACTAGCAGTTTAAAGAATGTAACCATTACATATTTCGAGATATTAAGAGTGGTATGACTCTGTCCACAAAGGTACACTTGATATTGTCTAAACCAATTAGTGTAGTGCTAATAAATAAAGAAAAAAATGTGTATTTGAGTGCCACATAAATCATAAATGAACGTGCTGTAAAACAACATAAGCAATAAAGTCCACAGAAACGTGAGTCCCAGAATGGATAATAAATGGAGAGCTGTGATCCAAAGATGGAATCCCAATAGATGGTGAGGCAGGAGGGAAGACACCCGTGAGAGGTAATGAGAGATGGCTGCTTACCAGAATATATGGGCCCCCAAAATAATGGTCAGGCCACAAAGGGCTTGGTAGAAAATCAGCATTCAATCTTGCCTCCACATACACAGGGATAAGGGCATGGATCCATAGACCAATAATCAACCTTGACTCCAAATGTAAAAAGGTGAAGCAGTAGACTCATATGCATCTCCAACAGTGTGAGATATCGTACACATTGGAAGGAAGATTAAGGAAGACCATAGCGTAATCCAGTTAAGTGTAACAAAGCATTTAATAAAATTGCACTTACATTTCAGTAGACAAATACAGACGAAAACATTAAAACCGCGGCGTCCCGCAGGAGTACAAAGCAAGCCGGCGTTCCGAGGGGCGTGGTGAGCGTGGTGTCTGGTACCGGGCAGTACCGGACACCACGCCGGCTTGCTTTGTACTCCTGCGGGACGCCGCAGTTTTAATGTTTTCGCCTGTATTTGTCTACTCAAATGTAAGTGCAATTTTATTAAATGCTTAGATGCATATGACTCTACTGCTTCACCTTTTTACATTTGAAGTCAAGGTTGATTATTGGTCTATGGATCCATGCCCTTATCCCTGTGTATGTGGAGGCAAGGTTGAATGCTGATTTTCTACCAAGCCCTTTGTGGCCTGACCATTAATTTGGGGGCCCATATATTCTAGTAAGCAGCCATCTCTCATTACCTCTCACGGGTGTCTTCCCTCCTGCCTCACCATCTATTGGGATTCCATCTTTGGATCACAGCTCTCCATTTATTATCCATTCTGGGACTCACGTTTCTGTAGACTTTATTGCTTATGTTGTTTTACAGCACGTTCATTTATGATTTATGTGGCACTCAAATACACATTTTTTCTTTATTTATTAGCACTACACTAATTGGTTTATATTGTGTTGGATTTCTATAGGTCCAGTAGGTCCAGTGTTTAGCTGCTTTACGTTAATCAATTTGGTACACAAAATATTTTTTTTCACGTTTCACATTTAGCGCAGGTTCTCCCCTTGATACACTTGATATTGTCGTAAACCCCAGGACAGCTCTTTGCCACTCTGTTGTAATTGGTCAGGGGTGTCCGTCAACGCCCCTTTGATCCTAGAGAAAAGCTTGCTCTAACTTTGTTATCAGGAGTTCTCATGGTAACATCAAGAAGGAACATCTATCAAGTTTGAGAACCGATCACAACTGGCTCAGCTATTGAACTCTGAACTTTGATAACACTCAGGACATTGAATGCAAGTATCCTTACTTCTCAATTCTACCTTATTTTTCTAATTGCTGAATTGTCTCTATTTCTTTGAAACACTTTTTTCTGTAAATATTTTATTTGCACCAATTTTAACCTTTTTATTATTAAACTTTATTTTAAAAAGTGTTAATCTTGTCCCTAAGATCTTAATGCTAACTAACAAAGAACCTGTCTCTTGAAGAGTGCTGCTGTATAGAATAAATCCTCTGAACATTCCTGTCTGTGGTGACAGTGCGTGTTACAGATGATTATTCTAAAGTCATAATTGGTATTTCTAAAATTACGAGCGTCCTCTGGGCTCATAACGTAGAGGTGGTGGCAGTGAAAGGATTAATTGCTTAATTAGCCCGGTGACAATCGCTCTCAGCCTGCTGGCATCTAGATTGTGGTACCGCAAGCTGGAAAATCTTTGTGCAGGGTGCAGCTGAGAGTGGCATTGTTACACAAGTGAGGGCAGGGTGTGAGATTGGCTGGTCCTTGGTCACGAGTTAGTGAGAAGGGCAGGGATCTGATACCCGCCACCGTCACAGATGGTGGAATAGGTAAGTAACAATTTAATTCACAGGGAGAACGTATTTAAACAAATCCAACAAGTCCCCATAAACCTTACGCAAACGACATTCATTATAATGAAAACAAAACCAATATTTTAATTCTGCTTCTATTCTGATCCATGTCCTCCCTCTACATGTTTTTTCATGTTAAAAAATAAAAAAAAATAAGCCCCCCCAGACAATAAGTGAACAAATGCTGGCCATACATTGTTAGATCTCTGTGCGAACGTTTCCAGGAAGATCCTTTGTCAGAACAGAATAATACTATCAGTGACTACACAACTTTTGCAAGAAATCCTGAAAATTTAGTTAATTGCCATGACAAGATTGTGATTTTTAACTTTTGATTTTGGTATGGATGGAAGTGAATGTGATTCTAAATGGGAATCATGTTCACAGACTTTCAATCAATCAGATAAGAAAGGAGAAAACATTTCCATCTTTCTCTTTCTTTTTTCTTGTCACTGCTGTGGGAAACCCACAAAATGCAGTTGAAAATAAAGAATTATAGCTACATATATTTTACCTGTAACAAAGCCAAAAGTGTGAATTAAAAGAGACTTGCTAGTCTGATACTTGATCATTGTTCTATATCTTTTCTTCTCAGTTTTTTTATTAGTTCAATTGATTACTTGCAGCTTCCCCATTTTTTTTAAATACGTATCCTAGGTGCAAGTAAAACTACCTATATAAACAGGGCCAGATTAACGTAGGGGCTATTGGAGCTGCAGCTCCAGGCCCCTACCTTTTATATAGGCCCCGGGTTGGCCATATTCACTGTTACCGCTCTTCTGTCACTTGTAAACACAGAAGTCTGGCTTCTATGCTCGCTTCCCCAGGCAGCACCCTCAGAACCTCCCCACACAGCGCGAAGGCCGGACAAGGAGGGACAGTTGCCGATGCGTGGATGTGTTTATGGGCTTCAGAGACAGCATCCCATGTTGAATTAGGCATGCATGGCTGCACCCTTCCTCCTCTGGGTGCATACCAAGGCACGGCCCTTAAGGCCCTTCAAAATCCTCAGCACCAAGCCCATGATGCTCTTAATCCGGCCCTGTATATAAACTATTGATATATAGTCCACCCAGGTGGCTATTTGTTACACGCAGCCATGGACCTTTATGACATTTTTGATTATGCTGAAAACAAAAAATAGATGTGGATCTATTGTTTTCAGGTGGACATACTGACACCAATACCCCAAATTTGGAACAATTGTTTAAAACATTAAAAAACAATATGGACAAACAGATCCGCACCTGGTGGGACATCACTACCCTATAGAAATATATTAGGGAGGATATCACACCGAGAAGATTAAGGTGGGATCTAGCCCCGAATGACGGGATAGAAGATAAAAAATTGGAAGATGAATGGTATAAATTCTTTAAAAATAGTGAAAAAAGACTTCTTGAACTAATAGTATCTAGACGAAAGAAAAAATTGGGAACCATTAAAGAAAAAATTAAAACTATTAAAAGAGAGATACAAACACCTTAAAGGATTTTTAGATAAATTAGACAGGGATACACAAAATAAAAAGGTAAAAAAATACCAGAGAGACATCAAGGACTATCAAAACAAATTAGTTTATAAATGGCAGGAACTACAGGAAGAACCTGAGATCACATCTAGAGAATTATCTCCAGCTAGAGAACCCCAGGGACACCAAGAAGGAACAACTAACCAAACCCCATTGAGGCCTATACAGTCAAGCATACAAAAGAAAAACAGCAATACTCCTGGGGGTCTCTACCCCACAGGAACACCTAGACACCCACCCAGAGCCCATTACAACAGCCCTCACTATAGGGAATATGGACAGGGTGAATATTACCAACTCAATTACCCCAACCACCCTACAAACGGGATTTTCACAACAGGGAATATGGAAACCCACCGGGACCCCCATATCATCCAAGGGGAAACAGGGGGTGGAACCAACAGTATTGAGGAAGGGAAAGGGGAGGGAGGTGCAAACCATGGTATCAACCCTACCCCTACCCTCATCCACCCCCACCACCACCACCCCCCCAACCAGAGTATGGAAGGGGGGACAGAGAAGGAGAGGATGTAGAGGGGGCCACCTCAAAAAGAAAAAGAGATCACTAGGCCAGGGAATATATAATCTAACCAACGAAATCTTCACTGAGGAAGAACTCTCAGTATTAGATCAAGGACTTAAATATGCTCCTGATAAAAAATTAAATGACTTCCAAACCTTTATAGACCTTCAAAAGTTTATAAGGAAAATCAATATAAAAAAACACTTTCACCTGAAGGATGACAATGTGATTTTAGATAAACACCCGGTTTTAGCCCCTCAGACAGAATTTAAACATAGTCATTTTAAAAATAAATCTACTTTTAACCCCAAACCCCTGAACAATCATTTTACAGATACTTTTAAAAATATGGTCGCCCAAGATCTTAAGGATATTGCAAAAAATAAAGGAAGAAATAAGAAGGATATATGGGAGGGTATTAAACAAATTGAAAAGAGGAAAAATATAGTTATCCGCCCGGCAGACAAGGGAGGGGGGATTGTTGTTTTAAGTAAAGAAATGTACAAAAAGGAATTAAACAGATTGGTGCAGGATATATCCAATTATGAAAGATTAAAGAGTAACCCTATCAACAAATACAGAAGTAAATGCTCCCCCGGGAAGACCTATTATAAGTGGAATTGATTCCATCTTCTCAAGAATGGGAGAGTATTTAGATTTTTACTTACAACCACTGGCACAATCCTATCCGGATCCGGCCTACCTAAAGGACAGTAAACAGTTGATCAATATTTTAGATGAAATAGAGGGCCCCCCAAATTTAATTATGGCAACAGTTGACGTAGAGTCATTGTATACTAACATAGACCAAAATGACGCCTTGCGAGCGATCATGTGGGCATTAAAAGAAAAAACTGATATAAAACATGAACAACAGGTCCTAATAGGTAAAATGCTTGACCTAGCAATGGGGAGCAATTCTTTTTGGCACGAGGGCCAATATTACAGGAAACACAGGGGCGTAGCCATGGGGGCAAAATACGCCCCTAGTGTTGCCAATATTTTTCTTAGTAAATGGGAGCAGGAAGATATATTCGGAAAAGATACTAAAGACCTTTTATTATATAAAAGGTACATCGACGATATTTTTATCGTCTGGTCAGGAACGGAGGAGACATTGAAAGAATTTATGCACAATATGAATATCAACAATTGTAAAATTTATTTTACGGGTATTTATGACAAAGCAGAGGTGAACTTTTTAGATTTGACTATTTATTACAAACAGGGAAAATTCTATACAAAAACATTTTTTAAAACAACCGACCGCAATGGATATATCCCTACTCACAGTTGTCCCCACCCGCGGTGGATCAAGGGAATCCCGAAGGGGCAACTGTTGAGAATGCGGAGAAACTTCAAAGATGACACAGATTATAACTTACAAGCAAATGTTTTGATAGAAAGGTTTACAGATAAGGGATATAACCCACAACAACTTACAACACTTCGAAATAATATTGGTACTCTGGATAGAAGAATTTTATTGGAGGACAAAACAAAAAACAAGGATCCAAAGAATTCCCACTTTAATCTTGCCTTTATTACGCAATATCACAGAAATCACAGACAATTCGAAAAAATAATTAAACAACACTGGCATATATTAATGAGGGATAATGCCCTCAAAACTATTCTACCGTCCAAGCCACAGTTTGTGTACCGGAGAGTACCTAACTTGAGAGATAGACTGGCCCACAATATCCCTGACCCTCTGAAAAGGATGATATCCTTTCTGGACTTTCAGGGATTTTACTCTTGTGGGAAATGCAAATCATGCAAAACAGTCAAAACTAGAATAAGAAAACAAACTACTTTTATATCCCATAAGACCCACAAAGAGTATCAAATAAAAAAACTGATTACATGTTCGAGTACTCATGTAACTTATTTACTGGTCTGTCCATGCGGCCTACAATATGTAGGCCGCACCACAAGAAAACTGAGCATAAGAATAGGTGAACATCTTAACAATATAAAAAAGGTTATAAAAAGCACAGTGTCTCTATGCACTTCAGAACCCACCATAATAGAGACCCTAGATTGCTTCAGTTCTGCGGAATAGACAAAGTAGACACCCATTGGAGAGGAAGGGACATGCGAATAGCTATATCAAAAAACGATATAATGATATATGGATATATGAATTAGGTACATTACAGCCGGGAGGAATGAACAAAGACCTTGATTTAAATTGTTTTATTTACAATTACTAAACAATAACAGGGACCTTTTTTTATATAAAATAACTTGGCCACTATTGAATTTTTAATAATAATAAAATTAATTTTTAATAAGTTTTTAAATATTTTTAGTCAATAATATGATAATAAATTAATGAGGTGAATAAATGGTGTTTAAGATGTTTATAAATATTTCCCAGGCAAGGTATAAATAATAATAAAAATAGGGTATGCATATTGAGATATATGTAAACGGAAGCAATTCATGTTTCCTGTATCTAGCAGGGTAGATATACATATATCAAATAAGTAATATGATGAGGTTGAATAACTCCTTCTTTACCCCAACATCATACACCAAAAAAACGCTTTCTCCTTAGCTTTACGGTACCCAAATAGTGATACTTGGGTCCATTTAATTAAACCGTGACATACATATATATAAGGTTGGAATAATTGGCATAATATCACATTTTTGCTAGATTGCGGACCTGATGAATTGCTTCTGGTCAGACTATGGATGTTATTGGAGAAGAAAGGCGGATATGACCTCCGTCTTTCGCATAAAACCACCTTGACACGCAACGCACGTACCACTTCCCGAAGACGTCACATCTCTGACGAATCGCGTCAAGTTGGTACGCACGTTGCCTCGTTCTGAGCAGACTGCTGGACCGCACGCCGAGTTCCCACTTCCGGGTACGGCAGACCTCGCGGTTACACACCCAGCGGCGTTCTGTCATATCAGCCGCAAGGCTGCATTGGAGCTCAGAAGTGGCTGGAGTGACATACTCAGCCACCATCGATATAGCAACGATTTTACTTTATAGAGACTGTTTTGTATTTGGACGCACGTTTTTGATATGATATTTAACGCTTGGTGTTTTTTGGAGTGAACTAGTTTTTAACCACTGCAGTTTTTTATGGATGTATTATGTGGAAGTTTTTACCTACATTGATGTTTCGTGTGAAGTGCACAAATAAAGGTTGTTAACGTTCTACACCAGGGATCCTCAAACTATGGCCCTCCAGCTGTTGCGGAACTACACATCCCATGAGGCATTGTAAAACTCTGACATTCACAGACATGACTAGGCATGATGGGAATTGTAATTCCTGAACAACTGGAGGGCCATAGTTTGAAGACCCCTGTTCTACACCATGAGGAGCCTCTCTTTTCTCTCGCTTTGAGTATACACCAGTATCCTAAGGATCCCATCCATCAGCGAAGTCGGAATATTAACTAAGCGCAGATAGATTCTTGCTGGCGTACGCCACAAGAGTCCACACCATCTGGTAAGTGAGCTACCTTACCAACTAGCACCTTGCGGTGAAGCGGAGGGCCGCTGAAGTTGTCACAACTATATTAGGACTTCACAGCAGCACTACTGCATTTTTTTCTTCTTCTTCTTCATTAGCAGTATCATGGACTGATTCTTGAAGAAATATATATCACATTGTATTGATTATAGCACATTCCCAATAATACCATCAAGGACTTATTCAGCAAATTTGTTTGATTCATTGTTTGCATAAGTTGAACCATTTATTTTCGAACCATATTTATCTATATATTATAATTTCTGCACATATATATGCACTTTTCTATGATATAAATGAGGTATTGCAATATAATCACGTATTAGCACTTTACAATTGTATAAGTTTACAATCACTACAGCACTTTAATTAGTCTTCACTATACACCCTAAGGGTAGCGCAGTATTTTTGTTCTATTTAGCAGTTGAGAGTGGCATTGTTACACAAGTGACGGCAGGGTGTGAGATTGGCTGGTCCTTGGTCACGAGTTAGTGAGAAGGGCAGGGATCTGATACCCGCCACCGTCACAGATAGTGGTATAGGTAAGTAACAATTTAATTCACAGGGAGAACGTATTTAAACAAATCCAACAAGTCCCCATAAACCTTACGCAAATGACATTCATTATAATGAAAACAAAATCAATATTTTAATTCTGCTTCTATTCTGATCCATGTCCTCCCTCTACATGTTTTTTCATGTTAAAAAAAAAAAAAAATAAGCCCCCCCAGACAATAAGGGAACAAATGCTGGCCATACATTGTTAGATCTCTGTGCGAACGTTTCCAGGAAGATCCTTTGTCAGAACATCCAATAATACTATCGGTGACTACACAACTTTTGCAAGAAATCCTGAAAAATTTTAGTTAATTGCCATGACAAGGTTGTGATTTTTAACTTTTGATTTTGGGATTGGATGGAAGTGAATGTGATTCTAAATGGGAATCATGTTCACAGACTTTCAATCAATCAGATAAGAAAGGAGAAATCATTTCCATCTTTCTCTTTCTTTTTTCTTGTCACTGCTGTGGGAAACCCACAAAATGCAGTTGAAAATAAAGAATTATAGCTACATATATTTTATCTGTAACAAAGCCAAAAGTGTGAATTAAAAGAGACTTGCTAGTCTGATACTTGATCATTGTTCTATATCTTTTCTTCTCAGTTTTTTTGTGGATGTGAACATTGTCAGTTTTCAGAGGCAGGTCTTCAAGGTCATAGCAAAAAAAAAAATTCTTTGTGATATAAAAGGTTGGTGTACTGCACTTTTATTCACTGTAACAAACAGTGTATTCTCATTTGTCTTGACTCATGGAGGAATAACTAAAATAATAGACAACTGATAAATGCACTGTTAACCAGGAAAATATCTCTATTGACAAGTGACTGATAACACGACCCTTGTGAGCAACATGCCAGGGCAGGCTTTTGTGAAGACCCCTGTCCTGACCATGTTTGCACGCTGGACTTCCTGGACACAGATTGGTTGGCTGTGATTTTTGCAGTGAAGTTCTGGCCCTTTTAGATTGTATTTTATCTGACTACAACAGGATTACTACTTATATTACAGGCAGCTACTACTATGGATGGTCTATGCAGGCTTTTCTTTATACTTTTGATCAGCCTTTCTCAACCAATTCAACACAGAGGAACTCTTGAAATAACTTTCTGGGTCCCAAGGAACCCCTGCTAAAAGTTACTATATCTACAACTCATGATACATTAGTGTGATAGTAAGTGGGAATACTGCTCCTCTCAAGCGTGGTCATTGGGAAGAATTACCCCCTTACAGATAGCTAAACATATCAATGGTGTCAGTGGGAACTTATCTGAGGAACAAAAACTGCTCATTGCTCAAGGAACCCCTACCAACCTCTGGAGGAACCCTGGTTGAGAACCCCTGCTTTAGATTAGCGTTTCTCAACCAGGGTTCTGTGGATGCCTAAGGTTCCTCCAGAGGTCTTTAAGTAATCAGCATCACCGATGATCTTTTTAGAGACATTCTTTACACTGACCAGTGACCACATATGTAATAGGCATTCTTCCAATGAGCACAAATGTAAAGAACATTTATCCCTCTGACCACCTATGTAATCTGTCCCTTCTCCCACTGATCACCAGTGTAATGGGTCTCTTCTCCCAATGACCACTAGGGTAATGGGTCCCTTCTCCAAATGACCACTAATGCAATGGGTCCCTTCTCCCAATGACCACTAGTGCAATGAGACCCTTCTTCCACTGACCATGAGTGTAAGGTGGTCCTACTCCAACTGACCACCAATCTACGGGAGCCCTTCTCCACTGACCACCAAATTAAAGAGCATTTCACTGACCACTACTGTAAGGTGGCACTTTATTGACAACTTTGTTAAGAAATACTACAGTTTTCACAGTCTGCCTGTCTTCATGCCTTAATAATTTTCTTTTCATTTCATTACTATTACTTAAAATAATGGTCATATAGAGTTGGTGTCAAATATAACAAAGTATGTCAAATTTCTTATTATTTTATTTATTCTTATATCTCAACTTACTGTTAAAGTGGAATAGAACTCTCCTAATCAACATGGGCGGCACAGTGGTGTAGTGGTTAGCACATTCACCTAGCAGCAAGAGGGTTGCTGGTTCGAATCCCCACCATGACACTACCTGCCTGGCGTTTGCATGTTCTCCCTGTGCCTGCGTGGGTTTCCTCTGGGTACTCCGGTTTCCTCCCCCACTTCAAAGACATGCTGGTAGGTTAATTGGATCCTGTATAAAATTGGCCCTACTATGTATGTATGAATGTGAGTTAGGGACCTTAGATTGTACACTCCTTGAGGGCAGGGACTGATGTGAATGTGTAATATATATGTAAAGCGCTGCATACATTGACAGCGCTATATAAGTACCTGAAATAATAATTAGCTAATATATATATATAGGCAAAAAATTTGGGGGAGCATACCCATGTATTTCCAAAGCTGCTGCAGCTATGAACCAAAAGACACGTATATTAAAAAAGAATAGCGCGCAAATGCAAAAGAAATTACTACCAAATCTGAAGAGAGTCCATAAATAAAAATGGGGGTTTGGTCCCACCATATGGCCATATCGTGCTCAAGCCCACTACTGCGTCAAAGTACCCCATTATCAGTGGGTCCTACACTATCCATGAAAAAGAGATGAATCCAGCCTTTCTAACCCTTGGAGATAATACTCCTTGCTGGGAGAGATGTGCAAATGCACTACAGGGGACTCCTCCTATATCCACTTGATGGTGGACACTGATTGAGTACAGGTGTGTGTGGGGGGTGGGGAGGGCTGCTCAACCTCGATAGTCTGGTCAGACCGAATACATAATAAACAGGCAAAAAATTTGGGGGAGCATACCCATGTATTTCCAAAGCTGCTGCAGCTATGAACCAAAAGACACGTATATTAAAAAAGAATAGCGCGCAAATGCAAAAGAAATTACTACCAAATCTGAAGAGAGTCCATAAATAAAAATGGGGGTTTGGTCCCACCATATGGCCATATCGTGCTCAAGCCCACTACTGCGTCAAAGTACCCCATTATCAGTGGGTCCTACACTATCCATGAAAAAGAGATGAATCCAGCCTTTCTAACCCTTGGAGATAATACTCCTTGCTGGGAGAGATGTGCAAATGCACTACAGGGGACTCCTCCTATATCCACTTGATGGTGGACACTGATTGAGTACAGGTGTGTGTGGGGGGTGGGGAGGGCTGCTCAACCTCGATAGTCTGGTCAGACCGAATACATAATAAACAGGCAAAAAATTTGGGGGAGCATACCCATGTATTTCCAAAGCTGCTGCAGCTATGAACCAAAAGACACGTATATTAAAAAAGAATAGCGCGCAAATGCAAAAGAAATTACTACCAAATCTGAAGAGAGTCCATAAATAAAAATGGGGGTTTGGTCCCACCATATGGCCATATCGTGCTCAAGCCCACTACTGCGTCAAAGTACCCCATTATCAGTGGGTCCTACACTATCCATGAAAAAGAGATGAATCCAGCCTTTCTAACCCTTGGAGATAATACTCCTTGCTGGGAGAGATGTGCAAATGCACTACAGGGGACTCCTCCTATATCCACTTGATGGTGGACACTGATTGAGTACAGGTGTGTGTGGGGGGTGGGGAGGGCTGCTCAACCTCGATAGTCTGGTCAGACCGAATACATAATAAACAGGCAAAAAATTTGGGGGAGCATACCCATGTATTTCCAAAGCTGCTGCAGCTATGAACCAAAAGACACGTATATTAAAAAAGAATAGCGCGCAAATGCAAAAGAAATTACTACCAAATCTGAAGAGAGTCCATAAATAAAAATGGGGGTTTGGTCCCACCATATGGCCATATCGTGCTCAAGCCCACTCCTGCGTCAAAGTACCCCATTATCAGTGGGTCCTACACTATCCATGAAAAAGAGATGATCTTTTTAGAGACATTCTTTACACTGACCAGTGACCACATATGTAATAGGCATTCTTCCAATGAGCACAAATGTAAAGAACATTTATCCCTCTGACCACCTATGTAATCTGTCCCTTCTCCCACTGATCACCAGTGTAATGGGTCTCTTCTCCCAATGACCACTAGGGTAATGGGTCCCTTCTCCAAATGACCACTAATGCAATGGGTCCCTTCTCCCAATGACCACTAGTGCAATGAGACCCTTCTTCCACTGACCATGAGTGTAAGGTGGTCCTACTCCAACTGACCACCAATCTACGGGAGCCCTTCTCCACTGACCACCAAATTAAAGAGCATTTCACTGACCACTACTGTAAGGTGGCACTTTATTGACAACTTTGTTAAGAAATACTACAGTTTTCACAGTCTGCCTGTCTTCATGCCTTAATAATTTTCTTTTCATTTCATTACTATTACTTAAAATAATGGTCATATAGAGTTGGTGTCAAATATAACAAAGTATGTCAAATTTCTTATTATTTTATTTATTCTTATATCTCAACTTACTGTTAAAGTGGAATAGAACTCTCCTAATCAACATGGGCGGCACAGTGGTGTAGTGGTTAGCACATTCACCTAGCAGCAAGAGGGTTGCTGGTTCGAATCCCCACCATGACACTACCTGCCTGGCGTTTGCATGTTCTCCCTGTGCCTGCGTGGGTTTCCTCTGGGTACTCCGGTTTCCTCCCCCACTTCAAAGACATGCTGGTAGGTTAATTGGATCCTGTATAAAATTGGCCCTACTATGTATGTATGAATGTGAGTTAGGGACCTTAGATTGTACACTCCTTGAGGGCAGGGACTGATGTGAATGTGTAATATATATGTAAAGCGCTGCATACATTGACAGCGCTATATAAGTACCTGAAATAATAATTAGCTAATATATATATATACAAATTTTAAATATATATACACAGTATATATTACATTACGTATTTAGTTATTTTAAACTTTTTTACATTTCTTCATTTGCTTCCTGGTTTCTGGTCTATGCCGAAATGATGCTAGACATCCCAGGAGTCTTCATGAGCATTTTTTTTTCCATCTGGAGGAGAAGAGGAGAGGCTTTCTCAGCTAGACACACCCACTTGCCTGCATGCCTGAGATAAGGTCAGATGGATCCCAGAAAATAAATGCTACATGAATCATCTGCCCTTAATCAAGATGCTATGCTAGGGTTTTTTTTTTACCTCCCTGGCGTTATGATTCTTTCGGATTTTAGGTGCTGAGCAGCCCAACCCAACTATTTACATATGATTTTTTTTTTTACTGTGCGTCCTTCTTTATAACATCTCGGGTATGATAAAGTTTGAAACACAAAATCATAAATTATAATATAATAAATAACTATAAATAAGTTAAAGTATGTATGTATGTATACATATATATACTGTATATACATATATATATATATATATATATATATACACACGTATATATATATATATATATATATATGTGTGTATATATATATATATATATATATATATATACATACACATAAAAAGTACAGTAAAACTGCTGGAAAGGGCACTGGGGGGTAAACTATTGTGAATTTATTTTATTTTGCAATGTATCAGTGTGTTTGGGGTGTTTTACTTTTGAATTTACCGCCGGTCCCACCCCCCTGCGAACGTCACGTCGCAGGAGACGGAAGCCGGGGCTCACAGAGGATCGGGAGGAAGCTCCGCCGCCGCTCACTGCTGGGATACATCGCTGGATCCCGGTGACAAGGTAAGTAACCCCTCTACCAGGATCCAGCGATCTTCCACTTCCCTACCCTGAGTGTGGCTCGGGGTTACCGCTTTTGGCACTGAAATTTAACCCCGAGCCACACTCGGGAATACCGCTAGGAAGGTTAAAGTGATTTCTCGTCAAAAAAAAGCATAGAAACGTGGAAGAATGGATGAGTTTGCTTTGAAAGTTGATTTAAATTATTTAAATAGCGGTTTCAGTTTTTGGTTCTCAGATAAAGTTCAGTTCTGCTTTAAAGTGTCACTAAACTCACATCATAAAAAAAACTATCAATAAACGGTGTATTACATGCTGTTCATACTCACTCAGTCACTATGAGATTCGTTTTCTGTATTCTGCAGATAAAGTGGTTGATCCTGCTGTTCTCTATCTCCACCTTCTGTTCATGTCCCCAATTCAGCTAGGGATTTTGCAGCTGTAGTGGCAACTCTGCACATGCTCAGTTTTCAGTGAGTTTATATGCTGAACATTTCCTCCCTATCCCATCTGAGCAGCCATGTGACTATAGAGTCACATACAGTGGGCACATACATTGTGGTAAATGACAGCCCACTCCCTCCCTCCTCCTCTATGCCCATTAACCAGCTAAACACAATGAGGGCAGGATACTACATGTAGATTGATAGAAGCTTCACCTCCCTCCTATTCTAAGACACAGGCTGGAGGGGTGTGACAGCCTCAAACTGACGGAAATCCACCCACACCATGTTATTGCCAAAAAATAATAAAGATTTGCTTTCAAATATATATTTGTATGACAATTTAAAACAGTTTATTGATATTAATTATTTATTTTTACTCTAAATTCCTAAGGCTATTTTTTTTTTTTTATATATATCTTGAACATGTGACCACTAGAAGAGGACTAGAAGCTTCTCCTGGATATGTTTTCCTGCAGACAAGCTGGGAAGGATCTGGTTCATGTGACAGCTGTAAATCAAGGAAAAAAGGTACCTAATTTTTTTTTATTAAAATAAAAACAATGCCATCATCTACATACAGGAAAATAAGTATCACTTTAAGGGTAGTGTACTGTTAGCTTTAGATATGATAATTAAAAGCCCAGATTCCCTGAGATCTTAGTTACTACTTTAGATGATTATATAACATATGGGACTGTTTTCTTAGAACAGAGGCACAAAGTGCATCTGATGTGCAATACAACATAGAGGTTGATTTACTAAAATTGGAGAGTGCAAAATCTGGTGCAGCTCTGCAAAGAAACAATCAGCTTTCTTTTTTTTTGTCCAAGCTTAACTGAACAAGCTGAAGTTAGAAGCCGACTTCCTATGTTCCTATGTTTTCATGCATAGTTGAGTTGCTTAGCATTGTTTCCAAGGCTTATGTATGCAAACATAGGAACTGGGGTGCAGAAAAATGACAGCAGGTGCTCTCAAATGATGAGTCAAAATGTGAGTTTGCTGAAGGGCTGGATAATAATATATAATAATTAGTGTCTGCGGGCGACTGTGAAGCATAGTGGAGGTTCCTGGAAAATTAGTGGCTGCAATTCTGCAAGTTGAGTTGTAGATTTGGTAAAGATCAATGGTGTCCTCAATGCTGACAAATACAAGCATATACTTATCCATCAGTGAGGCGTGAAATATACACAAGGTATATATATATATATATATATATATATAGATATATATATACAGTATATATTTTAGCAAAGACTCTGGAGAATAAAATTGCGGCCATTGCACAGCAATAGGCCGTGTACTCTTTATGGAGGGATCTGGGGTCCCTCATTTGCACTTAAAAGCATTCAAAGCGCCAAAATCTGCGTTTTTAAATACTTTGGATTTTTATAAGTTGCCGCTGTTGGTAGCTGAGTAAACGTAAACGTCACAATGCCACTTCCGGTTACTACATTGGAGACCCAATCTGAGCCAATCCCGGCCTTGTTCGGGACTCTGGCCAGCTTTGCTGGCTGGTCACTCAGATCTCCTGGTGGGACGGGAGACCTAGGTGGAGCGATGGAAGGCGGAGGATGTCCCCTCCCGCTCCTTGTGATAATGGCTGAGCGTCTGCTTAGCCACATCGGTTGTTATCACCTGAAAGCTGACCACCATCTCTAAAAAAACAATACTGGGGTAAAACCTGAAGCTGCAGGCATCACCCCAGTACAACCACTTCCTCAAAATGACATACAGGTATGTCGTTTTTCGGGAAGTGATTAAGTAAGTTGCATACAGTGAAGTATTTAACAATTGTTCACATCAGTTATCTCTCCCCATATCAGCCCTGCTCTGGATGTGAGGACAGCAAGGGCAATTCATTGCTAGATCCCTGAATGACCCTGTGGCCAATAAAAACAACTTGTACTTGTTGCACAATACATTATTCAACCGCAACTTGTTTGTCTAGTAGTAGACTGTTTTGTGGAAATAAGTCAATGCATTTCCCACTTCCACTTCTTCAGGATGCATTAGAAAACTAGCAGTGATAACTGAATACACAAATAAAAATAAATAAATTGTACATATATTAAAGTTACATAAATGTACCGGACCCCTGAAACCCCCTAGGGCCTGGTGGTGACACTCAGAGGTAGAGATGGCCTACATACCTCATTTGGGTGTGAATTTTTTAAGGCATGGTGGGTAATGAAACAAGTAGAAGAAACAATGGGCGCCAGTCACCTTCATGCTTGAAACAACAGAAGAGTTTTATTTCTTCTTAACAGGACAAAATAAGATAAGGGATAGAGGGGTAGGGCACAGGACACCCTTAGCGAACAGTCACATTGGCAGACTCCGACTACAAAAATAATAGGCACTTAGACAGCGGTACAGGATAACAGACTTTGAGGTTCCTTCAGTATCCATGAAACTTCAGATTGATCTGGGAGGCAACTCCTCTCCCGTAGATCCAATCTCTTTTAGTGGTCTGTACTGGCTGGACAGCTGACTTCTGTATCAAAAAGGCAGGTAACTCACAAAGGTTGCTGGATCTCTGTGGATGCTCTCTTTCATGCAGATACCTGGCTCTCTTCAGCAGAGTCCCAGACATGTGGCTAGGCCCCTGGCTTCGGGCCTAGCCAGCAGCAGCATAGCAGCACACACCCACCCCAAAGGGGGTCCAGGTGGCAAGAAACCAATCATTGGACCTCCCCTCAGTTAAATAGACTCTCCCAGCATGCATCAGCCACACTGTAATTGGCTAAGAGAGACATAGATATTAATAGCTTGTTTAACTGTATTTCTCACTCTAATGTCAGAGGCAACAGTGCCACCTACTGACGGAAGGGAGAATCACAGCCAAACCCAGATCAAGAGGAAGTCCAATTTACCACAGTATTAATATCACCCAAACCTAGTTACTGCCCAGCAAACTAAATTTTAATAGCAGCCCTGCTTTAAGACAAGGGTGCTACATAAACATTTATGATTTTTAGCTGAGCTTGGTACATGTGATAAACTCCTTACATGCGTGTGCATAATAAGTATAAAGCATACTCCTGGGCGGGCAGGAAAACAGCGTTCAGATTGTCATCCTCATTACTGCAACAGTAAAATAGCACCATGAGTGAAGCAAAAATCCACTACTAGATAAAATATCATTCTAAGGTATCTACTTGTACATACCGGGGGGGTGAATAAATTTCATATATAGATCAACTACATCAATCAAGACAGGCCTTGAACTGCAACATCAATGGAACCTCATCTCAAGACATCTCCATGGTACATACAGTATATTGGTACAAAAGAAATCATAGATACGGAATGTTAATGTACAGCAAGACTAATGGTGCCCAGCTAAAATACACTGACCTTCCCCCAGGGATAAGCCAATCCCTCAATTTGTGATAATTGGCGACCCATTTCAAGAGAATCTTCTAAAGCTGCCAAAAACGTTAAGATAAACTTGAGATGGAGTTAAACAATGCTTCCAGAAAAAGAATAATAGCATCTCTAAGTGTACCTTATTATAACTTCATATTACTGTCATAGGCTCTCCAACTTTTTTGACTGGGATAACACCAAGGTGCATCATTGTATTCAGGTTTGTATGAGTCTCAGCCATAATTGTCTTCCCAGTGATCTTCTGATAATGCATTCAGCAAAGAATCCAACTAGACAAGGTGTCACGAACCTGGTTGGAGGCTGAGGGGACGAGAGGGTTCCCCTTGTGGCTGAGTGCAGAGCACCCCTGGAGATGGTGACAGAGGGTGCTGTGCCCAAAGGTGCATGGGCTGCCTGCAGGTGTAGCTGCTTCAGGAATCAACTCCGTAGCGGATAAGATGGTCACAGTCACTGGATCACTAGAAGTGCAGGCAGGTTAGTGCAATCAAGGTCAGTAGCCAGGCCGAGGGTCAAATACGGAAGATCAATCAGGAACAGAGGCAGGTAGAGTAGTCGGGATCAAGTCGGGGTCAAACACGAGAAGGCATTTAGGAGCAGGCAAAAGAAGGTCCGTAAGCAAGCCGGGTTCAGAGCCAGGAGATAGGCCAGAGCAGGTCAAGGATAGCCGGGTCGGTAATGGGTAATCAAGCTGAGGTTTCACGGCACAAGGAGATCAGGTACTAGCTGAAGATAATCCAGCAATGAATGATAGCCAGTGCTGAGTTTATATAGGCAGTGGGTGCTGGTAATTGACACTAATTAGGATGTACCCCAAACGCCAATGCGCCATTGTGTTCGCCAATGCGCCATTGTGTACCTATTGCTAACGCGCATGCGCGCGTTATCGCGGCCATCTTTGGCACTGACATATCTGCCATTTCTGATCAAGTTCTTCCCTGACACAAGGAAGTATCAAACAAAATAAATAGTACATATAATGATATGCTGCCACATCCCCAATGTCACAATAACATTTACTGGCATGGGACTTTAACAGAGCAAAAATATATACATATATATTTACATAAAATGAATACATTTTATTTGTATAAAAAATTACCTAGTTCTTACCACCAGGGTAGCAGCTAACCAAACACAATTTGTACTTGGTTAGTTGCTTTAGAGAGCAGAGAGTAAAGAGTACCTGTCACCTGTCCAAAGCTGTCACAAAGGGGGCTTTTTTAGCCCCTTTGTGGTATCAATACTATTAACTACTGGCTGGGTGGGAGCTTCGGCGTTTTGAGTGGATGTACCCGTACGCCCCTCAGAACGGGAGCAGCGGCGAAATCCTGTAATGGCTGTGATCACAGTACATAGCCAACACGGGATTGGTATATGGGGGCTGTGATTGGCCCTCCCGATCACGTGATGGCTGTATTGTCAGAGGAAAGGTTGATTTGATATGCCTTAGGACTGTTTATTGGAATCCTTGCTAAATATACAATCAAAAAGACATGTGCTTACATAATAAGAGGTCTGTTTATATAAATGCATCCTTGTATTTTGTCTAATATGAATATTTTCTGTGACTATCAGCTCCATGTAGTTGCCATAATGCATTCCCTCCTGAAATACCGCAATCAGGAAACAACCACGATATGACCCCTAGGTGGAGCTGACTATAATAGGAAATAAATGCATTAAGCAAATTACAGCTATTATTTGTAAAGGTGGGGTGAATACTTGTAACATTTGTCCAGTGGAAATTTTATAAATAGACCCTATAAATGAAAACTTAGACATATGTACTGTATGTGTAACATTATCTGGATCCCAGCAACCATCAGTAAAAAAAACAAACATGCATACTGCTATTTAACTCGGAATACAGTTTTGATGCTGATCCTTACCAATCAATCATCATCTTGTCTCCTATTCAGGTAGAGGTACTTTAGTATATGCAGTATCTCACAAAAGTGAGTACACACCTCACATTTTTGCAAATATTTTATTATATCTTTTCATGTGACAACACTGAAGAAATGACACTTTGCTACAATGTAAAGTAGTGAGTGTACAGCTTGTATAACAGTGTACATTTACTGTACCCTCAAAATAACTCAACACACAGCCATTAATGTGTAAACCGCTGACAACAAAAGTGAGTACACCCCTAAGTGAAAATGTCCAAATTGGGCTCAAAGTGTCAACATTTTGTGTGGCCACCATTATTTTCCAGCACTGCCTTAACCCTCTTGGGCATGGAGTTCACCAGAGGTTCACAGGCTGCCACTGGAGTCCTCTTCCACTCCTCCATGATGACATCACTGTGCTGGTGGATGTTAGAGACAGTGTACTCCTCCACCTTCCGTTTGAGGATGTCCCACAGATGCTCAATAGGGTTTAGGTCTGGAGACATGCTTGGCCAGTCCATTACCTTAACCTTTAGCTTTTTTTAGCAAGACAGTGGTCATCTTGGAGGTGTGTTTGGGGTCGGTATCATGTTGGAATACATTTTTTTAGTGATAGCAGCCACTTGATTTTTATTCTTAATTTTTAGGATTATTACACTATATTTGCGCTGATTTACAGTTGGTATATTTATTACCATTGAATAGCCCCCACGCTCGCCTGACCTATATCCAACAGAACACCTCTGGGACATTATGTTTTGGTCCATCGGACGCCACCTGGTTGCACCTCTGTCTGTTCAGGAGCTCAGTGATGCCCTGGTCCAGATCTGGGAGGAAATACCCCCGGACACCATCCGTTGTCTCATTAGGAGCATGCCCCGACATTGTCAGGCATGCATACAAACAGGGGAGGTCCATACAACATTTTGAGTTGCTGCAAGGAAATTTCAGCAAAATGGAATAGCCTGCTGCATAATTTTTTCACTTTGATTTTTGGGGTGTCTTTGAATTCAGCCCTCTGTAGGTTGATCATTTTCATTTCCATTAAACGATGTGTCATCCTTTCGTTGCTAACACATTACCCAGTCCATATCAGTATAGATATACAGCATGATATTTTTTCCCCATTGAGATCTGATGTGTGTTCCTTTAACTTTTTTTTTGAGCAGTCTATATACATGTATCTAATGATGATGTGAATGTTTAATAATTATATGTAAAGCGCTGCTTAAATTGACGGTGCTATATACATGCCTGTAATATTAATAATACATGTGCAAGTGTCCACACTGTGTAAAGTTGTAAATATAGTTTAAATATGTATCTCTCTCTCTACAGTTTGAATGGCTCAACTCGCATTGCATTTGAATGAAAATGCTGCAGGAACCTTTTTTTCCCACACTGGAATTGGATTGCATGGTGTTCAGACCCATGCGTTCCGATTTCTGTCTGAATTCACAATTCGCGTTGTGATCTGCGAACTGATTTGGAGGTGTCATTTACTTTATATTGACACCCACAGCGGGAGAGGGTGTCAGAGGAAGATGCGACTAGAATCACACTGGTTCCCGCATTGCAATAGTGTGAACCCAGGCTTAGCCTCGGTTCACATTGGTGCGATGCGGGAAACCCTGCAAATCCACTGCGGTTCCTACGTCACACCTGACTCGCAGGCAGTTCACATTGCCATATGTGAACCACTGGGTGTGTCAATACAAAGTTAATGACACCCCCAGATCAGGTCGCATATCGCAGTGCGAACTGTCAATTTGGACAGGAATGGGATTGCATAGGTGTGAACACCCATGCGATCCGATTCTGGTGCGGACCAAAAAAAGGGTCCTGCACGAGTTTGGTCCGAATGCGATGCAAATTCAGCCATTTAATCTGTATGGCTGAATTTGCATCGCACAGACATTGCATGCGATTTGCACAGCAGTGTCTTCCATCACACCAGTGAGAATCCAGTCTAAAGGCTAGTATACACTATAAGAAAATCGGGCAAACATTTTTATACAAAAAATTTTCATACAATTTTTGTATAGTGTGTACACAACTTTCGACAGCCAATTCTTAATTTTCGTACAGAGGGACAAATTCCAAACTTTTTATCGTATGGAAAAAAACGAACGATTTTCCCCCCTTTTGCCCCCTTAATGACCAGGCCATTTTTTGCGATAAAACACTGCATTACTTTAACGGAAAATTGCGCAGTCATGCGACACTGTACCGCAATAAAATTGATGTGCTTTTTTACCCACAAATAGAGTTTTCTTTTGGTGGTATTTGATCACATGTGCGATTTTTATTTTTTGCTCTATAAACAAAAAAAGCAACAATTGTGGAAAAAAACAATATTTTTCACATTCTGCTCTATAAAAAAAAAAAAAAAATCAAATGTTTTCATCATTTTAGGCCAATTTGTATTCTGCTACATATTTTTGGTAAACAAAAAATTGCAATAAGCGTATTTTCATTGATTTGCGCAAAAGTTATCGCGTCTACAAGATAGGGGAAAGATTTATATCATTTTTTTTTTTTTTACTAGTAATGGCGGCGATCTGTGATTTTTGATTTTTAGCAGGACTGCGACATTGCAGCAGACGGATCGGACCCCTAACGGACCTTTTTGACACTTTTGGGGGGACCAGTGACATTACTACAGTAATCAGTGCTAAAAATATGCACTGTTACTGTAATAATGACACTGGCATGGAAGGGTTAACCTTGTGGGTGATCAAAGGGTTAAATGTGAGCCTAGGGGAGTGTTTACTAACTGTGGGGGGAGGGGCCTGTGAAATGACTATACTATATAGAAGGATCACAGGCGCTCTGTCATCATTTCAGAGAGAAGAACGGTCAGCTTTGTTTGCAACAGCTGCCCGTCCTTCTCTCTCAGCGGGGAGCGATCGCGGGTGGCCGGCGGCAATCACGGCCGCCGGCCCCCGTGCATCAGCATCCCTGCTGCCTAGTAGGGGTGGGAGTGTGCCGCCGGCAGCGCGCGCTTACCCCCCAGCACCACGCACGCGACTGACGTAGTACTTTGTCGGTTCGCGCAACTGAGCCAGCCTACCGCATTAAAAATGTGGTGGGCGGTTGGTAACTGGTTAATGTGTACTGTTTTTGGACGATTTTTGTACAAGAAAAATCAGAAAAGAAAGACTGCGTATGATCAGAAACAATAAATAAACAACAAAAAAAAGCTCTTGTCGTATGAGAATTTCCGTACGAATTTTCATTCATCGGTTCCAATTTGCTGTTAAACAACAAGGAAAATCGGACGATTGTTCGCCCCATTTTCTTATAGCGTGGTCCCCACTTAGGAGTGATATCACTTTGAGGCCCCTTTCACACGGGCGCACTGCCTGACGGAGTCCGTTCTACTCAGCGGGGGATCGATCCGCCGATCCCCGCTGAGCAGGCGGGTGACAGCTCCATCTCCGCTCTGTGTGCCGAGACGGAGCTGTCAGATCCCCGCTTTCCTTAATGGGGAGATCGGATGAGAACGGACCACCTGTCCGTTCTTATCCAATGGCATCCGATCTGATCCTCCAGACGGATGGAAAATAGGGTTTCCATCCATCCCGATTTCATGGATAGGATCGGAATTGGACAGGAGCGGGTGTCAGCGGACATGTCTCAGCTGACACCCGCTGCCCCATAGGGATGCATGGAGCATCCGATCAGGTCTGCCCGAAAAACTTTTGTAAATACATTCCTTTTATTATTTTGTAAACACATTCCTATTATTCAATGGCAGGGCTCAGTTGGAGACATCCTTTTTTACCATAAAGGTATCAAACTCCCAGCATGCTTCCCCTTACCTATCATCACTCACAGGCTGCTGATGAACTGCCTTCTTATTACCCACCCAGCAAACCTATGCTGGAGACTGGCAGGGTAACCTTTCACTGTTTCCTATACAGCTTGATAAATGAGAACCTTTCCACTTGTGTAATGAAAGAGAGTAAATAGTCTTTCCCATCTGTAATGCCAGTCTGAGTCTCAGGATCCTTCGATGAAGGATGTTTGATTTACACCCAAGGGTCCCCCAAGGCAGAGATGATAAAGCATCAGAATCCAGTCCAGCGTGCCTTCTTCTAACTGGCCTGTAGAGGGCGCCCGCGAGCAGCGGCTCCCTGCAGCACATATAATACAGCGCACACTCACAGCTCTTCGCTTCCAGCCGCTCAGACTTGAGCAAATATTTCACTCCTTTAACTGTTTCTGCCTGCTGCAGATTAGAGATTAATGAGATAGCAGGAGGAGATCTGGGCCAGCTTGTCATTATGCGTTCAGAAGATTGATGCTTCATTAAACCCTCTTGCAGGAGAAGAGGAGCCCAGGGGCAAAGGCAGACAGGCATCTCCACTCTGTGCAAATTCTTACCTGCTTTCTCCCCTTCCTATGTGTGCCTGCCATTGAATGAGGACATGCAGCCAGCTACAGCCTCAGTACTGGATCTGTCAAGGACTGTTCTGATCACAGAGGAGAAAAACAATTCCTACAACAGCACAGGTAAGGCTGCCATCCATGCCTGTGTCTTGCCTTGTCCCCCTACCCCACCCCTCTATTGGAATTTGTTCACCATATGGCTGATCAGACCCCAAATAAGTGACACTTGTTAGTTTGCCTGGCCTGGTACAGTTTGTGCATCCAATGGAATAATGAGTTACATTGTATCTTTAATCCCTTTAATAAGGGATTGCATGTACTGGAGGTGTTAATAATATAATTAGCACTTAAGCTTTTAATGCTGCTCCAGTCTTTTAATTAGATACAGTAGCGTGCATGCACTTATTTGCTAGGGTTGCACTTTAGTCTCATGATTGCAATCTTATACAGGTATTTCCTGAGCAATAAAGGACTTGATTTTAGTAGTGCGGTCCCAGAAGTCCACAATCCGGCAGTCTTGTTATAAGAGACTTTTGTCTGGGAAATAGTGAAAGTGATATATTTCCCTGTGGGGTTGATAGGATCTATTCCATCCCCATACTGACAGCTTGGTTTTGGGCTTTTAAATAACAAAGGAAGGGGGGCAAGTGCAATGAGACCCCGTCTGTAATTATCCAATGCTTTTTTAGAGATGAGGTTAATGAAAGATTTGTGCGGAGTAATTAAGCGAAGTTATACTGTCTAGAAAATAAAGGCTTTAATGAACCGAGATTTGAACATTGTGAACCTGAATTGTACTTGCTGACAATAGATGGTTGCCATGGCTACCGGCTACAAATTTGTATATTGATACATACAAATATTTTTAGGTGGTGCGTGCAGCTATTTAAAACAGCTTGATTGTACTTTTATTAGCCAAGACTTGGACTTTAGGTGGAAAAATGGTTCACGTATGGTGAAAGAATGGGGTTTTGGGAACATTTTATTTTAATTGAGAAGGGGTTTCCTCTTGAAATGGAAAGTGAACCCCCATTTAAGAACTCTAAATGCACTGACAGAAAGCCGAGCTATTGGGGACAGAAGCAGTACTCATACTAATGCCTCACCGCTTTAAAGGGGTAAATTGTCCAAAACTTCAAAATGAACTTCATTCTTCCTTCTGTACAAAGGGATAGTAGGCAGGATCTTTTAAAATCACTAATCTTAACATATGTAAAGGAACGTAAATCATAAAATTACATTAGTAATAATAAATAAAGCAGACACACCAAAGTTGGAAATAAATTGGCCGCGGCCGTTTATTATTGGTTTAAAAATATTTCATAACTCATTCCAAAACCATATTAAAAACACTTAAAGAGGTTGTAAACCCATTAAAATTTTTATTTTTTTTTCAACCTGAAAGAGAAACACATAATGAGCTAGTATGCATCGCATACTAGCTCATTATGAAAAACTTACCTTAGAACGAGCCCCCGCCGTGCCGCCCGCTTACCTCTATGAAGGGCGACATGTTCAGTCGCCCGTCTTCCGGGATCGCAGCATCCGCCCATCTGATTGGCCGGAGCCGCGGTGACGTCACTCCCGCGCACACGCGCAGGAGCCGACGGTCACGGCACGGGGCTCTGAAGGAACGGCACCAGCGGCCGTTCCTTCAGAGCGCATGCGCCAGTGATGTCACTGGCTGCATGTAAGGTAAATATCTCCTAAACGGTACATGTTTAGGAGATATTTACAGTACCTATAGGTAAGCCTTATCATAGGCTTACCTATAGGTACAAGTTGCAGAGGAGGGTTTACTTTCTCTTTAAGTAGCCACTACGGCTCAGGCTGTATCAATAAATAAAAATCAGTTATTTCTATAACTCCCAGCTCACAATAAAAATACCACTAGTCTCCCTTTGCATAGCTACAAAGGTGACCTACCACATAACAACAGACGCAACATAAAGGGAGGGAGGGATGGGGAACACCACAGCTTGATGCCTTCTGAGGCGAATGAGCCCCTCAAAACAGAATCCTCTTTTTATAGGCCCCCCAGGCTATTCTAGAAGCTTCCTCAGTGGTCACGTGTCCCCGCAGGTGAGGCCAGTCACCTGCCAATACACGTGACCCCTCAGCCCTCAGGCTACGTCAGGTTGCTCTTCCCGGACTTTTTCCCTGAGGAAAAAGTAAGGGAAAAGCCCGCCTCAACCTGAGTAGAGAAACTAGGGACCTATCTTCCCGCCACTTCTCCCATGAGGAAAAGGGGGCATATAACATGCCTTCCCTTTTCCTGTCGTTCTTTTCTTTCCCCTTTTACATTGTCTGCTGAGTTGTCCTCAAAAAATGTACTCATATGATCAGCAGACCCAGTGTTATCTGGTGCCAATCCATCGCAGCATGCTAGTCCCGTGCCATCGTCCTCTCCTCTTACATCATCATCAAGGTGCCAGTTGTCTCTTCCTGGTTCCTGCAGCTGGCTCCCTGATATGGCACAATGCATGCCTTGAGTGTCTCAGATAGCTTTGGTTCAGGGGGGACATCATTCTTGGCTGGCCAAAAAGTAGAAAGTGCAGTGCTGGGTCCTGTAATTGAGGGTAATTAAGAATATTAATTAAAAAATAATATATGATTATTAATCTGGAGGGGAGGAGATTGTGTAAAGTCACTGAAGAGGTTGAAGTCCACTTTCAGTTTTTGTCCACATTCCAGAGAGCTAAACCCTAGTTTATTGGCTCTATTGGGGACTACTGGTAAGGTCTCAGTGCTTCAGTGGTTTGGTCTGCACACCTTTCTCAGGGGGTCCTACTCTCCCCATTGAATTTGTTATTTATTATATGATGGAAAATGTATCAGGAGGAGCTGGAACCCCACGTAAGGATGGGTTGCAACACACACAACTGCCAGTATCCAACACATTAGAAGCCAGGGGCTGACTAAGACCACCAGATTCTACTAAAAATGTAAATATCACTTAGATATCCCATAGACTGAGCCTTTAACGTTTTATATGCAGTGGTCTAAAGCTACAACTAGCTAAAAGATGATTGCTGCAGATATGTCCAAAAATGTCTTTAGGCCAACCTGACCTCTGGGCTGACTGGGTGGGTAACTCCACTTTCGTGGTGAAAAAAAAAAAGCAAATACAATAAAAAATGATATATCTTATACAATTTTGACACAAGTCATATTGTAATTAAATGTTATAAAAAAAAATACCTTTCCTTTTTAATTTGCAGCTCTTTAATTTTATGTAAAATGAAATGCAATATGGCTACCTGGAAGAGTTCTGTACACAGAATGTGTACAAAAACCCCCAGATATGTAATTTCCTGCTTTTGTGATGGGCCTACAGAAGTCTGCACTAAGATACAAGTCAGATTTTGGCCACCCCTGCAACAAAAATTTCATTTTTGGTGAGGTACTCTAAAAGGGAAATCACATATAAAGGATAAAGGCTCTGCAGCTTGTCTCATTAGAACCCTGCAGGTGCAGAAGCTGATTGATAATAATAATCCACTTCCATTCAGACTCACTCTGTACATGGACACAGACAAACAAACAGCTATTCCTTCAGAATAACAAAAGGTCAAAATATGCAACAAAGTTTGTTAAATTCCCTGCAATGTACATAGATCACCCAGGGAGTTTTTCTGAACAAAAGTGGAGTTACTCTTTAACTGTTTGACTTTGACCAATTGCTATTATTCCTCAGAGATGCTGGAGCTAGCAATGTCTGCATTGGGCATGAAATGGACATGCCTGCCATGAATATTTATATTTTTGTCATCAGAGATCATTAAAGCTTAGATGCCCAGAGACCACATTTGGTAGCATCAGTATACATCTCTTATTTTGTGGATAATTCTATGACTAATTCTTCAAATTGAGAGCAATGTCTTAGATGTAGGAACATATACAAGTACCCATTCCTAGTTCTCTGGTGCAACATTAATTAATGATCTTATTGCACAGGACAAATTGCATGAGCACTTGTATTGTGGTAATGAAGTGGTTATGCTACAAAATGATTGTACCACGTCTGCTAACTGCTTTCTTGTGTCTATTGCTACTTTATGTCTATAGCTACAACTTGATCAATTCTATGTCTTGACTAAAAATATGACTCTTGAGAGACTTTATTAACGGGGCTTCATTAAAGCAAAAGCAAAAGAAAAAAGGCATTAGGTAGATAGATTAAAATAGTACATTAAAATCCACCTGGGACTAATGCCTACTCTGAGATGTCAAGAAAAGTTACAATATTGCAGTAATGGTAACTTTAGGCAAATCTTGATTATGTGTCATAGTTTTTATTTGGTTACTTTTTATTATAAATCATACAGGGTAGTTACTGGCCAAAATAGATTGGAATGATTTCACGTGATAATTTCAATGAATAGGTTGCCTGCAAGTAATTAAGAAGCCAGGTAACTATTACTTTCAAAATGGAAGATAGAACGATGCTTTGAAATGAAATTCTGACTGTAATATAGGTTACACTGCTGTTGGGTACTTTCAAGGTCAAGGATGATTTTTGAATTGACCCGGTCATTGACCTAATGCATATTCTTCTTATGGTTCATCAGACTTTCTTTAATTGCTTACAATTCCCAAGTAAAGAAACCATAGTAGGTGACCCAAGTCATTCGAATTTCCAATGGTAAATAAATCTGGATGCCCAGTTTTGGTACCATGTATAGGGAGGGAGCACTGCTTTATGCTGCTCTTTAAGGCATATTCCATAGAGAAGGGGGGTCCAACTCTAGTGCTTAGTGGCTGAGATCCTCATACATCTGTAGGATTTCTTTATTAACAAAAAGCATTTTGTTAAAAAAGAGAAGTTTCAAGTGTATGTGTAAATGCTATATTGTTTAACTGCATGTATAATTTTGCTTACTATTATTTAAAAAAAAATATTTAAAAATAAGCATGTTATACATGGTGCACCCAAATCACTGGAGACACACAGAGCATTATTGGTGTTCTGTTTGCTTTCTGACTCTGCCTTTAATTGAAACTCTGCATGAAGCTGTACAGAACACGGAGGGATATTGAACAGAGGAGGGATAGGTCATTCTTTGGACTTATTTAGCTGTGTATAAATGTGATCTTGAGCTATTGGGGTGTGTAAAGCAGTTTTTTTCATCTGTTAAGATTAGTCTGGTAATCATTCGGAAAAGGGTACACAGCTCCAGCTGCTGGCTGACAATAAATATGAGATATTGGTGTGCAATTACACTAATTTTAGAAATGACATTACTGAAAAAATAGCTCTGAACATAATAAAAAAAGATACAGCATGCCTCGAAAAACACTATATTTTCTCTTTAGGGTATGATTTACTAATGCCTCGTTTCCACTGAGCGGATCGGTTCGGGTCAGTTGGGTACGGTACGCTATTTTGAGTGTTTCCATTATGAAAGTGGCCGATACAACCGAACCAAACCGCACCATTCCTGGTCCTCCTTCAGATGTAGGGCCATAGGAAATGGTACGGTACGGTTAGGGCAGAGCTACTGGCGTCACACGATACATTCCACTGATTGGTGGACAGGAAAACGTCAATGCTCACATCAAACGAAAGCACAAAACAAACACCACGTTTGGTGTGAACCCTGCATGACCCCTGGTGGACCAACTTGCAGTGGAAACGCTCACCTGAATAGGCCGGACCATTCTAACCCTTCCAAACTGTACCGACCCGAACCGTTCCGCTCAATGGAAACGAGGCATTGGTTATACAACTCTGTCTATCCAAGAATATTGAACACTGAAGTTGGACTTCCATATGTGTTCTAGACATAAGGTTCAATTTACAAAGCTTATATCCATAAGATAAGTATATATATATATATATATATATATATATATATATATATATATCCATAAGATAAGAATATATCTATATGTATATATATAAATATAAAGCTGAGTCCAATAAGGTTTGAAATCAACAGTCACGTGGCTGAAATGTATATCCTTACCCTTGTGTTGGATGCACAGTTAAGTGACCCAAATCAGTCAATCTATTGATCAATCAATCAATCCATTAAACAGCCAAACAGAACTGATCCACTACCTATCTACCTACAGGAAACTTGATCTGGTTGGTTAACATGGATTATTATATTGTACACATTATCCCTAGTTTTTGAATTGCCTTATTAAGCAAATTATTTTTTATTGAGAGGACTCTAGAGGAGAGTTTGTGATGTGTTAAAGGTATAAAGAAGGTTTGTATGAATGTCCTTGTATACTTACGACATTCTGGTATGCCTCCATTAGTATCTATTCAGGCTGCAGTATTAGGGGAAGGTTATATGTAATTTACTAGTTGTTGAGAGAAAATAATGACATATTTTCATTATATGAAGAAATATTGCTTTTTGCCTTTTAAAGGTATGCTTTCCTATATATGGAGACAATCTCATTTGATCTTTTTAGTAGTTGACATATGGGGTTGATTTACTGAAATTGGAGAGTGCAAAATCTGGTGCAGCTGTGCATGGTAGCCAATCAGCTTCCTACTTCAGCTTCTTCAATTAAAGTATAACTAAACGCAAATCATTTTTTTTAAAGTTTTGAATAGAGTGTAGAGGGATTAGAACACCTGCCAGTTTTTGTTGCTGTCTGTGCCCCCATTAGGGAGATTTTTTTTGTCCTGTTTACCACTTTCATTGAAAGCATAGGTAAAAGAAAACCCAAATTTTGGGTTGTCCCCAGAAAAATAATAGAGGGGAAATCTTCCAATGGTGACACTAGTTCTGGTAACTTGGGGGTCCCTAAGCAATTCCCTTAATTTGCAGGGATTTTCTCTCACTTCCTGTTTGGCTATGGGACAGGAAGTGAAGGGAAATCTCTGCAATGAGACACAGATGGCAAAAAAAAAAATCTGACAGGGGTTATAACCCTCCGTTAGTCTATCCAAAATGAAAAAAAAAAAAGGTTTTGCCTATAATCCTACTTTAAGCTTCGACAAAAATTCTGGAAGCTGATTGGTTACCATGCACAGCTGCACCATATTTTAGTAAATCAACCCCATAGTGGGCCAAATAACTGGCAGTGAAAAATCTGTGACCAAATGTCCATGCCCAGATCAATACTCAGAGTGGGCAGACAATTTTCGTGGACAGGCCTGCCCTGCAAAATTGTGTGCTTTCCTAACACACACAGAAACGCACTACCCATTGGCAGACATATGGTGGTAACGTCAATTCCTAATGGGACCCCCACACATCTGCTAACACGTGTTTTCATGCACGCCAAAACACATGGTGCCACATGATGTTGCAAAAGGGTCACAGATTTCTTTTGCATGTTTCCCATGTGAATGGCAACCCTTTGAAGTTAATTGGTTGCCCTACACACGATGCATGGGAATGCATGCACACTTCATCACACCTGCATGTTGTGAACTGCGATTTGAACGGACAAATAATATCGTGCATACTCACGTTACAGAAATGCATATAAAAATGTAAATTTTCAAATACGTACCCTTTAAAAAATGAACTTTTCTCTAACATTATTAATAGATGTAGAAAATATGGGTAAGCATACATTGGGGATCACTGTTTTCCCAGAGTTCCCCCTTGCCAAGCTTTGCTATTTCTAGCATTGCTCATTGATTTACATAGTGTTGTAATCTTCACAGGTTGCGGAGCTGATGGCGTGTGTCACATTGGCTTTGCATGCTTTACGCTGATATAAATGTATACATGGAAATTCTCTTGTGAATATAGCCTTGTCTCCAGAGATATGACAGAATATCTTTGAATAATATACAGAGGTACCTTTAAAAAGCAGCATGGAGAGGCTTTTCTATAACTAGACCATGAAAACACTTTTGTCATTGAGCTTTGTTTAAAATTATCATGTGTCACATCTCATGTGGGAAATGTATATGTCAGAAACCAGCTGGACCCCATAGATAAGTATAGCCATGAACAGATACATGCGATATACTTGCACACCCAAGAACTGTGAGTGGGAGCTCTAGATTATTGAAATCTTTTACAACCACAGTATTTATTTACGTGTTATTGGTGATAATCCAACCATGTCACTTCCACCCAGTCAAGCCTTGCTATTCTTTAACATAGTGCAATCCATCATGTTTCTCATTACACTGTAATGTTCAACAGAGTATTATCCTTTCAGAATATGAACTCTGTATCTAAAAAGATTTGAAGAGTAAGTTCTTCTTTACACACATTTTCTATAAGGCTCCCTCTGCACAACAGCATTCTCAATGTATTAAATTACTGTGCTCCATTCTCTAAACCAGGGGTCTCTAGTCTTTAGGGGGCCATTGGGAGTAGAAAATGTCCCTTTATCAGTGGAAGCAACCAATGTACCATCATTGGTATTAGAGGGAGGAAGAGTGCCCAATCATTGGTGTCAAGGGAAGAATAGTACCCATCATTGGTGTCAATGGAATGAAGAGTGTCCCATCATTGGTTTCAGTAGAAGGAAGAGTGCCCCACCATTGGTAATAGTGGGAAGAATAGAGAGGCAAGCAAAGGGCCACATCCAGCCTTTGGGAAACAGTTTGAGACCACTGCCCCAAACAAATGCCCAACTCCCTACCTGTTGACACTATTTTCCAGCCCACCCATCCTGCAGATGGAAGGGTGCACCCAGCGCTGGATGCATGGTTCTGGAAATTCGTGAATGAGCACTCCCATCCTATCTTCTCCACCTATGCAACGCAGTTTCTTCTATTTTACTCTCATAAAAAATTAAGCCGTGAGAGAGCACAGTTCTGCAGATGTAGAAGTGGGAAGGGAGACTGGGAGTGCTTGTTCGTTAGTTTCCATGGCCATGCATCCAGAGCTGGGTGCACCCTTCCATCTGCAGGACAGGTGGGAAGGAAAATAGTGTCAACAGTTAAAGAGTTGGGCATTTGTTTGGGGCAGTGGTCTCAAACTGGCAGTGGTCTCAAACAAGGCTGTGCATCTGCATGCACGTGCATGTGCTGAGTGTGTCCTGTCATCTGCAATGGATGAGGAGGACAGTGCTATCAGCAGCTGAAGAGGTGGGCATTTGTTTGGGGACTGGAGAACATCATGTTAATATATTTGGGACACTGTGGTGCATGAGGACCTTTTTAAAAACATTTTTATAAAAGTAAACCTACTCTTTAGGGCCGGTTCACACCAGAATAGCAAGGGAAATACCATTGATTTAATTCAGTGGTTTACACACCTATGCGCTGCATTGCCTAGCATTGCACTAAAATGACGCATGCATTATTTTTTCACAACTCATCACTGTACAGGTGTGGCCAAAAGTTTTGAGACTGACACAAATATTGATTTTCACAAAGTCTGCTGCCTGAGTTTTTAAGATGGCAATTTGTATATACTCCAGAATGTTATGAAGTGTGATCAGATGACTTGCAATTAAGTGTAAAGTCCCTCTTTGGCATGAAAATTAACTTAATCCCCAAAAAAACAAACATATTTCCAGTGCATTTGTAAAGAAGGCTTCAGGGCGTCCAATAAAGTCCACAAGTGCCAGCACCGTCTCCTACAGTTGATTCAGCTGCGGGATCAGGGCACCACCTGTGCAGAGCTTGCTCAGGAAAGGCAGCAGGCAGGTGTAAGTGCATCCGCACACACAATGAGGCGAAGACTTTTGGAGGATGGCCTGGTGTCAAGTAGGGCAGCAAAGAAGTCACTCCTCTTCAGGAAAAACATTAGGGATGGACTGATATTCTGCAAAATGTACAGGGATCGAACTGCTAAGGACTAGGGTAAAGTCATTTTCTCTGATGAATCCACTTTCTGATTGTTTGAGGCATCCGGAAAAAAACTTGTCCGGAGAAGAAAAGCTGAGCGCTATAATCAGTCTTGTGTCATGCCAACAGTAAAGTATCCTGAGACCATTCATGTGTGGGGTTGCTTCTCAGCCAAAGGAGTGGGTTCAATCACAATTTTGCTAAAGAACACAGCCATGAATAAAGAATGGTACAAAAATATCCTCCCAACCATCCAAGAACAGTTTAATAAAGAACAATGCCTTTTCCAGCATTGTGGTTCGCCTTGCCATAAGGCAAAAGTGATAACTAAGTGGCTTGGGGAACAAAACTTCAACATTTTGGGTCCATGGTCAGGAAAATTGACTTGTGGTCAATCCTCAAGAGAAGGGTAAACAAAAATCCCCCACAAATTCTGACAAACTCCAAGCATTGATTATGCAAGAATGGGCTGCCATCAGTCAGGATGTGGCCCAAATGTTGATTGACAAAATGCCAGGGAGAACTGCAGAGGTCTTGAAAAAGAAGGGTCGACACTGCAAATTTTGACTTTTTGCATAAACGTAATGTAAATGTAATGTAATTAAAGCCTTTGACACTTATGAAATACTTGTAATTATACCACAGTATGCCATAGTAAGATCTGACAAAAAGATCTAAAACTCCTGAAGCAGCAGACTTTGTGAAAATTAATATTTGCGTCAGTCTCAAAACTTTTGGCCACGGCTGTAGCTATACTATACAGTGCATCCCACTGCAACTCAATGTGACTGCACATGATTGCACAGTACAAATACAATTATAAAAAGTATTTAAAAATAAAGTTTAAGGGGAGATAAAAGTGAAATATATATTAAAATATGTATACTTTATTTATCATTATAATTATTATTATTTTTTTTTCTCTTTGGGGTTGGGTTATGAATTGTTGAATGTATGTATTGGTTGGTTCCTTTGGGTAATTGTATGTTTGTATTGTTATTATCTGTATTGAAATTAATAAAAAACAAGTTTAAAAAAAATAAAAATAAATAAAGTTTAGGAAAAAAGACTTTCCCCTTTCTGGCCACCGTCTTTCTGAGGTGATATGTAAAGTGGGTGATAACCGCGCTAAGCTCCTAAGTCAATAAGCAGCAACTTAAAGTGTGACAAACACATAAACAAAAATAATAAAAAAGTAAGCTGCGCTATGCAGTAAATACTGTATCACAAATATTAGATATAGTGAATAAGTAAAAAATTAAATGAATAATAAATATAGAAATGTTACACAACAAATGGTTGTGAAACATACACCCAACAAAAAAGTGTCAAACAAATTGTGCTCTAAAATTATTGATTTCAGAAGTCCAATTATATGGAATAAAAATGAAGTGATGATATATTGATAATCTTGATCACAAAAACTCCTGAGCGATAATTGAGAGTCAATGTATTAGTCCTTGTGTATTCGAGAAAATTGGATCACTCCTATTACGAGAAACCGCCACTAGATGCACAAACTGCTTACCAGATTGAAGTAAGTCAAGTGCCCGATTCAAAGATGTGTATTCCCAGAATCCACAATAGGACAAACTTCTAGATGAATTCCCCTCAGATGGCAGGAAAGGCTCAGCAATCACGAACCATGTGCATGTAAAAAATAACAAATCCCATAGCGTAATACTGTATATATTGCCAATAGATAACCAAACGTGAGCTTACACCTTGAGTGCAATCCACTGAGAAATTAAGGTGCTGATAAGAGAATAACCTCCACCGACATTACAGACTGCTTACCAGACATGCAATTAAATATAGCCAAAGGAAATTGTAGTATAGGAGCAACGACCATCACCCGTATACACGATCTGCTTACCAAATATGCACAAATAAGTGCAAATAACAAATTTCTCAAGAAATAGCCTGAAAAGGGATAGAACTTCTGAAGCTCACCAAACTTCAGTCAGAAGCATGACCACCACCGACAACAAAGCTGCTTACCAGATGTATATAGTAAAAAGCCAAATGCCAGTAATCAGGGTCATAGAAATCCAATGGGTCCCAATGAGGGAAGATAATGCCTCCAACCGAAATCCCCAGCAGGCGTCCAGTCACAGAGTCATATAGAAAAGAATAAGGTGCCCCATAGTGTAAAACCATAAAACGTTTATTATGCAAAACAAGGGAAGCAACTTACAAACATCAAGGAGTATGGAGCGTATAGCTTGAATGAGCCACCAGCCGGTCGGCTCTTCCGCCCGTCCTCAACCTCGTAGTGGTGACATCAACATTTGGCTTTTTACTATATACATCTGGTAAGCAGCTTTGTTGTCGGTGGTGGTCACGCTTCTGACTAAAGTTTGGTGTGCTTCAGGAGTTCTATCCCTTTTCTGGCTATTTCTGGAGAAATTTGTTATTTGTACTTATTTGTGTATATTTGGTAAGCAGATCGTGTATGCGGGTGATGGTCGTTGCTCCTATACTACAATTTCCTTTGGCTATATTTAATTGCATATCTGGTAAGCAGTCTGTAATGTCGGTGGAGGTTATTCTCTTATCAGCACCTTAATTTCTCAGTGGATTGCACTCAAGGTGTAAGCTCACGTTTGGTTCTCTATTAGCAATATATACAGTATTACGCTATGGGATTTGTTATTTTTTACATGCACATGGTTTGTGATTGCTGAGCCTTTCCTGCCATCTGAGGGGAATTCATCTAGAAGTTTGTCCTATTGTGGATTCTGGGAATACGCATCTTTGAATCGGGCACTTGACTAAAGCCTCGTACACACGCACCGATTGTCGGCCGACCGATCGGCCGTCTTTTGTCGTGTTGTTGTGTTGGTTGAAATGTGCTCTAGACTGCACACAAATTTTGTCGGCCAACAACAACCAACTGCAGAAGTGATGTCATGTTCTGGTCTACTTTTCGTGTGTTTTCTCTTCACTGAGCATGCCCAGTCTTGATCATCACATTTTTGTCGGCCGAAATCTGTACTGACTGAGGAACAATTGGCCGTTCTGCTGACGGCCAACAAAAATTTTATAGCCTGCATACCAGATTTTGTTCGGCCGAAAAGTCGCAGTCGGTTGTCGGAAGCATCATACTAACAAGCCGACAATCGGCCGATCGGACGTTGGCCGAAAATTTACGGTCAACAATCGGTGCGTGCGTACGGGGCTTTACTTCAATCTGGTAAGCAGTTTGTGCATCTAGTGGCCGTTTCTCGTAATAGGAGTGATCCAATTTTCTCGAATACACAAGGACTAATACATTGACTCTCAATTATCGCTCAGGAGTTTTTGTGATCAAGATTATCAATATATCATCACTTCATTTTTATTCCATATAATTGGACTTCTGAAATCAATATTTTTTGGAGCACAATTTGTTGGACACTTTTTTGTTGGGTGTATGTTTCACAACCATTTGTTTTGTAACATTTCTATATTTATTATTCATTTAATTTTTACTTATTCACTATATCTAATATTTGTGATACAGTATTCACTGCATATCGCAGCTTACTTTTTTTATTATTTCTGAGGTGATATGATGTCTCATGAGCAACCCATTGGAAACGCGCATCAACGATTTGCAATAATGCACTTTAATGCGTCTCAGCACAGATGCCCTAATGCTTGCACTGAGGTGTGACTTGGACCTCAATGTCTGAATTTGATATTGCAGGGCAGAGAAGTAATATTTAAAACTTAGCAAATGCAGCAAAATGTACTTTTTTTAAAAACAGGTTTGTAAAGTATCCTTTATGGAAAGTGCTCATATTTTGCCTGTGGCCATGGTTGAACTGTAGAAGCCTCTTTCACGCTGCATCCATTGGAATGCTGACCTTATGTCTAATGTAGTTTGGGCTAAGGTGGAAACCAGCAGGGAAGGTATGACTGTCGGGTAGTGTGGATGCTGAGAGATGAGCAGAGTGCAAGCATTTAAAAGTAAACTAAAGTGAATTTTCCGAAAGTACGTATTTTGGGTTATTGTAATTTTTACCTGAAAGGTGAACGCCAATGCTTTACAGTTATCATGGACATGCAGACTTGTATAACTCATAATATAAATCTGATCACCCTAATTGTGAAAGCAGTACAAGATAAATGGAAGAGGTGGAGTCCGTGCTACATAGTTAGTCTGGTTGAAAAAAGACCAACTAGTTCAACCAATAAAAGGGAAAATAAAAAATTGAATTTTACATAGATACACAATTCCATACCCACAGTTGATCCAGAGGAAGGCAAAAGCCCCAGCAAAGCATGATCCAACTTGCTCCAGCAGGGAAAAAAATTCCTTCCTGAACCCCCAATAGGCAATCAGATATTCCCTGGATCAAACTTTAACAATTAATCTTAGTATCCAGTTATATAATGTACATTTAGGAAAGAATCCAGGCCTTTTTTAAAGCAATCTCCTGAACTGGACAGAACCTGCTCTTAAGGGAGACTATTCTACATGTTCACAGCTCTTACCCTGAAGAAGCCTTTCGGTATTTGGAGATGAAATCTTTTTTCTCTATATCTAAAGAGTGCCACCTTTTCCTCTGCAATGACTTTAAAGTGAATAACTCAACACCAAGTTCCCTATATGGACCCCTTATGTATGTTTTCATGTTGATCATATCCCCCTTATGGCGCTTTTCCACTGCATGGAACCGTACCGGTTCGGCACGCTTTTGTGCTTTTCCACTGCTGGTACCGCATGGTATAGGGTCGGAACGGTTCGGTACGGTACGGTATAGGTTTGCTTTTCCACTGCATGGAACCGAACGGTACGGTACGGTACGGCTCTGAAAAAACAGTACCTACTCGATTGTGGTTCCAACAGGTACCAAACTGGTACCATATCCCACAATCCTTTGCATGCAGTCACTACTAGCCACTGATTGGTCAGAGAATCCCACCCACCCCGTTGTTATCCCACCCACTTAACTTTAGTACTACTTTAGTGGAAAAGCAAACCTATACCGTACTGTACCGAACCGTTCCGACACTATACCATGCGGTACCAGCAGTGGAAAAGCAAACCGGGCCAAGCAGGGCCGAGTAGAGCCGAGCCGGTACGAGCCGGTACTTGCAGTGGAAAAGTGCCATTAGTCTCCTCTTCTCAAGAGAGAATAAATTCAGTTCCTCTAACTGCGACTCGCACCATATGAGAGCCAGAACTGTAAATTGCAGTGCTGGAGATTTGGCGAACCCTGTTCTGTTGGGGATGAGTAAAACGAATGGGCCATACACGCTATAAGATTTTCTGAAGACTTTTTCCTTTAGATTTACCAAAACCATATAATATGAGGTCAAACCTAAACACTTTCAATTTGTATGCAATCTGGCAGGCCCTTGCACTACATAGAAAAGGTAAATCTGAGGGGAAAAGTCTTCAGTGTATAGTGTGTATGGCCCTTAAGAGTTTTAGCTAATGCAGAGCTGCCATCCACACGTGGGACACACATAATTCGGGGTTATTTGTTGGTACATAGCAAATGTGCAAAAATTATTTTTTCAGCTTTAAGGGCCATTCACTGACATGAATTGAGTGTCCAGAGTCTGCTCATCCGTCCCTTGTACACATGAAACCGCTCCAATGTATGTACAGCCACAGCATCTCAAAGCCTGTCAGTGAAATGTACACAGTGCAGCTGGATGCAAACATCTATGACTCCTGGGCACCAAAATACATTGAAATCTGTTGGTGTGCGACCTTCTGCGTCTGTTTGAATGAGCCCTAAGGTTTTATCTGTGTGGTGCATTAATGTGGGTTGCTTTAATGTATATAATAGAAGATACAGCGCTACTAATATAAAACTTGTGAAACTTGGGCAAATATGCAAATAAGGTGCATGCAAATTATCAACTATAATGAAGTGTATCCAATATATAAAGTGCTGATAAATGAATAAATCTTATAAAGTGTATTGGCAATGAACACCAATAAAGTGAAATAAAGTGCATCCAATATATAAAGTGCTGATAAACTAATAAATCTTATAAAGTGTATTGGCAATGAACACCAATAAAGTGAAATAAAGTGCTAAATAAGTGCAATAAGTTGCACAACTTATTGCACTCATTTAGAACTTTATTGCACTTTATTGGTGTTCATTGCCAATACACTTTAAAAGATTAATTAGTTTATCAGCACTTTATATATTGGATGCACTTTATTAAAAGTAGTTGATATTTTGCATGCACCTTATTTGCATATTTGCACAAGATTCACAAGTTTTATATTAGTATCTTCTATTATATACTGTTTATTGATGTATGCGTAGTGATCAGCATATTTAGTTATAGCTGCTGCTTATACACAGGTGAATATATAAGAATATAGCGGGAGAGACCGTTCAGCGCCACCTTGTATTCACAGCGTTCGCTGGTAGCTGACAGTCTCACCAAACAGCGGTGTAACGCTCCGTCCATCCTTGCCCCTCCCCTCTCACCAAACACCGCTGTTTGGTGAGACTGTCAGCTACCAGCGCATGCTGTGAATACAAGGCGGCGCTGAACGGTCTCTCCCGCTATATCACCACGATTTTTACCATCTCTTGATGCGATTGTTTATGTGCATGATATGCACCCTCAAATGTGAGTGAGACCATTTATCTTTTACCTAATAAAGACCGTTTTTAAAGGATTTCATGCACTATTGCAAGTTTTTCTATTTTCATATTATGCTGCATTGAGTGACACTACAAGCCAGGTTTCAGTACTGTGAATGAGAGGAACCCTAAGGATATGGATGGATGATCTATAGGATCTTTTTACCCATGCGTTCTTTATAAAGATCTGAGGTGAGCACCCATTCACAAGGGGGTGCACGGCTGGCTGTCCACTGTGACACTCTGGTCACTCTTCTTTGGGAGCACAGATCACTTTATTATTGTTTGGACTATATTTATTTATTTGTTTTTAGCACGGCTATTCACTGTTTTGCACTGGACTCTTTTTTATCCTTTTCTCTTTTATGGAATCATATTAATTTATTGGCACTACTGGCGCTTTAATGTTATATATCATTCACTGTTTTTTGAATTTTAGATTTCAATAAGTTTTTATTTGGTTTTAAGTGCAAGTCAAAGATACAACAGAAAATAACAGATAATTAGCTGTCAAAAAGTATAAGGCTCCATGTACACGGGACGTTGTTAAAAGTCCCTTTGAATGATGGAATTTTTAGGACGTTTGAAACGTCCGTTCGGTCGCATTTGTACCGGCGTTTAGCAGCGTTTGCGGGCGTTTGCGTTTAGAAGCGTTCCTAGAGGTCAAAAAAATTATTCCCCTTTAAAATGGAAAAACGCGAACGCTAAACGCGGGTCATCGCGTTCAGACGCGTTCGGACGCGTTCAGACGCGTTCGGACGCGTTTGTGCGTTTGAAACGCCGGGAAACACACGTTCGAACGCAAATAATTGCGTTCTAAAAACAGTCCCTGAACGCAACTGCCTGCAAATGACTGTAAACGACCTGGTGAACATGGACAGATAAGATAAAATGTAGATGGGTTCAGGGGCTTCTAAAAAAAACGCCCAACTGCTCCTAAACGGCCATTTCCAGCGTCCCGTGTACATGGAGCCTAACATTACAGCATGGGTAAGGGATTCGGGGACGCAGCCCCTCGGGGAACACACGATAAGAACATAACCCACTTATGCAACCCGTAACCCACTATGCCCCGTACCGAGGCGGCCGTTTTTTGAATTTTAATGATGCACGTAGTGCATTATATGATTATTTGTATATTTGCACAGCACTATTTATCTATTTAAATTATTTACACTGTTATGAGAAGTGGAGTGTCTGCAGCAGATAGCCTATCAATCTAGAACCTCAAGGTTGCTCGCCTGATCTATTTCCTTTTAGCAGGCTTTACTTGTCGAATAGAAGCATTTGGGCGGCTGTGCTGCCGCCCGAAGGCTTCTACACACCCTGCGCGTGCGCCCTTTTGCTATGTATCCTGGGCTCTGCTTGCCCATCTGTGGGCCTGGGACCAGCACAGCGGGTGCCGCCAGGTGGAGGGAAGAGAGGTGAGCGGACACACATCTGCTTTTCTCCTCTTTTTGTTGCTGACCCGGAAGTGACGTGTATAACGTCACTTCTGGGTCCCCGTTGACAGTTTCCCCAGCCATCAAGTCCGGGAAAGAATGAAATCCTGGGATCTGCTTACCCATCTGCGGGCCTGGGACCAGCATATCGGGTGCCGCCAGGTGAAGGGAAGAGAGGTGAGCGGACACACATCTGCTTTTCTCCTCTTTTTGTTGCTGACCCGGAAGTGACGTGTATAACGTCACTTCTGGGTCCCCGTTGACAGTTTCCCCAGCCATCAAGGCCAGGAAAGAATGTAATGCAGTGCGATTTGCATTGTATTACATTCGGTGGAGCACAGGGGACACATCCAAGGTCTCATTAAAGAAAAACAAAAAAACCTTGGATTTTTTGTTTCTTACGTGATGAAAAAAAAAATTAAGTAAAAAAAATATTTTTTTATAATTGTAAAAAAATATGATTTACACCCAAGCACAAAAAATACCCCTCCTCCAAGAAAAAATTAAGGCCCCCACACATTATGCATGCTGGAATAAGGGCAATTATTCTAGCACCGGACCTCCTTCATAACACTAAACAGGGGCGCACCTAGAGCATTTGGCACCCGGGGCAGATCCTATATCTGGCACCCCCCCCCCCCCCCGGCGTGAAGGCGATGAACCGCACATCGACCCGGCGACCAGGCCCCTCCTCCTCTGCAAAAACGGCACCGATTGACTTGAGGCGCCAGAAAGAAATACATGTAACTGGCAGTGGCATACTTACTGTGTGCTACTGCCAGTGGTGTCACTAGGGTTGGTGTCACCTGGTGCAGTAAACCATGGTGTCGCTCCCCCCCAAAAAATTTATTTTCCTGTTTTCTGAAAGCTTGCCAAAGATGCAGCATGCAAGACTTTTGGTGCGCTTTCAGAAAATGCAGAAAAAAAATCGATAGGACTGCAGTAATAACTGCGAGTAAAATGTAGGAAGACCCCCTTTACATTACACAGCCCCCGTACCCCTGGACCCCTTTACATTACACAGCCCCCCCATTGGAACCCTTTACATTACACAGCCCCCCCCCATTGGAACCCTTTACATTACACAGCCCCCGTACCCCTGGACCCCTTTACATTACACAGCCCCCCAATTGGAACCCTTTACATTACACAGCCCCCCCCATTGGAACCCTTTACATTACACAGCCCACACCCCCCTCATGGAAACCTTTATGTTACACAGCTCCCGCCCCCCATAGAACCTTTTCCATTATACAGCCCCGTCCCCCAATAGAACCCCTTACATTACACAGCCCCCATCCCCCATGGAACCCTTTACATTACACAGCCCCTGCCCCCCAAAAGAACCCCTTACATTACACAGCCCCCACCCCCCATAGAACCCTTTACATTACACAGTTTCCGCACCCCCCCCAATAGAACCCTTTACATGACATAGCCCTCACCCCCCCTCAATAGAACCCTTTACATTATACAGCCCCCCAATAGAACCCCTTAACAATACAAAGCCCCCGCCAATAGAACCCCTTTACAATACAAACCCACCCCAATAGAACTCCTCTACAATGCAAACCCCCAATAGAACCCCTTTACATAAAAACACCCCCAATAGTACCCCTTTACAATGCAGACCCCCCAATAGAACCCCTTTACAATACAAACCCCCCAATAGTACCCCTTTACAATACAACCCCCCCCAATAGAACCCTTTACAATACAAACCCCCCCCATAGAACCCCTCTAAAATGCAGACCCCCCCCAATAGAACCACTTTACAATACAAGCCCCCAATAGAACCCCTTTACAATGCAGACAACTCCCCCCCCCCCCAATAAAACCCCTCTACAATGCAGACCCCCCCAATAAAACCCCTCTACAATGCAGACCCCCCCAATAAAACCCCTCTACAATGCAGACACCCCCCCCCCCAATAAAACCCCTTTACAATGCAGACAACCCCTCCCCCTTCCAATAAAGCCCCTCTACAATGCAGACTCCCCCAATAGAACGACTGTCTTTACAATACAATTGTCCCCCCCCCCCCCACCCCCCTACCTTACTAGGAGAGCAGAGAGGGAGGAACTGTTCAAAGCAGAGAATGGGAGAGAGGCTCCCGAGCCCTGCATACACAGTGGTCAGCGGGAAATGCCGAAGTTTACAGTGCTAGTTAATGAGCCGGTGATTGGTTGCTAGGCGGTCCTAGCAACCAATCGCCTTCTCATTATCTAGCAGAGTTAACTTCGGCATTTCCCGCTGTGTATGCAGGGCTCGTGAGCGAAGTGAGTCTCTCTCCCATTCTCTGCTATACAGTTTCTCCTACTCTGCGCTCCTGTGTCAGGAGGCAGTCCGGCGGCCGGCCCCGGGTGTCACCCTGGTGCTCGCTGACACCCCCCTAATGTGTGGCACCCGGGGCGGACCGCCCCCCCTATTGGTACGCCACTGACACTAAATAAAGCTTTGCTAGTTAAAAAAAAAAACTGTCTCCTAAGTTATTTAGTTGACCCCTAGATTTAAGGCAAATTTGTCAAGCCCTGGTGTATACGGCAGTCACGTACACGTACAAGGTGTATTTAGTGCTATGGATGTTATTGTTGGATCAGAACCACATTTGAAGTAATGGATTTCCTGCTGGTACTATAAGGCACTGAGTTGTGTTACATCCCCTTGTGAAGGTCATATTTCTGTTTATGTGTTACAGATGATAAGCCAAGCATAGCTTCAGTTCAGACAGGTCGTGTTATTTTGTAACTCTACGCAGTGTTTTACAGTTTAAACTTTACAGAGAAAAAAAAAATTATTAAATTGGTATTTTTTTTAGCACTTCTGAGAGTGGGAAAACATTTTAACCTTGAAAAGATTAAAGTGTATGTAAACCCTAAGGCTGCATTCACATGTCAGCTTATAATCGCGGGCAGAACCGATGCGGTTCCGCCCGCGATTCGGAGATTTATTGCAAATCGCGGGACGCCTAACGTTGCCCGTTGATTTGCAATAGCCCCCCAAACGCCGAGCGATGTTGCCGCGATTTACGCCCGCCGAATCGCGGCAACATCGCGCAAACAAAATCGCGGGACGCAATACGCTCCAAAGAAGCTCTTGTACTTTTTTGGAGCGTATTGCGTCCCGCGATTTTGTTTGCGCGATGTTGCCGCGATTCGGCGGGCGTAAATCGCGGCAACATCGCTCGGCGTTTGGGGGGCTATTGCAAATCAACGGGCAACGCTAGGCGTCCCGCGATTTGCAATAAATCTCCGAATCGCGGGCGGAACCGCGGCGGTTCTGCCCGCGATTATAAGCTGACATGTGAATGCAGCCTAACAATGCATTTCCATACCTCCCAACTATTTGAGATGGTAATGAGGGACACCTATTAGCAAAAGTATGTAGGCAGAGGACACATTCCCTGCCACGCCCCCTTAAAGGAGAATTGTACAAAAAATGATTAGTTAAACCCACAAGTGATTTATTTTTTACCACTATTATTCCTTTATACTGCTTTTTGAAATTTACAGATGCAGAAATTTAGAAATGGATGAAAGTGCCATAGCACTGGCAAACACTTTTTGAAAGATAAAAACTGCATTTTATATACAACTATATAGATCAGACCAAAACGAGGGACAAATGAGGAGGAAGGAGGGACAGAGGGACTTTGATTCAAATCAGGGACAGTCCCTCGAAATCAGGGAAAGTTGGGAGCTATGAATTTCTGTTATTTGATGCCTGCAGTGCACTGCATTCTGGTTTGATCAAGCTCTTACTGTAGCATTGTTTCCAGATAGCTATGTGTACTACACAATACACATATGCCCCCTATATGTTATGGAGAAGAGGAGAGAGAGTTGTTCTGTAGTCCTGTCCAATACTGCTCCTCTACAGCTACAGTACAGTGAGTGAGCGTGGTCACCCAGGGATAGGAAATGTGTTACTGCTTGGATCACCGGGTGAAAATGAAAGGAAACAAAGACTGAAAAAATAAAAATAATGCAGCCACTACATCTAGAGGTTGGTAAATTGGTACAGTATATTGTAATATAATACATTTTTTTGTTCTTGAAATTAGTTACACTAGAAATGTTTTAGATTTTAACAAATGAAGAGCTAAGTAGACAATAAAGGGCACATTAAAAGGATTGCCCCAAATGTGTTCTCTCAAATGTAGTGACCCTAAAGGAGTTTTAATGTCTCATGGTTTTTCATCATAAGCCATTGGCTCCCACTGCTGTCAATCAAATCCAGTGAGTCATGAGCATGCCCGAAAGGGTGCCCCCATGGAAAGCAGCTCTCAGTGGGGGCACCCGATGAAGAGGAGGAGCCAGGAGCGCCGCTGGGGCACCCCACAAAAGGAGGATCGGGGCTGCTCTGTGCAAAACCCTTGCACAGAGCAGGTAAGCATAACATGTTATTTTTACGGGGAAAAAAAATAGCCTTTACAATCACTTTAAAATTTGTCCTGATGCCTGGTACACACTATGAGTATATTGGACGAATGATTGCTGTTTTTTTTTTGCATGCTAGTCTCATATCGAAAATGAAGAATTTACTAAAGTGATGAGTATTCTCATATGACAGAATAAAAATTCATAAGTGATGTAATGTGTTGTATTGTATTTGTATTGTATTTTCAGACGACAACTGTACTGATTAAACAAAAATTGTATGAACTGGTATCATACAAGAAATATTTTCGTGCTTGTCCCATCAGATAATATTGGGTGAACTGTTGTGATCAGCTCTCGAAAGTTGTGTACTGACAATCCTATGATTGTATGATCGCTTCGAACATGGTATTTTTCGTACGATTTTCTGATAATGTACGGGCCATAAGACTATCCCTAACCTTAGCCTAAAGTGGAAATCCAAGCAAAATTTAAAAAAAATACATAAGCAGTACATCTCTGAAACACAAGCACATTTCCTCATGTTTTATACCTTTAAAAATGCTTAAAGTAGCTCTTCAGTCATTTTTTTTATCTCTACATCTATTAAATCCTCTGCCCTTGTTGTTTTTTCTTTAGATAGTAAAATATTTTTTTTCTGCCAGTAAATCCCTTATACAGCCCACTTCCTCTTTCTTGTCTGGTAATAAGTCTAGGCTAATGACATCATGCAAAGCTCTCTCTCTCACTCTCGTGAGAGTTTGTCAGCAAAGGAGGGAGGGATGAGTCATAGGAGGACCAATGAGAGCTGCAGAGCTGGAGGGAGCTGGATGAGGGCGGAGATAACAGGAGATTGCAGAGATCCAAGTGTATTAATCCAGAGAGTAGAACTGTTCAAGCAAGCAGTGGTGCCAGTCTGTCTGTCTGTATATACTGTATGGGTGTGTGTGTGTACGTGTGTGTTTGTTTGTGTGGGTCCGTGTAAATCCAGGAAGTGAACAGGCAGCAGCTTCAGCTGCCCACTCTTAAAATGGCTGCAGCCAGACTTAATAGAGGGAGATTTCTGCAGCATATTTGGCAAGTACAGAATCACAGTATATATAACATAATATGCAATGTGGTTGGATGGAAGCTTCAGAATGGCAAATATGTTTTTTTTTTTTACAAATTATGTGAGCAGACTGTAGTTCCTCTTTAAAATACAGAAAAATGCTTGTTGTTCTGCAAGAAATCTAGAACATTTTCTGCTGTGAATTTGTCAACTAGCATGGTTAGCTCTACCTGCTGAAAGACAGAACTCCACCTGTCCCCCATCCCTCTCTGTCCCTGTTCAAATACAAACATATATTTCTTTCCCAGCAAAACCATACTTGCTGGCACTTTGACTTTGAAAAGCCTGGCCACACACTGTAGGTAGGGAAGGGGCTCTTGGGAGATGTAGTTCTTGGGGGGGGGGGGGGTTGCCTATGTTAAAAAGGAAATTAACTCTCCTGCAGTACTATTACAAGCCCCATGAATGACAGCTGTTTTTGTAACTTTTTAACTTTAAATTGTAATCCTAGCCCCAACCCTACCTCTACTGTAGAAGTGAAAAAATGTTTGAAACATTGGGCAGCAGCACCCCACCCATCCCTATAATACATTTTCCAACCCAAGTCTGCAGCCCATGCCTACAGTAAGGAAGAGAGTGCCACACTGTTTAAAAGTAAATCAAACAGGTTTTTATGAATGTCAACAAATTTAAATGTAAGTAGCCAATGGTTCCTGAGGTTGCTGGTCCCCTTCATTGGGGCTTGTGGCGGTGAAGAAACTTGGACCCAAAGATGAAGGAAACTAGACCCAAATAGGCTAATTATGGGTATTGTGAAGCATGTGTGTATGGCTTATTCTGGTCACAGTTTGGCAGCCTCTAGACCTCAAAATTTTGAGGACAACATTCAGTGCTTCATCAACACCTTTAACTTTGGAACTACATGCCTGGAAACCTACATAGCAAGTTTTATATAGAAGTAATTTGGAGATCAGAACTATATGTAGATTTTAAAGATAATAAACCAGAACTATAAGTGAAGTGACCTCCAGGTTTTATGGACTTTTGTTAAGCATACATACAGAACATGGGTGCTCCATTAGTGCAAGGTTTTGTAAAAGCCAACTTTCTGTTTTCTCATTACCTATTTCTTTCCTGTCACTTTACCGCCAGCTTCTCCTTTATTTTAGTGCAGATCGATCAGTTCTGGCATCTGACCAGAGGAAATAGCATGAGGCAAGTTAAGCCTGACAATAAACCGAACACATGAAATAGCAGTGGCGCCGGGTGGCCTTTACGATGTCTGTTAAATTTTTCACCAGCTAAAGATGCTTTTGTCACTCTCTCAGCTGAGGTTTTAATCTAATATTCATTAGGAGTAACTGCCTTATTGTATAAAGATATTTATGCCAATATCTTGTTATCTCAGAAACATTCATTGTGAAAGTAAGGTCAGCGAGGGAATGAGCTGCTACAACATTACTCCGGTAATTTTATTATGCTAAAATTGACCTTTTTAGTTGGCGAGCATGAACAGTTTTATTGCTGTGTATTCCACTTGTTACAATTTCGGCATGGACATGGTGAAAAATTAAAGATGGAATAGATTGGAGAGTGCTTTGGCCAGAATGCTAAAGGTTAACAAAGATATTTGCAGTTTCAGTGATAATCAGGTTTACAATCAGCTTTGGAAAAAATATTTACAATTGACCATTAAAAGAGAAGTATGGGATTTCAAAATAACAAACATACCTACTCACCTAGGTGGATGCAACATTGGCCCAATGTTCTGTCTATCCCCCGCTGCTTCCAAGACTGAGAAGTGAACGATTAAAAACATCTGATTGCTCAGTTCTCGGTCTTCAGTGAGCGGAGAGCCGGTAACTGTCAGTCACGGGAGCTGTGCAGGGGACCGGAGCGGCTGGCTCACCCTCTCAGCGGTATGCTGTCCACGCAACTGGGTGGATCCCAACATTTAAGTTGGGATCCCTCAAGAGCCTGTAGCAGCTGAGTGAAGTCAGCCGGCAGTGGACTTTAGCCCGCTGTTGGCTAAATCTGGGTCACAGGAGTGCAGAACTATGTGCACTAATGTGACCCATGGGAGAAGTAGGGTTAAAAGAGCTTTGGCCCTGCTTCTTCTTTTAAGGCCTGATCCTGCCTCCAATTTGGTCGCTAGATGCGATGTTCAGGCAAGGATTGGTTGTTTAGGGTTCAAGGATTGGTTGTTTAGGTTTCAGTGCTATTGACCATGGAGATTTTCCAACTTGCCTGATTGATTCTTCCCTCTTCTTGACAAGAACAAGGAAGGAAGAACTTTACCATGTGTGCGCTGCTTATGCCTATTGTCCATGTCGCTCAGTTTACTGTGGTGGATAACAGCACTTTTGAGGCCAAGCAAATATTTCCTTACCTTTAAAGTGGTTGTAAACCTCTGAAATGAAAAATGTGAAAAGCATATCCTTCTAAAGTATGTACTTGCCTCAATCCAAAGCACTGAGTGTGATGTCTGGCTGCTCTCTCCTTCCTCTACTATCTGCATAAGTCACTTCTGACAGTTAGTCATGACACCAGGCAATCCCAGGGTACAGCCCACCACCTCGGGGACACAGCAGGTGTTTAAAAGCCTCAGGTTTGCAGATTTACCTATGACACTGTCGGTGGGGGGGGGGTTAGTAATTTAGATTACACTCAGATCCCTGTTCTATGCTATGCAGTGTGTGACATCAGAGCAAAGAAATGCTGTCTACATTTTGAACTTTGAATGGCTGTAGAGGAGAGAGGGCTGCAGATAAACAGGTACAGCTTATGTGCGAGGCTTTGTTTTATCTCTGTGTATTACCTGCGGATAGTCACTTCAATGTGTATATGTAGGGATTGGATTTACAACAACCTTAAATTCTAAGTGAGATATCTGCCCGTCTCTGGCAAGCCCCACTGTCATAGAAAGTCTTTCAAAGTAGTTTAAAGCTGGTTTAAAGCCGGACCATAGATGGTTTGAATCTCGGGCAGTTCAGCAGGGACCAGCCAAGATTTGAACAATGTATAGGCAGGCTGATTGTACCCAAGTCAATCCATCGATCAACTTGGGTACATCCAGCATGTTGGATTATTGGTTGTCGTTGAATTTAATAAAAATAATTCCAGCATGTCTTATTTTTACATACAATTATGGTGCCATAGGAGGAACAACAACAATTAAACTTATTACTCTAAATTTATAAATAAATTACTATGACTCACAGACTTGCATTGTGGTAAAAAATGGCCGAGGCCTTTTATTTTAATTTTTTACAGAAAATGTTTTAAAACATAGTTCAGCCCTGGAGCTCGAACTAAACTAATAACACATACTTATACTCCATCATGTAACTTAGCCCTAAAGCCCAAGTTACCCATTACTGTTTAATAAATAAACACAAGAAACAACCCCAGCAACAAAGTACCATAATGTCAAAATACAATAGAAAGAGATAAATAAAATTGATATAGGGGCTGGGAGGGTGGGACAAATTATTGGTCTGCTTCCGCTGACTGATGCTACCAAAGGATTTGCCCTATTTTTATAGGGAACTGTCAGGATTCAAGGTTTCAAATTCAGAATTTTTAGCCAATGCTTTTTATCCCTTTAACTCACTGTCCGATCCTCTAAATGTATTTAATTGACCTATCAGCATTACCTGCTTAATTGGCCAATCACCTATTACACTTATTGTTGTCCTGCCATGACCCCATACATGCATGGCCAGTATTTCAACTCGCCATGCATTTTCATTGCTAGCGGCTATAGCCACCAGCAATATTTACTGTGTTCCCCTGGCAGGACGGCTTCCCGTGCCCCCCTCCCACTGGGAGAACACAAAAGCTCTTTGGAAGGGAATCCCCCATCAACACTCACTGTGTTGATGGAGGACTCAAGCTATTTTCTTTTCAGCACCCCAAAAACTATGGCCTGCCTTTTTTTGCTAAAGGTGGTCTGGCAACCAGCTAATGGTTTATTGAATATAAAATTTCAGGTCTAATTACATATATATATAGTTACATAGTAGGTGAGGTTGAATAAAGACAATAGTCCATCCAGTTCAACCTGTGTAGGTGTGTGTGTCTGTAATCATCTCACATAGCCCTTAATGTCCTGATCCTTGAGATGCATGTCTAAGAGTCTTTTGAAAGCCACCATACAACCCGCAGAAACTACCTCTTGTGGTAGACAATTACACAATCTTGTATCCCTAACAGTAAAGAACCCTCCTCGCTGCCTGAGGTTAAAACGCTTCTCCTCTAATCGCATTTTATGTCCTCGAGTCCTCATGCGATTCCTTTGAATGAACAGCTTTTTTTCTAAGCTGAGTTCCCCATTAAGATATTTATAAATTGCTATCATGTCCCCCCTCAGACGTCTCTTCTCCAGGGAGAATAAATCGAGCGATTGCAGCCGCTCTTCATAGTTAAGGTCCTCCAACCCCCTAATCAGTTTAGTTGCCTTCCACCAATAGAGATTCACAGATACAATTAATTCAAAGACCATTGGAAAACTGTTGCTCCAAAAAAAACAAATCAATAGTACAGAATGACTTGATCATTTTGGTCCTGATGATGGCATTGTTCTTGTGCACTGGAACCATCACTCATTGTTCTTGTGAATGTGGACATTTCTGGCGACCTCTGCTAAGCCTTTACAGCTGTAATTTAAGGTCCCTTTCAGTGCTTGTAGGAGGAGTTAAAGCCTAAAACCAATGTATTGTCAGGGACTGGAGTACTTCTACACGACCTATGGGCAGTGTAGTTATCCATTGCGTATATAGTATAAAAGATATTGAAAAAGAACTGGGGATGTATGTCATACTGGAAGTCAGCACAACATTTCAGGAGCACTTAATATTCTTCTTTGGGTCCATAACAGTTCATGAATGGTGTGTGGGTTTGCAGCACCAGAGCTTACAAAATAGTTTTTTTTTTTTCTACCTGTCCATTTTTGGTCACTTTTGGGTAAATACAGCAAAGCAGCTGCCGAGGTAGAGAGTGGTGTTGGTTGGATACTGTACAGAGAAAGACTCTCTGCAGCTCATATAATATGGTTATAATTTATTTCTTTGTAGGCTTGTAACTGATGAACTTACAGTCCAATGGACACCCTTTAGGTAAACTATACATGGTGCTTCAGCAGTGCCATCTTTTAAGGATTTAACTTCACTATAGCAATGCCACAAAGGCATAGAAAAGTAGGCGGAACCTGTAAAATAGGGTCAGAATCGCCAATGTGTGATTACGGAAAAATGGCCAAGGTTTTGGCAACATTTCTCTCAGTTTTATGAATAAACCCATTTTTTTTTTTCATTTTGTTATGGAGGCTTTGTGTCTCTGTGCTACATAAAGTTTGCCTCCCCCCACTCCCAAACATCATCACAATGCCTTGTTTTATGTGATAACTTTACTTCTGGTAGAAAACATACTGCATATCCATTGCTATTTACCTGGAATGTTATTTTGCTTTTCCTATTTACGACATCCCATTTTGGTAGTTTAGTAGTGACAGCTTGTCCCATGCCTGGGTCATAAACCAAAAATATGGGTAATGATTTGTATACATGATCACTTTCATGTCTCCCAGGAGATACAAAGAAAGCCACGCTTTGCAGTTGTGTACAGAGCTGAGCTTCTGCGGCACATAGAGAAATGAGCCTTAGAAGTACGTAGAGAAATGAGCCTCAGAAGTACGTAGAGAAATGAGCCTCAGAAGTACGTAGAGAAATGAGCCTCAGAAGTACGTAGAGAAATGAGCCTTGAAGACAAACGGAGAAATGAGCCTTGGATGTACATAGAGAAATGGTCCTCAGGGGTACACAAAAAATGAACCATGGAGGTACCTAGAAAAATGAGCCTTGGAGGAGCTTAGATAAGTGAACCTGGAATGTATATAAAGAAGTGAGCTTCAAAAGTTCATGAAAACATACTGTGAGACCCCTACTGTTAAAAAATCAACAGTTATCTAGTCCTGGAGATACATAGAGGAATATACCTCAGGCACAGAACATCAAAATTCAATAGTCAAATAGAGAAAATAAATATGTTGCTTTATGGAAATGTAGAGTAAATCTTTGATTTTCCCATGCAGGGCGTACCAACAGGTTCATATTAACGAGGGCCTGAAAAGCAACTTTTACTTGCCTTACCTTTTTTTCTCCACTTTGGCATTAAGAACTGAGAACTGGATGACTTCTCCTCCATCTTTGTGCACAGAGCTGGGTGCTACAACAGTCAGTCACCAAGCACCAGTGCTGTTAAGTGGAAGGGAGCAGAGCGAGTCATGCTTTCTGTCCCTGGAAGTAATGGCAATTTTTTCATCACTTCCTTTGGCTTAATGGAGCAGAAATGAGAAGGTAAATATAAGCTGCTGATTGGGCTGCCGTTAAAGTGAATCTGTTGCTTCGCCCTGCATGGGCAGAATATTCACTTTAAAACTAATGTGATCAATTACAGGATGAGATACACAAGTGTCATTGTATTTCATGTGTATTTTGAACATCATAAATGTATATGAATGATACTAGTATAATATTAATAATATATATATATATATATATATATATATATATATATACATATATATATATATATATATATATATATATATATATATATATACATATATATACAGTAGAACAGTATATATATATATATATATATATATATATATATATATATATATATATACTGTAATTATGTAGCTGTAATTTAAGGTCCCTTTCAGTGTTTATAGGAGGAGTTAAAGCTTAAAACCAATGTATTGTCAAGGACTGGAGTACTTCTACACTACCTATGGGCAGTGTAGTTATCCATTGCGTATATAGTATAAAAGATATTGAAAAAGAACTGGGGATGTATGTCATACTGGAAGTCAGCACAACATTTCAGGAGCACTTAATATTCTTCTTTGGGTCCATAAAAGTTCATGAATGGTGTGTGGGTTTGCAGCACCAGAGCTTACAAAATAGAGTTTCTTTTTATTTTATACCTGTCCATTTTTGGTCACTTTTGGGTAAATATATATATATTTACCCAATATATATATATATATATATATATATATATATATATATATATATAATGATATATATATATATATATATATATATATATATATATCATTTTGTTAAGCTCTGCGCAAACTGTTGGCGCTATATAAATCCTGTATAATAATAATATATATATATATATATATATATATATATATATATATATATATACAGTTTCTCAAAAAAGTGAGTACACCCCTCACAATTTTGTAAATATTTTATTTTATCTTTTCATGTGACAACACTGAAGAAATGACTCTTTGCTACAACGTAAAGTAGTGAGTGTACAGCTTGTATAACAGTGTAAATTTGCTGTCCCCTCAAAATAACTCAACACACAGCCATTATTTTCGAAATCGTTGGCAACAAAAGTGAGTACACCCCTAAGTGAAAATGTGCAAACTGGGCACAATTAGCTATTTTCCCTCCCCGGTGTTATGGGACTCAGTGTTGCAAGGTCTCAGGTGTGAATAGGGAGCAGGTGTGTTAAATTTGGTGTTATCGCCCTCACTTTCTCATACTGGTCACTGAAAGTTCTAAATGGCACCTCATGGCAGAGAACAATCTGAGGATCTGAAAAAAAGAAATGTTGCTCCACATAAAGATGGCCTAGGCTATAAGAAGATTGCCAAAACCCTGAAACTGAGCTGAAGCACAGTGGCCAAGACCATACAGTGGTTTACCAGGACAGGTTCCACTCAGAACAGGCCTCGTGAGTGCACGTGCTCTGCGTCATATCCAGAGGTTGTCTTTGGGAAATAGACATATGAGTGCTGCCAGCATTGCTGCAAAGGTTGAAGGGGTAGGGGGTCAGCCTGTCAGTGCTCAGACCATACACTGCATCACATTGGCAAATTAGTCTGCATGGCTGTCATCCCAGAAGGAAGCCTCTTCTAAAGATGCTGCACAAGAAAGCCCACAAACGGTTTGCTGAAGACAAGCAGACTAAAAACGGATTACTGGAACCATGTCCTATGGTCTGATAAGACCAAGATAAACTTTTTTGGTTCAGATGATGTCAAGTGTGTGTGGCAGCAACCAGGTGAGGAGTACAAAAACAAGTGTGCTTGGCTAGAGTCAAGCATAGTGGTGGGAGTGTCATGGTCTGGGCCGGTACGGGGGAGCCACAGTTCATCGTGGGAACCATGAATGCCAACATGTACTGTGATATACTGAAGCAGAGCATGATTCCCTCCCTTCGGAGACTGGGCCGCAGGGCAGTATTCCAACATGATAACGACCCCAAACACAGCTCCAAGACAACCATTGCCTTGCTAAAGAAGATGAGGATAAAGGTGATGGACTGGCAAAGCATGTCTCCAGACCTAAACCCTATTGAGCATCTGTGAGGCTTCCTCATATGGAAGGTGGAGGAGCGCAAGGTCTCTAACATCCACCAGCTCCGTTATGTCGCCATGAAGGAGTGGAAGAGGAATCCAGTGGCAACCTGTGAAGCTCTGGTGAACTCCATATCCAAGAAGATTAAAGCGGTAGTATACCCTGCCAATAAACTTTTACCTACAGGTAAGCCCATGATAAGGCTTACCTGTAGGTAAAATGAATATCTCCTAAACCTGCACAGTTTAGGAGATATTCCCCCTGCATGCAGCCGCTGACACCAGTCATCGCAGCTCCGGCCACTCACAGCGCCGGAGCTGCCGAACCCGGAAGAGACGCAGAGGGAACGTGACAGCTCCCTCAGCGGTGTCCGGATGACCGTGTCAGGCTTCGTTTTAAAGTAAGTATTTCATAATAAGCTAGTATGGTATGCATACTAGCTCATTATGCCTTTCTCCTGCAGGGTTTTTTTTTTTTTTTTCTTTTTTGTTTAGGAGGATACAACCGCTTTAGCCCCCATTCACACTAAGGCGACCTGTGAGGCGACCTGGTCGCCTCACAGGTCGCCGTAGGTCGCCTCCCATAGGGAAGCTGCGGACCCGTTCTAATAGGAGCGACACAAGTCGCTCCAACTTAGAAAAAGGGTCCGGAGCTTCTTTGGGGCGACCAGGAGGCGACCGCCATAGACTTCAATGTTATGAAGTCCGTGGCGGCCGCTCCGAGGTCGCGGTGCGAAGTAGCGTCACTTGCATGTGAACGGGGGCTTAGAGCAGTGCTGAAAAATAATGGTGGCCACACAAAATATTGACACTTTGGGCCCAATTTGGACATTTCACTTAGGGGTGTACTCACTTTTGTTGCCAGTGGTTTAGACATTAATGGCTGTGTGTTGAGTTATTTTGAGGGGGACAGAAAATTTACACTGTTATACAAGCTGTACACTCACTACTTTACATTGTAGCAAAGCGTCATTTCTTCAGTGTTGTCACATGAAAAGGTATAATAAAATATTTACAAAAACGTGAGGGGTGTACTCACTTTTGTGAGATACTGTATATGAGATCTATAAATTTGAGCTTCTGAATCTCCATATTGCATGTGCATGGTTTTTTTTTTAAATATTGAATTCTCTTTAGTTTTTCCCTATTATGGAGAAGGCAACAGAAGTGCTACACACAGGTGGGTGGAACCATCCAAAACACCCATATGGAGTCAAAAAGTATGGGAATGAGATCACAGTGTTGGGGTTTCCAGGACATATAAGAAATTACAGAAGAATTTCAGGTGTGGCATTTTTACATAGTTACATTGCCCCAGCTTTGTAACTATGCATTTAGCATACATGTGGGATCCTTAGAAGCTGAAGAAATTCTGGGGTGGGTATTGAAGAGCGCTCAGTACATACGTTTATATCACCCAGAGGCCTTTTGGAAATGTTTACTAGTTAGAACATCAAAAACAGTCAATTTGTTTTGGAGAAAGCCAGGGCTTGAACAGTGAATGTCATGATGAGATGATATAAGAGACCTAAGGAAGAGACATAAAGGAAAAAAACCCCACACAGGGAAAGCCAGAAATGTCCTCCTCTTGCAGGATGTAGACCATACCACGACCGGAAGTGTGTCAGTCAGGTTTTTCCTTTATGAATTTTTCCATGGCTGCTTTTGCCTTGTCATCCAATCAATAGCTAAACTCCCTTCCTAACATCCAGTAACACCTCTGGCCCTGGGCCCTTCCTGCCCCTTTGTGGTGGTCTTGTTGATCCTCTTCAATGGTTCTCTTCCCTTTGATGTCCCTGGGACTATGTGGCATTATCTTCCAATTCTCCAGAGACCGGACTGTGCACATATGATTTTACTTTATGGCTATGTATAATTGACTTATCATCATTATAGGTATTCTGTACTCCACACAATATGTACAACACCCCTGAAGACGGATAACCTCCAGAAACGCGTCGGATGTATTCACTATGATTCAATTGTTCCTTGTTACCATGTACCTATATACTTACATGATGTGTTTATTTTAGGGCTAGCCACCCATTTGTCTTGTCTTTTTTTTGTTACTTTTTGTATCCCTTGCCTCTTTTATAATTTTGTAAAATAAAATTTAACTTTTTATATAAATTACAATCATTACTTTTTTCATTGCTGCAACAGCAGTGGATTACTGTTTAAGACCTAAAAAGTCCCATTGGGGGTTTTCCTCTTTTTCATCCTTCATCCTTCAAAATCAAGCATCATTTCTATTGGTCTAGCACTATCACACACGCATCAGATATTTACAAGCTGGAAATCACTGTATTAAACCCCCACTACTCGTGTGATCTCCACTTGCTTCCAGGTTCCATGTCGAACCCTGTATTCTGAACATAGAAGGTTGGCCTCGCGGCACTGGTGCCATTCAGAGATTGGCTTGCATTTTTTTAATGAATGCAAAGTGTTCTCTGGTTGGATGAGGTGGAAAGAGGGGCGATGACATCACGCCAACTAGGGAAATAATTTACCAGTAGCCACACAAAACAAAGTATACCTTTTGGGTGGATTTGGCCTTCAAAATGTAAAACATCCAAAATTTGTTCATTATATTTTCACTATTAATGAAGTTATAGGGTTATATGTTATCAGTGTGCGGCCTTACTAAAACATCATTTAGTTAACAATTAACTGTATTAATAGCATGAGAAAACGACAGAAGGTACATTGAGTAAACTTGTTTATGAGAGAAAAACCTCATCTGACTGAATCATAAAAAAAAAGCCTTGTTAAAATGTGTTTCCAGTGTCCGAAGCCAGCAATGGCAGTCATGATTAGTTAAAAGCCTTAAATAATTTATATTTGTCAAGGCTTGTAGAAAAAATATGCTTAACTTTACTCCTGAACACTTCTGTAGGAGGGATAATTGTAACATTTATCAGTTCCCAACAGAGGATTCATTTGCTTAGTCATGTCTTGTTTTGAATGTTGGTGATGTATCTTGTGTGACAGATGCTAGTGAATTTAACTGTTAGTAGCAAAAACAATGGAATAATAAAGGAAAAGTATAATGCAATTTTATTAAGTGAATATTTTAAATTATTATTGCCGTCTTTACTTTAACTGCTAGCTGCCCTGGGCAATTTTTTTCCCGTTAAAAAAAAAAAAAAAAAACTTTATTAAAAACAAAGAAGTTGCAGGTGATATAAACAGCATAAAATGGAAAAAGAGATATGCTAATGAAATTGCCCAGGTCATACAATATAGCCAATTAACACTGTAGTATTACAACTTGTTGGGTCCCACGTGGAGACAAGTATATATAGAATGGCATATCATTACCAAGGAGTAACCAAATCAAAGTAAGAATGTGTTTCACATATTACCTCAAAGGCATGTGGCTGGTTGCGCCACCCACTTGTCCCACACCTTATTGTATTTGGTTGAGCATCCTCTGTGTGCATAGATCATTTTTATATGGGAGGGTGGAGTTCTCTCCTATACCCATGTCTCAAAAAAAGGAGGGTTGCCTACATCCAGTTGCATGCAATCACTTGCCCTGGGGAATTTGTAACAGTATATATTTTCTGGAAGCAGAGACCCTGGAGAATGAAATGATGCCTGTTGCAATTTTTTTATGTCACACGATAAATACACAGCCATTTATCAAATGCAAATTTCAGGAAATTTTCAGGAAAAAATATACTAAAATTAATTTTAGTGCACAGAAACACAATATAATACAGTAAAACCTTGAATTGCAAGCTTAATTTGTTCCGGAAACATGCTTGTTATCCAACGCACTCTTATATCAAAGCGAATTTCCCCATAAGAAATAATGGAAACCCAGATGATTTGTTCCACAATCATTTATTCATAAGTCCTTTAATTTATAGTCCATATAAAAAGATTAAAGCAATGTGACCATAAAATGTCCATTCACAAATGGCACCCTCCACAAGGGGATTAGAAGCAAAATCCAGCAGGAACTACAGTGTATGAAAGAGAAGAGAGGCGCCTCTAAGTGAAGAAATATGGTTACATTTAATGAAGGTTGAACATTTAGCAACTCACATGGTTGATGATTAAAAGAGGCACAATTAAGATTGCAGGCAACTGGGGTAAAGCTGTCCACATAGACCATCCTTCTCATTGCCATCAGTCTGCAGTTGTGACCGGGAAGACTACCCTGCAGTAGAGCGATCTGAAAGTAAGACTTGAATCGCTCGTGGAGCACAGCGTGGAAGGGGATGGCGGTGCGGAGGATGGTTTATGTGGACAGCTTTACCCCAGATGCCTGCATACTTAGATGTGCCTGTTTTAATCAGTAACCATGTGAGTTGCTAAATGTTGTACCTTCATTAAATATAACCATATTTCTACAATTAGAGACGTCTCTCTGCTCTTTTATACTCCATTGTGAAATGACGCTACTTGTATATCTCTTGTTTATCAAGTCAAAATGTATAAAAAAATGTTGCTTGTCTTAAAACTCTAACCAAGTTACCCTTAATCCAAGGTTTTACTGTACCCGGTTTTTTTGGTCAAATATTAAACATGATGTTACGTTGAGTAAACAGATACCAAATATGTCAAGTTTTAAAACTGTGCATTTCCATGAATTTTTTTCTTATCACAAGAGGCTGAACAAGCCCCCTTGTGATAGCTTTGGGCAGGTGACAGGTACTCTTTATGGAGACATCAAGGGACCCCGCTGTAAAAGGGATTGGGTTGTAAAGCCACCTGGAACATTTTTATGTTACAGCTGCCCGAAAACATGGTACCAGGATCAAGGCTGCAGTTTTTTTATTTTATTTATTTATTTTATACAAAACTTTTCGTTTTTTACACTTTTTTTTACATTTTTCTTTGTACAAACTTTATTGCTATCACAAGGGATGAACAACATCCCTTGTGATAGCATAGGTCACGACAAGTCCTCTTTATGGACAGATTTGGGGTCTTTTAGACCTCAAATCTCTCCTCTGGCCCTCCATGCAGCCTATCGGACCGAGATGGGTCCATTCGGCTGCTTCACTGGCCGCTGGTGGCCAGGTAAACAAAGGGGCGGAACCAGACGTGACTAATACTCGTCGCTCCCGGTTTCCAGGGTTACAGAGAGAGGGTAATGACGTCAGTTCCTGTTGCTCTGTCCCAAGCAACCATCGCCCAGGAGAGGAGGCGGCGGGAAGGAGGAGGGACCCTTTTCCGCCACCCGCAGAGGTGATTGATTGGCTAATTGGCCATTCAGACCACTTCTGCCTTCTACAGAATCGGCGGCTAAACATAATGGTACCAGGATGATGCCTGTCACTTGTGTGACTTTTCCTACGACTTGGGACTGCAAAATCTTATGGCAAGTCGTACTCCATGATTTCCAATGAGTAGCGTTCATTTCTGTGTGACTTCAAGTCGCAACAACTTCAGTAGTCCCTGCACTTCTTTGGTCCGACTTTGATGCGTTTTGAGGTCCATGGACATCAAGATTAAAAAGGCATTGCTTCCAGTCTAGTCAAAATTGCGACGCAAAATCGAGCAACTTTTAGGTCGCACATGTGTGAAAGGGGCCTAAAATAATGCTTATAGGTGTAGGCTTTAGGTGTATGCTATTTATGTACCTCCCGAAGCCTGGCTGGAAACTTCCAGAAATGGCATCACCCTGCCCTGCCTTGTTGCTAGGACATTGCTAGACATTGGTTGAATCAAACCCTCTTGAATGCTTTTTTTCCTCCCTGTTGCAGTAGCTCTAAGCTCAGCAATGCTGTGATGGAGGAGATAGTGGACCACACATGTGCAGAGGTTTGAGAGCTCCTTTTATGGTGGGGGTAAGCATGAATGGCTGGGAATGTCTTAGCAGAGCCTAACAACAAGGCAGGACAGGATCATACCATCTCTGGGAGTTTATCAGCCAGGCTTTGGCAGGTACGTAAATGGTCTACACCTATGACAAGGACATTATCCAACTTTAGTCAAACCTGCACAGTTTGTTTTTATCTACAGGCATCTTTAATCTGTATAGGTCACAGGTGTCAAACACACGGCCTGCGGGCTGAATGCGGCCCCCCAGGCCATTTCATGTGGCCCTCGCACCTCTCCTGCAGCTGCGACACCCCCCTTGTCTTTGCCCCCACCTTCTGTAGTCAGCAGCAGAGAGAACAGAACTCCTTTGCCAGATCCTGCATTTCCCTGTGCTGCTGCAGAAAGGCTCATCTTTGCCCACTCCCCTTCTCAGCAGTCTGCAGCAGAGAGGAGGGCAGAACTCCTCCTGCAGATCCTGCACCTCTCTGTGAAGCCGCAACACCACCTTGCCTTTGCCTCCCCTGGTCTCAGCATTCAGCAGACTCTGGAGGCTGACTCCAGCCCTCCTCTGGTTCTCCTCCAGACCCAGCACTTCTTCCCGAATCCACCCGTATCTTCTTCCTAGCAGCAGCACAAGGTAAAGGGTGCATTGTGATGTAAGGAAGGGTGGGTGACTTGAGTTCTGATGGTGGGGGGGTTCTTAAAATCCCGTGTAAAGGGGGGTGGGGTGCTCTGGACATCTAATCCTACAGATATAACTAGCCCTTTGAGGGCAACCATAATTCTGATGCGGCCCGCGATGAAATTTAGTTTGACACCCCTGGTATAGGTAAAGGTGAATTAACCCTTTAGGGAAACCTGTGCTGACAGAACTTTGTAGACTATGCCTGCTGATGTCCTGATAATGCTAGATAGCTTTCTGTTAGGCTGCCTAACCAGTTCATATAGTGACCAGCCATACGTGCACATTCCAGCAAAGAAGCAATCTTTTATATAAAAGATTGTTTTACAAATATGCACACATTGAACAAATGTGCATGTTTATTCATTTTGGCCAGAGGCATCCTGCAGACATTCCTGGCGCCAGCCTTACATGAGAGAATACAATAGCAGTCAGGAAATCCAGCCCAGCCAATCAACTGTCCCCATAGGAAGTCCCTCCTGAGGGATTCCTGCAGTGCATAGAAGGACTTACAGATATGTTATCAGTGTGCAAAGGTAATGGTCTAGATAGATAATGAAAATATTACCTTGGATCTAAAGACATTTGTTATTGTTGAGGGGGGCCAGAGTCAGGAACTGGTGGGGAACTTGTTAAGGCTCGGTATACACTGCCATGACTTGGGATCCGACTTGTGAGACCCCAAGTCACATGACGTAATTAGTCAATGACAGCTGTCTTAATTAGCACTACTGAAGTTGCGCTGACTTTAGAAAAGGTTCCTGTACTACTTTAAGGCGACTTCACTTTTATCCGGCATGTGCCCTTAGACTTTGGACTATTGGAAGTCTCCTCCTCCTCATCTATGTTGATGTGGTTTGGATCCGACATTACAGGAAGCTTACCCAGGAATTCCCAAACGTTGCTTCTAAAGTCGCATCAAAGTAGTACTCAAGTCGCCAGAAAATTGGCAGCAAGTCACCTGGCAAAGAATAGACTTTCGGGTCTATTATCCTTTCCAAAGCAACTGGCTTGATCAGGCAAATGTTCAATTGGATCTACAGACACTTTTAGTGTTCCTTGAGGTCCTAAAAGACAGTTGGAAAATAGATACAGTTGGAAAAAGAGAGATCGCAACGTTGTGGGGTTCAGAGCCAAGAACTGGCATGGCACATATTACTAGAGAAGGTATAGGTTCAGACCTCCTGAAAAACATTCACCATGTTCTGTAGGCATCTTCAGCATTTCTTTTGGACATATTGTAATGGGAAAACAGGTACTGTACTGCATTAAGGCATATAAGTTCATTGCTTGATCCAAAGGCCAGATTGGGAAACGGTTCTCAAGGTCTGTAGGGACCTTTAGTATTTCTGTTGGACATAATAAAGGTACTGCATTGTTGTAAGGGGCAAATCCAAAACTCGCAGTCACCTCTTACTTCAAGAATCATAACAAACCAGTAGGTGATTAAGATTAGTAGCTTCCTACTATTGCAGAAAACCTTGGGTATATTTGGCATTATGCCTCACTCTATACGGTTTAATTAACGTCAAATTCTCATTTGGGTTCTAAGGCTAAAAAAGGATCCCCTGGCAATGGCTAAAAAACAAAAAAACAACTCCAGTTGTTATCCTCACTTGATTTCTGGCCCTACCCCCTTCCCCCAAACTCACCTGCTTAGAAACCAGCTGCAGTATTTGTCCAAATTGAACAACATCCAGCAAATTTTAACTCACTTCTCGTGAGCCCAGGGCGCCTGGGCTGGCTTGGGTTTACATACACGTTAAAGGAAACTTGCACTGAGAAACTAGAACGCACAAAGGGGAGAGAAGGGGTGAGACGTAGGGAAAATGGGTTGATGTCACAAGCCCAGCCCCCCACAGTTAGAAAACACCCCCTAGGCTCACATTTTTCCCTTTGATCGCCCCTAGGTTAGCCCCTTCCCTGCCAGTGTCATTATTACAGTAACAGTGCATATTTATAGCATATTTATAAGTAACGCAGTGCCAAATCGCAAAAAAATGTCCTAGTCATTAAGGGGGTAAAACCTTCCGGTCCTTAGGTGGTTAAGGTGCAGTTTTATTTTTTTAACACAAAAACCCTTTTGGGATTAAAAAACAAAAGACAAACATTGAGGAGGCAGTGGGATCGCCTCCTATATGCCTGGTTGCTGTACTGCTTTCTGATCCACCACAAATTGCTTTTCAGAGGGCGATAGGTGCTGCTGTCCATTTAAAAGAGCCCTATTTCTCTCAGCTTCTGCAGTCTTTGCAAGCATATGTCATAATTACGTGACCGTTCAAAAGCGGATTCTCTGCAAGGAATTTATGGAAAGTCAACACCTGATGGAGAAGCAGGAAGATTGGCATGCGTTTTCTGTGTTTTTCTTTGGATTCCATTAAATTGGTTCATCCATATGTGTCACATTTTTGCCACCTGTGTGTGTGGCCCTTCATTGCCTCGTGCTCGTTTGCTTTTTAGCAGGCAGCAGCTGTCGTTTGTGATTGTGTACACAGTACACGTATGAATTGTCAGCTGCTGCAAAAGTTGTTGGATTTTATTATTGACACAGTCAGCCCAAACAGAGGGATTGCTCTGAGCAATAAACTCATTAGTCAAATCCCACTCTGATTTCACGGAGGTTTCCAAGGAGTAATTGGAGGAATTAGTGGGAATTATGTCAGAAAACAAAACTTTTCCCCAAAAACCCAAAGACAACAAGTGATATGATCTTATTGTTCTGCCATAAGGCTGTATGTACAAGGCAAAAAAAGCAGCTTTTAGAATAAATTTTTATTTTCTTTAGGCCCCTGAACGCAGTTTAGAGGCCAGTTCACACCAGAACGCGCTGTGGGAAACCCACATTCCGTGTGCGTTTCCCGCACCCTGTTCAAAACTCACTGCATTTGCGATTGCTGGCGGGTGTTAGTGTTAACTTAAAGCGGAGTTCCGGCCTCGGGGGTGAAATTTAGATAAAAATACCCCCCGGACAGTCAGGGGTAGTACATTCCACAATGGATAGCCTCTTACTTACCTTTTAGAAGAAATACTTACCTTGAAAATTTCTTCTCCAGCGCTGCCATCTCAGGTGTGGGCAGCTGAAGCCAGCGCGTCCTCTTCTGCATCCTCTTCGTTGACGTTGGAGTCCCAGAATGCCCTGCACCGGCCCCGCTCTTCACTTCCGGTGCATGCGCGGCATCCCTGCACAGCTTCTGGGCATGCCCAGAAGCTGTTTAGCAGGAAATGCCACGTCTGCACTGGAATTGACGAGCGGGGCCGGTGCAGGCGCATTGACTTCAGGGAGCGATGACGTTCAGCTCCCAGGAGTCATCGCAAGCCAGAAGAGATGGCGCGAGCCGCGGCCGCAGAGGGAGGAAGTGGAAGGAAGGTGAGTATATTTTCTTCTATAGCAAGGTAAGTAAGAAACAAAAAAAAAAACCGGGAGCATCCATTTCTTTTTCAGGTGACACTCAGCAAGCAGATGGCCCAAAATCGATTTTGAGGCCGGAACTCCGCTTTAACGACCCCCCCCCCCCCCCAAAGGCAATTCGCAAGTACAGCGTGTTTGCCTGCACCAGATCACAAGGTTCAGTGGTACCATACAATCCAGTTGCTGTGTTTTTTTTAAAGTAGTTCATGCACTACTTTTGGTGTAGGTGCAATTTCAGCCCATTTAGATGAATGAGATAAAATCGCACTGCACCCGAATCGTAAGTGAATTGTGCATTCCTGTTGCATTCATGGTGTGAACCAACTCTAAAGTAGAACTACACTGCATCTGAGCACCACAAACCAAAAACACTATTTAATTCATTTTTACTATTTAAAAAAAACTCACCCATTCATTCATGTCTCCGTGTTTTTTTTTTTTTTTGCTGAGAAATCACGTTGAAAACCCCCCTAGCATTTCTGGCTGTGACCATGTTGAGTAAGGGCAGATGATTCAAAGTAGAGTTTACTTCCTGGAATCAGTGTTACCAACCTACCAGACTGAAATTTACTGGCACGACACCCAAAATTCACTGGCACAGCTAAGTTTTTACTGGCATTTCCAAAAGCTACTAAAATTACAGTTTTAAGTGCAAATTTCAATATTTAAGCGACAAACAAGTCCAATATATAATTAACAATGTGATTTAAGGAAGATATTCAGGTATAAAAACTTTCTTGTGATTTCTTATGATCTAGTGAGGGTGGGTTATTATAACCCATCAGTTTTTTGCACTTTAGCCTACAGATAGAGAGAAACCGCTTTGCATTTGCCCCCACAGCAAGAGCCAAGTGAGCCCCTCAGCCAGTCTGCATTGCCTAGGAAACATACCTCTGACCCCCCCCCCCTTTTCCTGGCTCAGGAAGGGCATGATATGGTGCCTGGGGCCCCCTGGGCACAATTTGAAATTGACTGCCTGTCTGGGCATAGGACATTGGACTGCCTCACAGGCAGGCCCCAAACCCCCCCAACTCTAGTTTAGGGATAGACAGGAGGGCAACATGTGCAGCAGCACAGATGATGATGATGACATCAAAGTCTGACTAACTGTGACCTCATCAGGCCAAGCTGGCCAACATGAATGACAGTGACACTGTGACAGTCTCTCTCCTCTAGATGAGTGTGCAGAGTGGAGTCATTCTGAGTACTGAATGCACACAACGCTGTACTAAACCAAGCCATGTGGGGTACAGAACAGACAAGTCATTACCTGAAGCAGAGAGTAGTAGAGAATATATCATTCCTTTTAGTGTGGCATTCATCAGGTTGATGGGATTTCAGATTTACAGGAACAAATCTCCACAACATGGGTCATCTGCCAATCATGTACATCATTCTCAGGCACTAACTATTTGCACAAAGGTATAATGGCTCGATGAATGAATGATATTTACATGTGAAAGGCAATTCTACAATAACTTTCTGCCATCTCCAGAAGTTATAATGCCATACCTTGCTTGTATCATCACTAGGTATATCCAGTCCAGTCTCCCACACCTGGACAGGTGGTCACTGCTCCCTCCAGAGTCCAGACTCCAGCCCAGAAAAGCACTGCCAGTCTGCCACTGATGCCACTGACTGACAAAGTCCCGCTCATATGTCCCGGCCTGGGCCCGGCTTGCCTTGCTGAGTTCGGGAGTCCCGTCTGGTCCATCCCGCACACGAGGCCACACTCTGCTTGGCTCCTGAGTCCTGAGTTTATTTTAGCGGCCGGCTGGCTGGCATCGGGGGCGGGAAATGCACCATGATGACGACATCACGCACACTTGCTCAGCCACCCGTCTCGCCTCTGCCAGACCCGCCTGCACCGAAAACACAGGTACTCCAAATATCACAATCTCAGGCTCTCGGCTGGCTCCGGAACTGCTCATGCGCAGTTCCAAAGCCAAGCTGTCACAGCCATTTTTTTACGGGCACTTTTCCCTGTTTACGGGCAAGGGAAAAAGTGCCCGGTTTTTACGGGCTGCCCGTAAAAATACGGGCGGTTGGCAACACTGTCTGGAATCCATCTGCCCTTAGTTCAGGCATGCAGGCAGTAGGGTGTGTTTAGCTGAGAGAGACCCTCCCCCCCAACGAAGACTCCTGGGATTTCTGACATAATTTGCATAGGCCTGGAAACCAGGAAGTAACTGAAGAAATGTAAAAAAAAAAAAAGTTTAAAACAAGTAAATATGATATACTTTTTTAAAAATGAGAGAGGTAAGTGGCACTGCCTGATACCAAAAGTAGTATAAACCAGTGATGAAAATTAAGTATTAAATATCAATAATCCCAAACATGTCTATAAAAATGTAAAATGCTAAGGTGCAGCAAATAAATAGTGTAAATATATATATATAGAAGAAACAGTACCACAGACTAACTAAACTGTAACTAAACTAAAAAACTAAACTAAACTAAACTGTAACTAAACGAACTAAACTAAACTGTAACTAAAAAGGTATATGACACTTAGTACCCCAAAAAAAAAAAAAAAAAAGAAAAAGCATTAATATGGTGACAAAGTGCAAAAAGTGACAACTGTGCAAAAAATGGTATAGAAATCCCAAAAAATGAGTCCATAAGAAAATAAATGATGCATAATCAAATCCCAAATATGTGCTCCACCTCTCTCCCAGGACCGCATTCACCAGATAAACAAACCCCCGCAGGGGTAGTGAGCATCAATAGCAGTTACGATGGCTCTTGTTTATATGCCCAGTATGGGAAACATTTAGTATATAGACCATGCATGCCAGTAGATTTGAAAGTTCGTCTCAGTGGCCACGGATATGAAGGAATGGAAATAACCTCATAGTGTGATTCCGTAAATATAAATGATTTATTGACATAATAAATTTATACTCACAAACAATCAGTAACAGTAAAACTGAGCTGTGCAAAGACGATACTTCCGAAAGTGCTCATCAGCACATGCCGCATGGATGCAGTAATTCAAGCAAAAGGAGCCCCATCCAAGTATTAAGTTCATACTATACTGTACATGGATATACTTTTTAGTAAGCCAACATTTCTGTATTAAACATCCTTTTTTTTTTTATTGGTCTTATGTAATATTCTAATTTTCTGATATACTAAATTTTGGGTTTTCACTAGCTGTAAGCCATAATCGTCAAATCTACAAGAAAGAAATGCTTGAAATATATCACTCTGTGTGTAACACATCTATATAAAATATGAGTTTCACTTTTTGAATTGAATTACTGAAATAAATAACTTTTTGATGATATTCTAATTGTATGAGATACACCTGTATCGGAAAACTTTTTATACATAACGTTGTCCATACTGTATCAAACTTGCTTTGGAAAATGACAGTTGGAGAGTAAATGTTTGAATGGGGATTATTCATTTTTTCAGCAAAATTCAGCCAAACTTTTTTCTGGCCACAGCCAAAACAGCAATGCTTGACATACATGGGAATTAACTTTTTTAAAGAAAAAAATGTATTTTTACAAAATTCTGCTGCACATGCTCAGGGGTTTTGCCAAAATGTGCAAGTAGGGACCACATACAGTAGTTGCACTTAGCAGCAGATCAAGGGCCTGTATCTATTAGCTCTTGTGTCAATAGCATCAAGTTGAGGCACTTCTGAGATCATACAGAATTCATTGACAGGTGAAGTTGACCTACAGCTGACATTCAGACCTGCTTTAAGCAAGTCAAATACATTCCTGAAAACCTGTATGAAGGTTTAAAGCCCAGCTGCAGCAAACACAAGCCTGTTGACACAGGTCTTTACTTGCCACAATGCCCCTTCCTGGGGTGCAACAGCCTTGATCTCCCCTCTTTGCTCCATTACCGCTGCTGACTTCTTTGCCCAGTCTACTTTTGGGTTGAAGGTCTAACTCACACACAGGAGTTAATTCATCTGAGATTCATTTACACTAGGCATGCCGCAAATGTATACTGAGCTCAGCTGCACATGCATGGCTCAGTGTACATTTGTTAGAAAGATTGCTGGTTGGTATAAGGGAAGCTTTTATTGTAGAAAAGACATAGATAGGGGGAAATTAACATAGAGTTATGGAAGCACAAGCAAGCCCCTTTGCTATTAAGGAGTAGAGATGGGCTGCACAGACCTAAAAATGTCTCAATGCCTGTGATTAGCGGTGTGCAGTGTTGGCTTCCCGGCAGGATCGGGTAGGTGGGTTGGGACTAGGATTCTAAACACGCCTGAGCCCATCTCTATCTAGGAGCGTTCAGTTCTCTGTTCTGCTGTGTCTGTTACAAGCAGCATAGAGAACGGAGGACTGAGAGCGAGAGGAAGGAGAAAGGTTGTTAATGCTGCAAGCTCTGCTCGTGTAGTGTAATTACTGCATGAGCAGAGAGAGGGTTGTGAGCTGTCTACAACAGGTCACATCTGGCAGGAATCTGCGACAGTTTTCTATGTTACAAGCAGCATAGAGAATGGAGGACTGAGAGCGAGAGGAAGGAGAAAGGTTGTTAATGCTGCAAGCTCTGCTCGTGTAGTGTAATTACTGCATGAGCAGAGAGAGGGTTGTGAGCTCTCTACGACAGGTCACATCTGGCAGGAATCTGCGGCAGTTTTCTATATGGTAAACTGCTGTATTACCTCTGTAAAATAGGTGCAGACCTGTCCTAGTTCCTATTTCATTCCGAAATAGACTCTGGCGTGGGTGGCACAGATCAATCTGAAAAAATCTATCTGCTTAAAATAAAAAGTATATAGTGGCGCTAGAGAGATGTATTACAAGCATGTAATAAACAAGACATCATAGTGTATTGAATAAGTCTATTTAAAAGTCCATGGGATAAAAGGTGATCAAACAGCACCTGGAGGGAGAAACCCTTAGAGCGAAACAGGTAACTCTGTATAGTGGAAACAAGAACAGAGGGGCGCCAGACTAAATGCAGTATTAAAATCAGCAATTTAATAAAAGTAAGACAAATGGCAACTAACAAGATAGATGAGTAATACAGGCAAAATTGGTAGGAATCGTCAGTCTCAGAGCTTCTCTGAGCCGTCCTGGTGTCACGGCAGCCTCGAGTAATAGCTGTGTCACTGGATGGTAGTAGGAAATGGCCAACTGCTGCCGTAACCAGCACAGAATGCAAGATGGCGCCGGGCCACACGTGATGTCACTGCAGAGGGCTGCTGGCGTGCTGACGTATTGATGGGACGTAACGCATTACAAAGCTTCCGCTTTTTCTTCATTTCTCAATAATATTCAATAATAGGTAACAATTTAAAAAAAAATCCCATCTACCAGCAGTGTTTCTGTTTGAAGACTTTAGCACCACTTTAAAAAGTACATAATAGATAATACCAGTTAGTATTGAGCGGAAGCTCCTGTGTGAACCATTGTTCAGTTATTTTAGGATGGATAGGTTGACATGTGAAAAGATTGTTTGCCTACTAAAAACTGTCAAAACATTCCAGCTCTTCCGATCAATTTTTATAGTGATGTCTATGAAAGGTATTTCAAATGAGCCAGCATTGTTAGAAGAACCTTTATCTTGAAATGGTTTGTTTCATTATTTGGAAGAAAATAAACCGGAATTGGCCTAAAATGCTTTTTAGATTTCTGAAAAAATGTATGAACATTTGTACAAAAATTCTCATCAGTGCATTAGATGACTGTACAAATTTTGGTTGAAAGTACTTTAAAAGTTTTTTGTTTTGATTATTTGATTTGAATGGACTTTCGGAAATGAAAACCACATGTGCAGTTAGGACTTACACTGGAGTTCGGGGGTGGGGGGGGGGGGCTGGCTGTTAGAACAAGAGGGTTGAGCCATGGTTTTACCCTCCCCCTTTCCCCCTAACGGCACACCTTGACACTACCAACTGTTGAGAGCACAACACAGCGCACCTCCTCCTGGCTTTTAGTGGCTTCCCCCGGTAAATTGGGGGAGGGGGAATGGGGGAGCTATCTGTGTTGGAAAATGTAATGGGGATTTGGGGAGGGGGGAAATGTGCTCAAAAGAGGGATGGGGGGATATGTGGTAGAAGGAAGAATGGGAGGGGGATATGTGCTAGGAGGAGGGTTTTAGGGGGGAGGGGGGTTTGAACCATGAGAGGGGATGTTTGAGCTAGGAGGGGGTGGGGGATTAGTGCTGGAAGGGATTTGGGTAGGGAGGAAGAATTTGTGCTGGGAATGGTAATTTAGAGAGGATGGAGGAGAGATTTGTGGGAATTTGTCCTAGGAGGGGGATTGAAGAAAGAAAATTTGTACTGGGAGGTGAGATGGGTGGATTTTGTACCAGGAGGGGGTGGGGGATTTGTGCTAATAGGAGGGATTGGAGGGGGGGGGGGGTTTGGGGGAGAAGATTTGTGCTAGGATAGAAAGTTTGAGAAGAAATGGGATGTGTGCTAGGAGGGGGGATTAAGGTTGGATTTGAGCTGCTGGGATTGGGGGGTGGGGGCAAAGATTTCTACTGGGAGGGGAGATTGGAACTGGGAATTGGTGGAATATGTGCATTATTGTTTGGGGAGAATTTTGGCTTGCAGTTGGGATTCGTGTTTTTTTATGTATGACGGAATGCTTGTGTCCGCTAATAATGATTTTCATGTATTTTTTGTGAATATATAGTTTTGACGTTTTGGCATGGGGAGAGGGAGGGGGGTGGCGGCAGCCCCTGGGGGGAGGGGCTCATCAGGTAGGCTGTATGGGGCCCCGTGATTTCTAACAGCGGCCCTGCTTTCACCTCTACTTTGAGCGGCACCATAAGCAATCAAACAGGTCCCAGGGACAATATGAGTGCTGCAAAAAGGTGGCTGTCACTTCATTGCAATAAATATTGGGAGTGGCTTAAAGAGGCATGATTACTTATAATCTGAGCCTAATTTCTGTATATACACAGATATGCCACAGTTCCTGTACCCACACAATAATCCTTGATTACTGTGCCACAATTCACTGACTGACCGATGAAAATATCTTAGCACTACTTAGCAAATAGGAACCATTGAGACCAATCATCAAGTGTATATAATGTCCTGAGCACAGTTACACTGACTCCTCCCGCTCACCATGTCCGACAAGTCGCAGACCATCAGCTGAACTTCTTCACCGGAGGGCGCGGCAGGGTGTGCTTGGTGTTCACTTTACATCCTCTGGACGCTATCAAGGTTAGGGGGGCTCGATGCAACGGTCTGTGGAGGGAGGGAAGGGGGTCCTGTGTAATGATCGTGGTAGTTATGGGGGAGGGATCCTGTGTAATAATGTGGGTAGTATGGGGAAGGGGGTCCTGTGTAATGATAGGGGGTAGTATAGAGGAGGGGGTCCTGTGTAATGATGTGGGAGGGGGTTCTGTGTAATAATGGAGCGTAGTATGGGGGGATGGGGCCTGTGTAATGATGGGGGTAGTATCGGGGAAAAAGTCTTGTGTAACGGTGGACGTAGTATGGGGGAGGGGTCCTGTGTAATGATGATGGGAAGTATGGAGAGGGGGCCTTGTGTAATGATGGGGGTAGCATGGGGGAGGGGTCTTGTGTAATGATGGGGTAATATGTGGGGAGGGTCTTGTTTAATGATGGGGGTAGTATGGGGAAGGGGTCCTGCGTAATGATGGGGGGGGGGGGCAAGAAAATGTTTGCTTAGGGTCCAATCAATATTAAAGACAGGCCCTGTTTCGGGTAACAATTTTTTATTTTATTTTTTACTTCTGATGCCTGATTGGATCATAAAGACTTTATAATATACAGCATAGTGTACAGAATGTAGGGTGAGGACTATGAAATGTTACAACATTGTATGAACGATTCAAGGATCAGGATTTTTCTTACATACAACATTGTGTACCCAGTGCAGGGGCCAGGAATGTGTAGTGTTAAACATAGCATATAGAGGCCAGTGGTCAGGAGTATGTAATGTACAATATAGCATATAGAGTGCAAAGGTCAGGACTATGTAACGTACAGGATTGTATATAGAATGCAGTGATCAAAAGTTTTTACATAGTCAGGGGAATTCAAAATGACCCTAGTGACAGTTTTCTGGCGGTAGTTCCTTTAAAAACTACCTGAACCTAATTTAGGCAAGCATTTGCCCCAGTGTTGCTAACACTACCGACACGTGCGGAAAACTCAGGTTGTTCTTACTGTTGCCACTTTAAGAATCTATGGCAGTGACAGATTCTTAAAGAATTACGGCTAGTTCTCCATTTGGATAGTGGCAGCAATTAAGACCAATTCTGACCTGGCATTCAGAGGTACGCCTGTACAAACATGCCTGTGCTGGGAAGCTGTCATATATGTGACAGCTTCCCACACAGAGCTATTTCCCCAGTTCCATTTAACTGTACCCCAGAATATTCCATGTCCAAAAGATACATTTAATCAAAAGGGTCAGGAATACAGCTGATGTCATTACCCAAATATGGGCAATCACTGTAACTGGGTGGGCAGAGCCTTATGGGCAACTGAGAGGCTACTTCCCCATCAGGTCCACTTCACTTTTGAGTGACATTTCACAGCAGTCGGCAGATTCCAAAGCATTGGACTGAATAGTGGCTATGAAACCACCCACTCCAGTGTGCTGTCAACCAAAAGGGGAGCGGACATGACAGGGAAATCGTCTCTCCAATTCCCATCAGTCTCTGCCCACCCATAGTATAAAGTATGGCCAGGGAGGGAAGGTGGGAGTGAAGGTACTGACAAAGGAATATCCAATGTGGACACTCAGTGCCGGTACAAGGTCATCCAGCGCCCAGGGCAAAGATGCCAAACTGCACCCCCCTCCTTCCATTGGGGTTAGGGTCAGAGTGCCCACGTCCCTGCAAAAAACCATTGTGCCCAGGGCAGCCTCCCCTCCTGCCCACCCCTTGTCCCGGCCCTGTGGACACTGCTGCCCCAGGCAGACATAGACAAATTCATGTGCCTGTCTGTGACAGGAACATTAATTGGGCACAAGCACTGACACTTTTGTGCTTAGCCACAATAAAATTCTAGAGGGTGTCAACAACACCCTTGATGAACTGCCCCCGAGTATTTCATGCATTGCTGGTAAATGCCATTAAAAAAATGCCCTCCCAGTCATTGAAGGTCAATGGCAATAGGATTCCTTCCCATACAAGCAATGGTGGTCAGTGCCAAAAACATCATTCCCACCCCCCATACAAGTAGTGGTAATCAGCGTGATACGTTTTTATTAAAATCAGCTGTTTATATGTAAAAAGCATCTAGAAAATATTTTATGAAAGAATTTAAACCTGCCTACATTTCTGTTTCTAATCACGCAAAATACTCTCATTAGAAAACTAAATACTAAATGAAATATCTTTTTGTGACTTTTATTAAATTGGGAAATCAACATAATTTTTGTATTCTAAACGTTGTTCCTCAATAAACAGTAATATATGATGCACACAAAAAACATTAATAGACAATAAAACTGAAATAACTTGTAGACAAAATAAAGACTTTATAGTGCAGCTGGTCTGTGCTGAAAGCTAGGGACAAATCTTTCAAACCTGGAAATGTCCATTGAAATCAGAGACAATGGGTCTAAAACATCTCTGTTTCTTTGACTGTTCCATGATGACTAGTGGTACAAAGAAGGTCATTGTTCACCAAATCAGGTGATACATGCCACATAAATGGGTATGGTCAAACAACAGCTTTATGCCTGTGATTCTGTCTAACTAAAGGACTGTGTGCCAAAATTTTGCATGTATGAAAAGATCTGAGCAATATTCTCAGTGACTACCACACATCAAATATTGCAGTAATTGTCAACTGCGTGCTCAGTTCTTTTGCATGGATTTTCAATTTAATGGTCACTGTAATTAAAGAAAATATTGCATGAAAAAGCAAGGTTCACATATTTTGCAGCCTAATGCCTCGAACACATGCAACGATTATCGGCCGACCGATCGTCCGACTTTTGTCCAGAGTGGTGTTTTGTTGGTTGGAATGTGCCTAAACTGCACACAAATTTTCTCGGCCAACAAAAATCTACTTCTGAAGTGATGTCATGTGCTGGTTTACTTTCCATGTGTTTTTTCTTCTCTGAGCATGCCCAGTCTTGCTCATCAGATTTTTGTCTGCCAAAATCTGTACTGACTGAGGAACAATCGGCCGTTCTTTGTTGGCCAACAAAAATTTTATAGCATGCACACCAGATTTTTTTCGGCCGAAAATTTGCAGTTGGTTGTCGGAAGCATCATACTAACAAGCCTACAATCGGCAGATCGGACGTTGGCCAACAATCTGTGCGTGTGTACGGGGCTTAACAAGCCGAAAATTGGCAGATCGGACGTTGGCCGAAAATTCACAGCCAATAATCGTTGCTTGTGTACGAGGCATTACTCCCTTAATAAAAAATGCTCAGTAAGTAAAAAATTACTTACCTGTTCCACATTTTTTGGTGTGCTCACCAAGGCAGGATCTCTAGACATTCTCAAGGGTTCCTGAGAAAGTTATGGATCCTAATTCCCAGAAGAACGTACTCCTACATACTCCTTAAATGACTTGTCGTGAGACCCTGAATTCTGAGTTTTCCAATATCCAAGAACCAGTGATGTCATCAGTGACTACAAAGTAGTCCACATAAACTGGGGTGTAAAGTAAATGTTCTTTGTTTTATATTATTTTTATTGTTATCCCTGAGTATTTTTCATTAGACGGGTGGGGCCTGCAACATGAGTGGACCTTGAATTTTCTTGTGAAGCACACTATAAAGTGCATATACACTTTTAATTGACTAATGGGTTCTGATATGCTCTCTATCCTCACCCAAGGCAATCCACAGGCTTACCTGTTGTAAAACCGCCAAGACCTTCATTAAGTGGCCTTTTCGGCTGTGATCAAAATTTTCCACACCTCCACAAAAAATCTTTTTTTTTTTTTTTTGGACAGTGTGGAAGATTTAAAACCTCTATTAATTTTTTTCTTTCTGTCTAAGGTCTCATTGAAAATATCTCCCCGTATATGTTTTGATGACATGATCAAAAGGGCATGAAGTGTGGCAAACTCTAAAGGAGGATACAGAAAATCATAGGCTGATGGGGTAACTACCTCATTCTGCTCTCATCTCGGCACCCCGACATTGACCTCTCCAGTTATACTCTAGATCAGTGATGGCGAACCTTGGCATTTGAGGTTTTGGAACTACATTTCACATGATGCTCACGCACTTTGCAGTGTAGTTGAGCATCATAGGAAATATAGTTCCAAAACTTCTGGGGTACCAGGGTTTGCCAATACTGCCCTAGATCCTGCACTACTGTTTGGGCCATAAAGCTGATAACCCATATCTAGTTCAAGGTCCTTGTACTGGGTATACATGCATGTCATTCCTAATACCAGCATTGAACTGTATACCCTTCTTCAGGTTGTAGTGCTGCTCTGATGATGTTGAAATTGACCCAAAGAAGATATCTACATTGACATGTACTTTTTGATTCCTGTACTGAAAAATCTTTAAATAATTTCTTATTTTTTAAAAAGTCTGGTAGAGGCTCTAGTATTTATGCCAAAAAAGAGTATATGTATTTCTGTCTGTCTTCTTGTTGGATATTTCATTTATGTTCTTCACCAGGAAATTAAATCTAGAGAAATATCCTCAACAAGGCCAAAGAAAGTAGTAAAAAGTGGAAAAGGTTTCCATTGTCCACTATATCTAATATAAAAAAACTTATGTTTGGAGATACATTTTAACAGCCCCTTAGATGCCTATACCCTTAGGGTGATAACCTGGTGGCAGAACTGCTTTTTCTATAGACTGCAATCCTACACAATTACCTTTAAAACAAACCGTACTGTACAGTTAGGCTACTTTCAAACAGATCTACCCTAAAAATCTGGCAAAAACACATATGCCTTTTTAACACGTTATTGCCACATTTGTGGTGCATTTTTTAAATGACATGTGACTCAAAAAAACACACCAAAACCCCATTGTTGATGGATTTTTAGGCATTTTTGCTGCGTTTTCCATTCATTTAAATGGGGAGTTGCGTTTTTGGTGCAGTTTTTTTAACTGACTTATGCTCCAAAAATGTGGCAAGCAGGATTTGACACTCCGCAATGGAAGCGCAACACCCCTGTGTGAACGCATACATAGAATTTAAAGGGAAACATTTTTCCTTGAGCTTTTCTGGTGATTGTTTTAATGCACAAGCACTTCAAAAACTCCTTAGTGTGAAAGCAGCCTGAGGCTCGGTTCATACCTATGCAGTTTGCCTTTGATCTATTTCTGCAGAGCTTTTTGCTGTGCGTTTTTTTACACACGATTTTACCGCAATTTCACAGCGGTTTGCATTTTGCGCTTTGCGTTTTTTTTTTGGGCCAATTTGTTGTTGGCCAAAACACAAATAATTGCAAAAACACGCTACATGCTTTTCTGCAGCTTCTCTGTAGAAGTCTATTGAACCCAAAAAGCAAAAAAAGCACTGTTTTATAAAACAAAACATAAAAGTCCCTGACCCTTTCCAAAAATGCAGTGGCTGGAAAAAGCATAGCTGTGAACATTTCCCTATAGGAAACCATGTTAAATTAACTGTAATGCATTTCCTGCAAAAAGCACCAAAAAACATAAAGGCGTAAACCAAACCTTAGAGGAAACATGCTGTTTGTAAAGTGAACACAGTAAAATAAAAGTAAAAATCTGCATGCTAAATGAGTTGCAGAGAGTCTTGTCACTCCTCTCATGATCATAAGTTCTTTTCCTGGATTTTGCCCTGGTTCACACTGAATGTGGCTTTGAAATCATGCGATTTCACTTGAAATTGCACGTTTTTAAAGCCACTTGTCAGTGCGACTTTAGGTGCGACTTTGCGGACATATGTGCAACTTCATGAACAGATGTTTATGCAAGTCGCACCTGAAATCGCCAAAGGTATTGCAGGAACTATTACCATCCGTAATAATGGGACCTTTTAGTTACCAAAATCCACAACTACCGTGTTTCCCCGAAAATAAGACTGGGTCTTATATTAATTTTGGCTACAAAAAACACACTAGGGCTTATTTTCAGGGGATGTTTTATTTATTTATGGTATGTAAAAAGACAATCTTAAGACCTGGTCGCCTCACAGGTCGCCGTAGGTAGCCTCCCATAGGGAAGCTGCGGACCCGTTCTAATAGGAGCGACACAAGTCGCTCCGACTTAGAAAAAGGGTCCGGAGCTTCTTTGGAGCGACCAGGAGGCGACCGCCATAGACTTCAATGTTATGAAGTCCGTGGCGGCCGCTCCGAGGTCGTGGCGCGCTGCTCGCACCGCGACCTCTGAGGTCGCGGTGCGAAGTAGCGTCACTTGTATGTGAACGGGGCCTAAAGGGATTGTAACCCTAAAATAAATAAATATCCTGATCCTTTAAAGCATGGTAGACAGCGCAGTGCTTGTGTTGTGTCATTTAGCCCTCTTTATGTTCTAAAAAACCTGGAATAAAATAATAAAAAAAAAGTTCTCTCCCCCTCTCTCGCTGTCAGCTCAGGAGTCAGCATTATGACATTCTGTAATCCCAAAAATAAACCTTGAATAAAGGCATTGTAAAAATATGTAATTGATTTAGTAAAAAGATTATGTAATATGCAATGTTTCTCCTTTTGTAACTTTATTGTGGAAAATACCTTATTTACAGCGCTGCTGGGCGCTCACGTGACCCTCCTGAGCTCTACTTTCCCTCTCCGAATACTTAAGAAGGAGGGGCTGAGATCAAGGATTTTACTAGGTCTTATTTGTGGGGTAGGGCTTATATTGCAGCCATCCCTAAAAATCATGCTAGGTCTTATTTTCGGGTTAGGGCTTATTTTCAGGGAAACAGGGTACTCTATATATCACAAAAAATATGATTGCTTATATCACAATATCTGCAAAGAAATCCATTTTCTATTTTTTAACTTAACTTAGAACAAAACAAGAGAAAAAAAAAAAAAAGAGAGAGAGAGAGAGAAGAAAAAAAAAAGGGGGGGAGATAAAAAATATAAAAGGGAAACCACCCGGAACTATTTTTTCAAATCCTTGCGGCATCGCAAAGTTGTCGTCTCACCGATTTGAACAGTTCCATTGCGGACAAAAGGGTGCGACTTGTCATGCGATTTGACCTGTCAAATCGCATGACAAGTTGTGCCGGTGTGAATGGGGGCCCTGGGTTCCACACAGCCAGACATGAGATTAAAATGATGATTTAAGAAACTGCAATTTGCAAATGTTGCGATTTGGAGCTGCCCCCTCTAACAGTTCTTCTCTAGGTCATAGTGGACAAGTATCCTATAGTAGATATGGCCCTTAGATGGATAGGTAGGCGAGTCTATATAGACTGGACAAACAGGTATCTCTTATGTCAAGAATGATGAAAAACCTAACTGTGCCCACTGTAACTACAATCATCAGAGCTGCCTTTTGAAGCACAGAATCGATCAACTGTCCTGCTGTGTTTTATTTTGATAAATGGATTGCACCTAGATTTACCGCTTTAAAATGTGCTACTGATACCAAGAAATTTTATTTCGTATAAGTGCTTTATATAAGTGTTTTTCATTTTTTTTATCCAGCATCTACTTGATAAACACAGCAAATGAACAGGTTTATTAAAATGCTAGTGAGCTGCACAGTGCATGGTCAGGCTAGGATTAAATGTATTTCCTTTTGTCTTTCTCACAGAGAGCTATCAGTTCAATGAGAAAGTTTGATGCTGCGATATTAATTAGAGGGGACCGTTAATTACTGGGCAAGTCTGCATTAATATACACTTTATTGTCAAAATTATTGGGACACCTGCCTTTACATGCACATGAACTTTAATGGCATCCCAGTCTTAGTCCCTAGGGTTTGATATTGAGTTGGCCCACCCTTTGCAGCTATAACAGCTTTAACTCTTCTGGGAAGGCTGTCCACAAGGTTTAGGAGTGTGTCTATGGGAATGTTTGACCATTCTTCCAGGATCGCATTTGTGGGGTCAGGTACTGATGTAGGACAAGAAGGCCTAGCTCGCAATCTCCGCTCTAATTTATCCCAAAGGTGTTCTGTTGGGTTGAGGTCAGGACTCTGTGCAGGTCAGTCAAGTTCCTCCACCCCAAACTCGATCATCCATATGGACCTTGCTTTGTGCACTGGTGCGCAGTCATGTTGGAACAGAAAGGGGCCATCCCCAAACTGTTCCCACAAAGTTGGAAGTATGAAATTGTCCAAAATGTCTTGGAATGCTGACACCTTAAAAGTTCCCTTCACTCCTACCTTCACCTTTCGCTTCATACTTATCTTCTAAAAACAAAAAAACGATCCAGAGTGGGTTTCCCTTATTGAATATATTTGAGAATTTATCCTTTTTTTCCTTCTCTTTTACCTAATGGTGTGATAAAGTTGCAGATCTATCTGTGAGTTGGAAGTTGTTTATCATTGCTGTTTGCTCTATCTGTTGTCTTTTGTAATGATGTGTCCATTATCTGGATGTTAATAAAAATGTAAATTTGAAAAAAAAAAAAGTTCCCTTCACTGGAACCAAGGGGCCAAGCCCAACCCCTAAAAAACAGCCCCACAACATAATCCCGCTCCACCAAATGATTTGGACCAGTGCACAAAGCAGGGTCCATAAAGACATGGATGAGCGAGTTTGGGGTGGAGGAACTTAAGTGGCTTGCAGGAGTCCTATCCTCAACCTGATAGAATACCCTTGGGATAATTTAAAGTGAAGACTGCGATCCAGGCCTTCTCGTTTAAAAACAGTGACTGACCTCACAAATCCGCTTCTGGAAGAATGGTCAAAGATTCCCATAGACACACTCCTAAACCTTGTGGACAGCCTTCCCAGGAGAGTTGAAACTGTTATAGCTGCACGGGTTGGGCCAACTCAATATTGAAACCTATAGACTAAGACTGGGATGCCATTAAAGTTCATGTGCGTGTAAAGGCAGGTGTCCCAATACTTTTGACAATATAGTGAATTATAACAACAATTAACATATTCATTTTAAAAAGTAGGAACTGGCTACAGTTAAGGACTTTGACACAGTTGGCCAGCTTAAACATGTATTGCAATGCATGTGAACTAAAAATCCCTGTTTTTGTGCAAAGTTTGTTAAAACAGAATTTTTAGTGTTAACCTGTGGTCACACCCCTCAAGCACCTGATGTATTATATATGTATAGGCTATTGGGATTTGAGCACAGTTATATCTTATTTCTATAACTTGAAGTAAAGGTCTTTAGACATGAGTGGTCCAATCAGATCTTCTTGTAATTGTTTTAGGTGGATCTGATCAGAAGCCTAATGTTAAGTGGGGTACACACTATAAGAAAATCGGGTGAACGATCGTCTGATTTTCCTCATTGTTTCACAGTAAATCAGAACCGATGAATGAAAATTTTTACAAAAATTCTCATACAACAAAGACTTTTTTTTGTTGTTGTTTATTGTTCTGATCATGCGCAGTCTTTCTTTTCTGATTTTTCTTGCACAAAATTCGGACAAAACAGTACACATTAAACGAAAATCGTTTGTTTTTTTCCATACGAGAAACATTTTGGAGTTTGCCCCTTTGAGAATTTACACTATTCGAAAATCGTACGAAAATTCTTTGGTCAAAATTGTTTGCCTGATTTTCTTATAGTGTGTACTAGCCTTTAGTCTATGGGGAGGCGGATGTAAACTGAGTCTATTTATATTCAGTTACCTCTGAACCTGTCTAGGTCTGAAAAAAAGGAAAGTTTTTTGCATCCTTTTACATTTTTACGGACCTAAACCTGGTGGATCAGAGGTAAAGGCATGTAAACAGATGAACGTCTGCATCCTACATCTGCCTGTCCATAGACCTAACATTGGTTCATTTGCCCCCAGTCACAATCTGGAGGTAAAAAATGAAAGGATATTAATGTCACAAGAGTGACAATAGTTCCATTGGGCTCCGATTTAGCAGAGCATCAGTTCACAAAGGACAGCCATTTGGAGACCCTCTCTTACAGAGTTGTCACCAGAAAATGCGTCCCCTTTGGAGGATTTTCCTTCAGTTACGGTTCTAATGACAACTTTAACATTTTTGGATTTCTCATCTTCCTCTGTCCCATAGATAATGGCCTTCAGGACAGATTAATGGTTACAAAACTGGTTCATATCCTTCCACTCTGTAGTGATGTGGAAGACATGGGGGGAACAGTTTTGAGAAAACTTAGAGGTGTCAGATACCTTTAGCGGCCGGTAATCATCAACATGGCAGAGTTTTAACACGTGCTAAAAAAAAGGGAAGTGTGCAGCATTTTGTTGTATAGGTTGCCTTAAGCTTTGTACCAGTGTCACTTTAGGGTTTGTATGATGACATTTGTACCAAATTGAGGGGAGGGATGCAGAAATGCAGGAGTGGGTTTGAAGGCATTATCAGGATCTCTTTGAAAGGTAGCCTGTAAGTGATACACGTACGCAATGTTTAGCATGCATGTACATAACTTGAAAAAAGTCTATTTGATGCTAGATCAACTTTAAAAGAGTCAACGGCATGCAAAATGTGGTGTGGCTTTTTCTCGAAGCGTAGGATTAAATGAGAGCTTTTCACACTGTCATTTAATGTCTGCTATGCTATCATCCAAAGGATCTTATCCTAAAAACATTGCACGTGTGACAGGATCTGAGCATTCCCTGTTGACTTCCACACTGTGGTGTTGCCGTTTTCATTGGCTTAGGAGTTGGCATGCTGTGATTTTCAATTAAAAAAGAGCACAAGCATGAAAACTGCTTGTGTGACTTTGCCTTTGGCTAGGATCAGATGAGAACATTTCATTCTGGGAAATATGTTGTGTACAGGTTTCACATGGAGCTGATCTCTACATAATCTCAGTATGGAAAATTGCTTTTATCCTGTCAGTCAAATAGACTGTAGTTTAGTAGTGTAGTTGTTTAAAAGTGGTTGTAAATGCAGAAGGTTTTGTTTTACTTTACTGTATTTCATGCTTCCCCCGCAGCCCATCCTAAATACATACCCGAGTCCGATCTCAATCCAGCAATGTGCATGAGAGCCGAGGCTCCCTTGGATCTCTCGCTCCTCATTGGCTCAGATGCAGCAGCAGCAGCAGCCATTGGCTCCCACTGCTGTCAGAGCCAGTAACTGTGTGGGGACAGGAACACACAGGAAGGGTACGGGAGTGAGCACGCATGGGTGTCCCTATAGCAAGAGGCTTGTTATAGGGGCACTCTGCAGGGGGGAGCCAGGAGCGCCGGCAGGGGGACCCAAAAAGAAGGAGGCTGCTCTGTATAAAACCATTGCACAGAGCAGGAAAGTATAACATGTTTGTTATTTTAAAACAAAAATAAAGCTTTAATATTACTTTAATTATAGTATATTTCCAGCACAAACTATTTTTTGTTCTGGATAAAGTGGGGAAGGATTTAAACCTTTGTTGGGCTCTTACTGCTAAGACCGGAGATCATTTAGATAGGTCATCATCTCAATAAGGCCTCATGCCTACAAGCGCCTGGGTCCTTCAACTTAATTTTGGATGTATTTCCCTGCCTGTGACTTACAGGTGTTACGTACAGCAGCCAATAAAAATCCACCAAAGTCCATATGCAGACGAATATTTATACCCACATACAGTAATTTATTTCTTTGGCTGGCTATACACTGAACCTGTGGCTCCCAGGTTGGGAAAAATGCCTGAATTTCATATTCCATGGCTGCAGGAATTCTAGTGAATAAGGCCTTACTGTCACAGTTACAATGTTTTCATAAGACAGAAAGTAAGAAAACAAATTACAACAGGGACACAGACGGTGAAAAAAGCCAACTGGGATTTTAGTCTTTCCCTACTCTACTAAAAAAGAAAAAGTTATCTTTTATTGCTGTTTGTGCTGCTGTTGGAGATTTTCTCTTACTTGTCAATAGAGAGGGAAATATCTCTAACAAAGCCTGAGATAGCATTTGAACCTGGCAGGAGATCTAATCCTTCTTCACTTGTATCCAAAACTTAAAATAATAATTAAAAAAAAAAAATAATAAAGTTGGCTGGACTAACTATTTTAAAAAGTCACCAATTTCAACTCAAAATGTAGACAAAGACAGGTTCACCTCTAGCAATCTTTTGCCCCATCCTTCAAGAAGTTTTTGTACATCTGCAGCCCCTCCAGCTGAAGTAGATTTACCACTACATGATGGGATACTACAATAAATTGTTCCCTATTAGCAATTCTAATAGACACACCAGTGTAGTTTCTTTATTTCCCTTCTATTCAAAGAGTTCGGAAAATCACGACTTTACTCAAAAAAAAATGTTGAGTCATGAAATAAGGGAGCCAAGAACATCTAACATCTGGTGTAGAACTAATTAAGGAAGGGAATTTTCACAGACAGAGCTGTTTATTTTTTGGAATGTACCTCTTGTGGCTCTGGAGTGTATTCTAGGTGGTAACTCAATTTACCTTGAAATGTAATGCAAGTTGAATGAGCAAATCAGCTGTTTATTGGGGTCTGTAGCTTGGGTGGGAAGAGGATATTTGTCACGCTTTACAAACAAAAGTCTGTTTCTTCGAGTTTACTTTTTGTTTTTAAACACTTAAGAAGAACTACAGTACTTTACATGAAACGACATTGGGTCCTTGTACTGTATGAGAGAGGTTTAAAGGCTCGTCTCAAATTTTTTAGTATGTAAAAAAGAAAATTGGAATGAGATGTGATGTGATGCATGTTAAATCTAATTCATTCAACTACACTTAAGTGATAATTAAAACAACACCATATAAAGGTAGGTCCACTAACACTGAAATATCGGTGTTGATAGAAGCTGTTGTGCTTACACAAAAAACACTGTATACTAACTAATATAACAGATCCTAGATATATTAGTAGTTGTCTTTTTACCACATTGGCAGTTGTTTAATTAAGCCATATCCATCTTTTGACTTTTTCCAATATGCACCTTATGAATCCTCTTCCAAGGTGTGGTTGGCAGCATGTCAAATCTGAGAACCTTAATTACTATGTTGACTCTTCATAGTTCTGGAGTCCCTGTGGTAACTAGACAACAGGGTTGTTTTAATCTTTTCTATGCTGGATTTCACCCAATGGACGGTTATTTCTAATAGGTTGAATACGTTTTTAACAGCTTTTTCATCTAGGAGGAGCAGGTCTCCCTAAAGAATTTGTATATACGTTGTCAATGGGAATACCTAGTAATCTAGAGGCAAAACCTTTTCCTAATTTTAAATAGCATGGGGAATAATAATACCCCCTTCTAGTTTTTTGTTTTAGAAGAAGTGGTGGTGGGATGGCAGACATAAGTGTTCACAGGTCATTAAGAGGTGGACTAAGTCATTACATGAGCCCCATCACTTGTGTTCAGTAGCTTAAGGATAGGGACCCCCAAGAGAAGAGGAAAAATCCAAGTGCAATGGGTCAATTTGAGTGCCAAACAAAAATTTTAAAACTCTTTCCTTGTTCAACTGGTTACAACACAAAGAGTAAGGGTGTTTTTACACTTGGCGCAATTGCCTGGTCCGAACCCGAGTTCGATTGCTCCCCCCTCCCCCTGCCCCCGATGGACTGTGTTCACATTTGATTTTTGTATCCGAACCACGGTACACTTGTGTCATCAAGCTGCAGCCGTCGCATACTCATGTTGCTTGGCAACCGCTGTAAATGAGAAGATGCAAAAATGGATAGAATTGCTTCCTTTGGTACGATTGCGTTCTCATCAGAAGCGAACCGTACTGGAATTCACATGAACCGTACCCCAGACCACCCTTTTTAAGTGGACTCGGGTACGGTTCGCGGGTGCGCACCCGAGTTCAAAGACAGTGTTCACATCATCAAAAAGAACCGAATTCTGACGTCAATCGAACCCAGGTCCGCACCAAAAGTGCTAGTGTGAAAACACCCTAAAAGACAGCCAACAGATTTCGGGGGACCACAAGCTTTCCCTTTTTTACAGCTAAGTAAAATGGACTCGAGAAAACTTTTAAACAGACTGATCTGTTGCAAAGGATATAATGAACCACAAGTCAGTGCAATGTTAACAGCAGAACCTCCCACTTGTGCGGTTAACACCAACACTAACTGTGGTCTTGGACACAAGGATTTTTGTTTGGTGCTCTTTTTGACCATTACTCTTGGTTTCTGTTTTTTTTCTGCTTTGTCCCTGCTAGATTGCCAAGGGTTATTTCCTTGGCCATTGTCACTGGAACAGAGGTTGAATTAAGATTTGTATTTTTGTGGTTGCAACCAGAACAGAAATTAGAAAAATAAGAGAAAATCTTTTTTTTTTTTTTTTTTTTTTGCAAAACATGTTTATTTAAAGTTTTTGAAGGTGCATACACAAAGTATAGACAACAAAACAAGTCAAGTAAAACTATTACCTATGACTAGTACACTGTACTCATCCTAATTTAAAAAACAGTAATAACATACATTTAGCAAAGAATGGTTGATACCGGAGGAACTGGGAGAATCCGACCAGCCAAAAAAAGGAAAAGGTTAAAAATAGTTCTGTAAAAAAAGTCCAGCGCCATCCCTGGAGGTCAAGGACTAGACAATTTAGAATGAACATAAGACAGAATGAAATACGGTGGTGAGAGCTTTAGAGTGTCAAAGCATATTTAATCAGAGGCAGTAGAGGTGAAATTAATCCAACCTCCCCAAACTTTATCAAACTTGGAAGGCACACCCAACTTTGTAGAAGGGCAGATACTTGTTTACCAGAACTTTTCAAGCTAAAAGTGTATTTGCCGAGGCCTTCTTCCAGGACAAAAATATGAGTTTCCTAGCTTAATAAAGCAATAGCACAAGCATGTCTCAGTTGGTATTTCCCCTCATTTTGGAGATGACTATGCACTGTCAGTTTTTTTCCATACAGCCAACGGGCTGAGCGAAAATAATACTAGCATATTCCACCCCACCAGGACATTGAATTCTGATAGTGGCACCCAGCACTATCAAAATACACTGATCAGCGGCTACAGCTGCTCATCAAGGATTATTTTTTTAACATGTTCCTTCGACAGAAGTCAATCAACATTTGGCAAGCGGGTACTTACACACACTGATCGATAATTGGCCAGACCCTGCTGAACTGGCCAAATTTGACCAAATTTGATTTGGTTATAGTCAGCTTTTAGGTGGCCATAAATGCACAGAATTTTGTCCGAAAATGGTCGATTTAGGAAAGATCGTTCGATTATCGGGCCGTTAGTGAACACAAGTTTACCGACGATTTCGATCCTGCTCCCGGCTAATGTCGATGGATCCATAGCGAAAATTCTTATCGCTTCAACGAAAGTGTATACGTCTATGGTAAAATCGAAACGAAAATAATATACTGAATCGTACTGCGCATATTGTTATCGAACGATCATTATGCTCATCAAAACCATTCTTGAAACGAGTTTATTCTATCGGTTAGTGGCCAATTCGCCTTCGACCTCCGAATAATCATTCAGTCTGCAAACGGCCGAAATTCTGTGCATGTATGGCCAGCATTACTCTCACTTCCTGCTGTGTCATTGGGACACAAATATACAAAGAAATTAACTGATGTGTTTTCCTACTCTATTCAAAAATGTGGTTAAATATACTCGAGATGCGAAATGTGTGAGAATAGGGTCAATGGGTGCTAGTACATGAGTTGAGCTTCCTGATTTTGTGCATACGGGACCCAAGGCTCTTTGTTTGATCCTTGAAAATGTTAGAATAAGTGGGGCTTATTACATCCCAGCAATTTCATTTCCCATCAGCTCACAGAAGCTGAGTTGACATGAAGAACAAAAAAAACAAAAAATCGAAATCAAAAAGTGTAGTTATTTTTCAGTTTGACTGTTTTTTTTTTATTTTTTCTTCAGCTATTCAGCTTCAGCTCGTTCAATTTCAAAGCTGTCATCATCACAAATCAAGTGTGTTTTCCTGTATCTTATTTTTGTATTTCATTTATGCTTCGATTGTCATGTTGAGTGTTTCTGATTAGTTTGCACAATACTCCATTTACTTAAAAAATGCAGTTTTTTTTTTTTTCCTATTCTGCAGTGCTGGTATAGTCAATGTAATTATTTTCAAAGAAAGCATAACATATTTTGCCCTACTTTACATTCCATACAAAAGCGAGAATACTCCACAGATGAAAGATTTTGAAAGTCTAATTGTATTGGGTATTTTGTGATTTTCTATTTTGTAGGACATTCCTTTGGTCAGCATATCTGCTATTGTTCCACACATGTAATGAATCAATTGACAAAACTATGTCACAGCATTCTACCTGCAAGAGTGGAGATTGTTACTATAGAAACTACAATCGGGCTTAGGATAAAGTGACTGTGTGTGCGTCGTCTGACTGGGAACTTGTTGGAAAAGCCCACAGCATTGCCCTTAGAACACCTCTGTCCAAATAACAAGAGCTATATATATATGAATGTGCATGGCGAGCATTGTTTAAAGCCCCAAAGCTAAAACTCTTCCTTTCTCATTTTAGATTGAGTGGGTGGGGATGGGTTACAAGCCAGCATTTCCGTAGAGTTGATTTTCTTTTCTCTTCATGTTCTTTCTGACACCCATCACCAGGACAGAACAGAAGAGTAATCTTCATACCTGGAAACAATCTGGAATTGACCTGGTAAAGCCAGAGATCTGATCCTTTTACCAGGTCATTACTGGAATCTTCAAAAAAGATCATCATTATAATTTGTTGTTACAGTGCAGTCCTTTATGGGACAAAATGTAGCACCTTGTCCCATGTTGCTAAGTGCTTTCTAACCATAGTTATGCAGTCACGCCTGCTCCCTTCCCCTCCTGCCATGGCCAATCCAACAGCAACTTTGAAGGAGACAGCTGATTCATACACTATATTGTCAAAATAATTGTGACGCCTGCCTTTAACCACTTTACCACCGGAGGATTTTGCTGTCTTACGTCCAGGCCACTTTTTGTGATTCGGCACTGTGCGACTTTACCTGACAATTGCGCGGTCATGCAACGCCATACCCAAACAAAATTTACGTCATTTTTTCCCCACAAACAGAGCTTTCTTTTGGTGGTATATGATCACCTGTGCGATTTTTACTTTTTGCGCTATAAACAAAAAAAGAGCATACATTTTAAAAAAATAATATTTTTCACATTTTTTTATATGAAATTCCCCCCCCCCCCCCAAAAAATGTAAAAATCAAATTTTTTTTACATTTTTGGCCAATTTGTTTTCTGCTACCTATGTTTGGTAAAAAAAATCACAATAAGCGTATTTTGATTGGTTTGCGCAAAAGTTATTGCGTTTACTAACTAAGGGAAAGATTTCTGTCATTTTTGGTGTTTTTTTTTTTTTTTAATGAGTAATGGCGGCAATCTGCGATTTTTTTTGCGGGACTGCGACATTGCGGCGGACAGATCGGACCCTTGACTGACATTTTTGACACTTTTGGGGGTACCAGTGACATTACTACAGTAATCAGTGCTATACATATGCACTGTTACTGTAAAAATGACACTGGCAGGGAAGGGGTTCATTTTATTGAAAAGGGAGGGGTTAATGTATGCCTGGTGCTTACTAACGTGTGTGGGGGGAGGTGACTGAGTGACACAGGGACAGATCGCAGGTTCAGCTATGCTGAACCCTGCAATCTGTCACTGTTTGTCACTTAGGAGATCCGCCCGCTTTGTTTACACAAGCGGGCGGATCTCCAGACTCGATTCCCCAACGATCGGGGAAGAGCAGCGGTGATCACCGCCGCTCCTCCCTTGGCCCGACTCCCGCTGTGACTGAATACAGCGGGAGCGAGCCTCCGGTGGCGCGAGCGCATCGCCCACAAGGGGAGGAGTCCAGCTACATAGATCTACGTCGCTGGACGGGAACAAGCCACTTTGCCGCAGTACAGTCAACGTGACTGGTTGGCAAGTGGTTAAACATACCTGAACCTTAATAGCTTCCAAGTCTAAAGCCTCGTACACACGATCAGATTATCGAACAATCTATCATCCGTTTTTTGTTGCATGCTAGTCTCATGTGGAAAGTGAAGGGGTTCCTCTTATACGAAAATTCCCGTACAACAGAATTCAACTTCAGACGTGATGTCATGTGTTGAATTGTTTTGTATGTGTTCCCGTGTGTACGGGCCTTTAGTCTGTAAGGTTTAATATTGAGTTGGCCCACCCTTTGCAGCTATAACAGCTTTAACTCTTCTGGGAAGGCTGTCCACAAGGTTTAGGAGTGTGTCTATGGGAATGTTTGACCATTCTTCCAGAAGCGCCTTTGTGGGGTCAGGCACCGATGTTTGACGAGAAGGCCTGGCTCGCAATCTCCCTTCTAATTTTTCCTAAAGGTGTTCTATTGGGTTGAGGTCAGGACTCTGTGCAGGCCAGTCAAGTTCCTCCACCTCAAACTCGCTCATCCATATCTTTATGGACTTTGCTTTGTACACTGGTGCACAGTCATGTTGGTACAGAAAGGGGCCATCCCCAAACTGTTCCCACAAAGTTGAAAGCATTCATTTGTCCAAAATGTCCTGGTATGCTGACACCTTAAAAGTTCCCTTCACTATAACCAAGGGGCCAAGCCCAACCCCTGAAAAACAGCCCCACACCAAAATCCCCCCTCCACTAAATGATTTGGATCAGTGCACAGAGCAGGACTCTGTGCAGGCCAGTCAAGTTCCTCCCCCTCAAATCCACTCCATGTCTTTATGGACTTAGCTTTGTACACTGGAGGGGGGATTAAGGTGTGGGATTGTTTTTCAGGAGTTGGGCTTGGCCTCTTAGTTCCAGTGAAGGGAACTTCTAAGGCATCAGCATATTAAGACATTTTGGACAATTTCATGCTCCCAACTTTGTGGGAACAGTTTGCGGATGGCCCATTCTTGTTCGAACATGACTGCGCACCAGTGCACAAAGCAAGGTCCATAAAGACATAGGTGAGCGAGTTTGGGGTGGAGGAACTTGGCCTGTACAGAGTCCTGACCTCAACCTGATAAAACACCTTTGGGAAGAAATAGAGCGGAGACTGCGAGCCAGGCTTTCTCATCCAACATCGGTGTCTGACTTCACAAATGCACTTCTGGAAGAATGGTCAAACATTCCCATAGACACACTCCTAAACCTTGTGGACAGCCTTCCCAGAAGAGTTGAAGTGGTTATAGCTGCAAAGGGTGGGCCAACTCAATATTGAACCCTACGGACAAAGACTGGGATGTCTTTAAAGTTAATTTGTGTGTAAAGACAGGTGTCACAATACTTTTGACAATATAGTGTATGGGTAGAGTGCCTCGTCTGTGAACATTTTCCACAGGGAAGCAGAAGCAGGAGAAATGGAGAGGGAGGGGAAGATATCAATCTCTGCATTCCTGATGCCATTGCTTGTTTGAAGGAAACATTGACAGCAGAGACAAACTGCACAGCTATGTCCTTCAAAACTGCTGTAGGATCAACCATAGAGGGGGAAGAGTATAGGTTGCACCTCATAACTAGGGTTATAAAGCCACATGTACTTTGTCCCATAGGGGACATAATTCTTCTTTAACACTTATCTCAGAGGAAAGTAAAAATCTTCCCTTGCAATGGTCTGCCCCTACACTGCAGGGGTTAAACGCTAGTTTAGGGAAAATCAGTTTTACATACCTGATTCAGGTGTGAACTGGTCACACTGGAGACAAGACATTTTGTCTGGTCGCACGGTGGCAGTGCGGTGGTACTGCACTGGAATAGTTGCCCAACGCAGTCCCATCCCACCTGGTGTGAAAGGACACTCAATAAAGGTGTTTAAAGTGATTGTAAATGATCACCTTGTAAAACAACCCATTCAGTTTAAAATAGAAATGAAAGGCAAAACATTTTTGTATAGATTTAAATTAACATGACAAATACCTTTTTTTCCATTTTTTATAAGTGATCGTATTCCTTCTGTTCTCAGCTGCATAAGAGCTGGGGGGAGGAGAAGCAGCAGTTCATCGAGCTTCCCAGTGAATGGCTGTGCAGCAGGGGCATGTCAGGACAAGTCTGATCATTAGAGGAGAGTAAATTGAGTTCTCAGCATAGCTAGAGTGCTCTCCTGCTTAGTGTGGTCAGTTTTTAATAGGAAAGCATGGGGACTAGCAGGAACACCAGGGATTTCACATAAAGGAAGCAATACAAAGAAAACAGCATACTTTCACATACAAGTACATGGTGCAGCAGGTGCATATTAGGAATATGAAGTGTTGGGGTACCAAAGCATTAAAGTGGTAGTATACCGATTTTTTTGACTTTTACCTACAGATAAGCCTATAATAAGGCTTACCTGTAGGTACAATTAATATCTCCTAAACCTACACGGTTTAGGAGATATTTGCACTGCATGCAGCCGCTGACACTAGCGGCGCATGTGCTCTGAAGGTCCGACGGACCTTCAGAGTTCCTTGCTAGGAAGTTGCTGGAAAGTTAAAACCCCGCGCGCATGCGTGGGGTGACGTCATCGCGGCTCCGGCCACTCACAGCGCCGGAGCCGCCGAACCCGGAAGAGACGCCGAGGGATCATGTTTGCTCCCACAGCGGTGTCCAGGGGTCCGTGTCAGGGCTTCGTTTTAAGGTAAGTATTTCATAATGAGCTAGTATGCGATGCATACTAGCTCATTATGCCTTTGTCTTGCAGGGTTTTTTTTTTTTTTTAGAGTATACTACCGTTTTAAGTTCCTTTAACCATTAGGCAATACGATCCCATGCCAGATAGTCACTGTGTGTCAGTGGCCACATCCCTGTGGTCAGCAAATAGAACCCTGTGAAAGTTGTAGAATTAGGAGGCAATGCTGAATGCAAAGAGATAAGCAAGTGTCTCATCCGATGTTAAAAAGACAGACTGCCTAACTGCTTTCCCTGAGCCATTTAAGTAAATTGTGCCATGCGTTTGGGGACAGGTAAATCTGTTTTATTGTCTCTAAATTGCTTTCAAGGCGGTTAATCTGGAGTTGGAGTTCTTTGTAGGATTTTCTGTACACAATAAAAAGCAGACACCGAAAAATATATAGTACCAATTTTGAGACCATACATGTGGTTCATGTATATTCATCATATTATTATGTGTATGATTATATCATGCTACCATATATTACGTGTAACATATACTGTCTTCTAATGCTGGTCTTGTGAACGAATCCCTGTCTTGAGTTCTGTAAAATCTTTTGATTGTCAAATTTAGATTCATAACTTATCCCAGCAGATTCAACAGTGAAATAAAGGTCGAACAATTTTTCTAAGCCTCACATATCATTGGAGATAAAGATTTTTTTAACTAACCAATAGTTTTTCTTTTTCCCTTTCAATTTTTTTTTTATTGTAGAGTTTTTAACATCATATATAGAAAAACGTATACAATATCAAAATGAATGTCAACAAGAGGATGTACCTTCCAAAGTGTTCAATGGCCTTATTGTAATAACGAGAAAGCACATATGACAATAAAGTCAGGCCTAACATGCAGTCTTTATCCAATATAGCAATCTTATGTCTACGTCCAGGAGGTCCGCTGTATCAGGAGCCTATTGCAAAGCTTCATGAATGGGAAAAGTTATGAAGTAGTGTTCAGATAAACTGTAGGTCCACATATCTCAATTACATGGAAAGGGAGGAAAACATTACTGTAATTGCCAAGAATCGTTTCAGTGCCTCGTAACACAGTACCTCAACCCAAAAAGCGATTGAAATTAAAGAGGCTTCATAGACTCCCATCAGCATCCACTTAAGAATTCTTTAAAAAGCATAACAAAAAAAATTAATGTAAAGAAAAGCAGAGGAAAAAAAAAACAGAAATAAAGTGAGAGAAAAGGCCCAAGTTGGTCCCCTCAGTCCGAGCCTCCGTCTACAACTACAATGTCTAGGGAGCTTGGAGGTACACAATCCAAGGGTTCCACGCCTTGTCAAACCTAGCTTGTTTATCTTTATGGATACTGTTCAGTTTTTCATTGACCATAATCAAAGATATTTTGTGTTTCACTAACATGACATTGATCACGGCGATTTCCATGCCCTTGCTCTAGTTATTTTAGCAGTTAAGGCCCGTACACACGTAGCGATTGTCGGCCGTAAATATTCGGCCACCGTCCGATCGGCCGATTGTCGGCTTGTTAGTATGATGCTTCCGACAACCGACTGTGACTTTTCGGCCGAACAGAATCTGGCGTGCAGGCTATAAAATTTTTGTTGGCCGTCACCAGAACGGCCGATTGTTCGCCAGTCAGTACAGAATTCGGCCGACAAACAGCAGATTAGCTAGACTGGGCATGCTCAGAGAAGAAAAAACACACGGAAAGTTAACCATCACATGACATCACTTCTGCAGTCGGCTGTTGTTGGCCGACAAAATTCGTGTGCAGTCTTTAGCACTTTTCAACAGACAGGACAGCACCGGACAAAAGACGGCCGATCGTTCGGCCGACAATCAGTACGTGTGTACGGGGCTTTTAAGAAATAAAGAAAATTTGAGTTCGAAGATGTCTGGGGATCTCTTCTGACAACGCAGTTTTGGCACCTCTGGGTATGTTCTGACCCATCACTGAGTGGACAAGTTTGAACATCCTGATCCAGAAACGACTGACTTTCATATAGTACCACCAGATATGAAACATGTCACCCTCCTGTCCACATCCCCTGAAGCAAAGGGGTGAGATACCAGGGTATATTTTTTGATCATGTTTCTTTTTTAGTAGCAATCTACTGCCACTCTTACAGTAGACCTAAAGCTAAATAAAATGTCCTATCCTTTACAGCGAAGGAAGCTTCCATCTTAGCATTTGAGCTGCACTTACCATGGTGCTACATATATGATCAGTTATGTAACCAGCCATTTGATGGCTTGACAGTGTGGTTGAGACCACAAGCCAACTGTTATTCATGGCTTCCTTTAATGTAACTGTTTTTACAAACCGTTAAATCAATGGGTTTAGTTCTGCTATAAACTAAAATTTGTCTCATGGATTCTGTACATAGTCAGTATATGTGAGTATCTAAATGCTTAAATCAGAACTAAACCCTCCTGTCCTTTTCAGCCAAGGAAGCTGCTATCTTAGCCTCTGTTTGATCTGCAACTGCCATGGTGCTGAACATGTGATTAGTTATGACTTTGACAGTTTGGTTGAAAGCACAAGCAAATGTGACAGCATTCCTGGCATCCCGAGAATGTAACTTTTTTTGAAACTGTTAAGTTGATTGGTTTAATTCAGTTTTAAAGTCATTCCTAGGCAGAGATTAAATTACTTTATTTGTTACATGGGTACACAGGTACAGGCTGTATGCTGATGCGTTTTGGCTTTGGCACCTTCATCAAAGCATAGTGCTTTGATGAATGCTCCATAGCCAAAGCATGTCAACGGGCGGCACAGTGGTGTAGTGGTTAGCACTTTCACTTAGCAGCAAGAGGGTCGCTGGTTCGAATCCCAACCACAACACTACCTGCCTGGAGTTTGTATGTTACCCCTGTGCCTGCGTGGGTTTCCTCCGGGTACTCCGGTTTCCTCTCACACTCCAAAGACATGCTGGTAGGTTAATTGGATCCTGTATAAAATTGGCCCTACTATGTGTGCATGAATGTGAATTAGGGACCTTAGATTGAACGCTTCTTGAGGGTAGGGACTGATGTGAATGTGTAATGTATATGTAAAGCACTGCATAACTTGACAGCGCTATATAAGTACCTGAAATAAAAAAAAATAAAAAAAATAATAAAATAACATATAGCCTGTACCTGTGCACCCATGTAACAAATAAAGTACTTTTATTTAAGAGCATCTGAGTTGGCAGCCTTCCTGATACAAGAATTTTACCTATGGGACCTGAACACCCTGGCTAGAGCACCAGGCTACAGTTCATGGACTTCTACATTAGCAGTAGAGCTAGGGTAACAATTTGTTTTCACAGAGATTAAAGTGCTTGTTACCCTCAATAAAAAAATAAATAAAAATGGATCCTGTTCCCTTGAAGCATGTTATGCAGCACAGTGCTTGAGTTGTGTAATTTGCCCCCCCCCACCCGTTTTACCTTAAATACCCAGCTGGTCCTGCCTGGTGTTGCCCCCCCCCCCCTATAAACTGACCACAGTTTATCATGGCTGCTGAGCCTTGACACCGTGGTCAGTTTATGTGCCTCTGTCATCCGCAGGCCTGCTCTGTTCTTCTCTGTCCTCTTCTCTGTCCTCTCCCCCCTCTCCTCCCTGCCTGTCAGCTCTGTCCACTCCACAATCCTCCCCTCCTGCTGCTCTCATATCTATAGTACAAGGATGTCATCCCCTCTGTTATATAATGCTGTGTGCCCGTGTGCTGTATAAAAAAGATGCCCCTTATACCTTATATCAGAGCGTCTCCCAGCGATCATGTGACTCCTCTGATTTCTCTCCTCTCTCCTCTCCTCCTCCCTGGCTGACGACAGCAGCAGTGCTCGGCCTGGCCCACTATAGCTGTTAGCTGGGCAGAGGAGAGAGCCGAGGAGTCACGTGAGCACCAGGAGACGCTCTGATATAAGCTATAATCTGCCTTTTTTTTTAATACAGCACAGGCACAGGGACAGATTGTGTTATAGAACAGAGGGGATGGCATTCCTTTACAATAGTGGGTTAACAACAGCTTTAAAGAAGGCATGGCAACTATGAAATTGCATGCAGTTATTCTACCCTGCCAATTTAACAAATACATCTGTAATGAGTTCATCGTTGCTCCTAAAATCATAATCTGTATATTCATATAGGAAATATTCCTGCCATATCTATCCACTTATGTTTGAAAATTTGCTTCCAACCTAACCCTCCTTATAACACAGAGAGAATCATTTCCTCATAGCTTTTTAGGATTCAGCTGCAACTGGCAAGTTATTTTACTTATACAGTCAGATATTATAATGATTGATGAATATATTGGGCTTAATTTTTGGTCCTCCAAGCAATGGTAAGAGCTGAAAGATAAGGGTTCTAATGTGGTTTACAAGACTGTTGTGCACATCCTCTTATTACATGAAGAAATCAAAAGCTGATGGCAAATTTTTCTTTAAATTGAAAATTCATTATTTGCAATTCAGAGGACAGTTATTCTGTTTTACCACTTTAACTCTATGATTATGTCTGAAATCTACAACCCGCTGGCTCCTTTCTCACATTGTTTTTTCAGTTTAGTCATTGCTATTGTCTCTTCTATTGTGGACAGAGTTTAGCAAGAATACCTTTACTGGTTCCTCTTGATTGGAGCACAGCAGGACACTTTGCCCTTCCGCTACATGTTCTACACAATTCAATCCCCATTTGTACCAGGTCCATGGAACAGCAGGGTTCCTCCTAACTAAAATGAAATGTTTGTGTACAGTAGAGTAATGCTTTCATTGTGGGCAGTGATAATTAAAATCATTCTTGTATATTCAGTAGGCAGTATTCATCATCAGTATCTTCTGGCACCAAAACTGTTTTATAAGGATAAAGTGTACACTAATGCAGGTACAGGTAGCTCAAGTGTACAACAATGTTGAGCAAAGTGAAAAAAAGTATTTATGCAAAAGATCACTGGTACAACAATCATAGAAGTAAGAAACAGCATGTATTCAATATTTGAAAAATTTTGGAATTCTTATCAATGTTGAAAAACAGATAAATAATTCATAGTTGTGTACTTATGTGGTATAGAACACACAATGCCCACAATATTCAATATATAGTAGCATGCAATCGTGTTCTGGCACCTCCAAAGCATATACAGTATCAACAGTGTATCTGAATTCCGCGTAGCCAGCGGTGTGGCTACGTGGAATTCGGATACATTGTTGATGTTGGGGAAGGACGAGCGGGGATCCATTGCAGTGGCTATTACCAGCGTGGAGGTGGTGATCCACCACCAAAGTGATCAAGTAAGACCATCTCCCCTATGCAAATGTATTCACCAGATCCATATGCCTCTCACTTGTATAAGCGCGTGATACATTTGTGTTACTTTCCACTAGGACCTCGGTTTGCAGGGTTCATCCCATTATAAATGCATATAAGAGTGAACAAAGTGCATCCAATAGTGCATTATTCCCACTAGATTTTATTTGTTTAAAAACCATTTACACTCACATTAAAAACATCTTGTTTCTAGCATTAAATCAATGGGTTTGGTTTGGTGGTCATCCACAACTTGAGCTCACCACCTCCACACTGGTAATAGCCACTGCAATGGAGTCCCCGCTCATCCTTCCCCAACATCAACAGTGTATCCCAATTCCACGTAGCCACACCGCTGGCTACGCGGAATTCGGATACACTATTGATACTGTATATGCTTAGGAGGTGCCAGGACATGATTGCAGGCTACTATATATTGAATATTGGGTGGCATATTGTGTTCTATACCAAATACGTTTTGAAATGATTGTAATATATATTTTTTGTGTTACTGTGAATTATTTAGCTGTTTTTGAACATTGATAAGAATTCCACAAGTTTTCAAATAAGACATATAAAGTAAATCGCAGCAAGGTCTATATATATTGGTTCAGGTTTTTTGAATACACAATTTTTATATCTGATGTATTCAACATTACTCAGATACAAATGTATATAGTATAGGTAAGTATAGCTGTAAATTAACCACAAGCAAACCAGAGTGCGTGGAAACAGACAAACAAAGAGGTTGATCTACTAAAGGGAAATAGACTGCACTTTGCAAGTGCAGTTGCACTCTGCAAGGCCTTTTGCTCCAGAGCTTCATAAATTAAAAGCAAAGAAACCCCAATCAAATGCAAGGAAAATTGAAAAGAAAAAGCATTTTGCTTGCACATGATTGGATGCTGGAAAACAGGAAAGGTTCCCCTCATTTATGAAGTCTCTTTGAGTTTTTAAATTAACCCCAAAGTGTTCAATATGCCCGCCTTATATTAAATGTAAGTAACCTATGAGCCTCGGGGGAGATAACCCTTATGGAAACTAAGAAGACATCAGTATCTTCCTTAGGAAGGATTACTACAAGCATATCATAATTCCCAAACCTCAAAGGGGATGAGCACCAAAGAGATCACCAGATACGTCATCTAAAAATAAAAGCAGAACACTAGATGGTTCAGGTAAAAATACTTTAATGCGAAAAAAGGATAAAATTACATTTACAATGAAGAGACTTGATCAGGGCATATCACTAAGATTTTACCTTAGATTGTAAGCTCCTTGAGGGCAGGGACTGATGTGAATGTGCAATACATATGTAAAGCAATGAGTAAATTGACATACGTTGCTATATCAGTACCAAGATACTAAACTACTGTAATAAAGATTGATCAGGAACATTGGGTCACCCTAACCGATGCCAAAGCACCACCAATAAGATGCCAGCAATAAGATGAAGCAAGCCATGACGGATATCCTGAGGTGGACATTGGAGGAACCACAGGGAAAGGAACCACAAAAATATTCTAAGCTGGTGCAGGAAAGGGACGGAATTTGTAACATTGATGATACAGTTCCTCCACTACACTGACGTGCTTCAGGGCCATGGCCTGTCTTCAATGTAACTCTGAAATTAGTTCCCTTTCCTGCACCAGCTTGGAACTTTTTCTAGTTCTGATGCTTCGCCCTGTATCCACTTCAAAGTATCCAACTTGCCTTGCTTCTTCTCCTACTGCTGGCATTCTAGTATACTTTTGTTGGTGTGACCTGGTGTTCCTTTGGATGATTTGTTTTGATGATATGCGCTGATCAAGTCACTTAATTGAAATTGCAATGTTGTCCTTCTTACTCTTTTAATTGATTTTACCTGCACTATCTAGTATGCTCTGTTTCTGCTTTTATTTTTGCATGTATATTTTGCAATTGGAGGTATACACAGAGATGCAAGAATACTCAAGCTGCTGCCTTGGTACCAATGAGGCACTAGACATTTGAAGATTAGCTACTTCATTTACACTGTCCCCATCTGGATGGGTCTCTCAATGGGTTGAGCATTCTTCCAGGATCAAGTTCTAAAGACAATTCTTCTTACATCTTTCAAATATTTAGGTATAGTAGTTAAAGGGGACCCATGGGACTATATCGCTTTGAACCTCAAACCTATTTTGCAGAAATTCAAACATAAATGTGTTGACTGGTGTAAATTAACACTGTCAGTAACAGGATGTTCCAACCGTACTAAAATGATTTGGGCCCCTCAATTATTATATAGATTACGCAATATGGCTATTGCCCTATATGACTACCTAATTATTGGTTCCAGCATAGACTCACAATTTCAGGCTCTTATTTGGCATAAAACTTGCCACCCTGCAATACCAAAAGGATCAAGGTGGTTTGGATTTCCCACACCTACAAACATCATGTTTTTGCTGCACAATTACAACACTTTACAGGCTGGGACTTATCCACTATAGCAGACTCTTCCAAAGACTTGTTGATCTGCTCATCTGCAGAATACTCAGTTCTGTTTCACATGGAAATGGGTTTTCCTACTATCCCCTCCCATTGACACACTGTGCAGCTACTGATGAAACTATGGAGAAATACTAAACAGACATTGGGTTTAAAGGGGTTCCTCCCCAGACCGCCTATTTGGGATAACCAATTTTTACACGGAATTGACAAAACATAGAGAACACTCTGTTGGTTGAATGCCGAAGTCAAATACATGTCCCAACTGATTCTGGGCTGAAATCATATGATCAATCATTGGCAGAATTGCCATAGCTAAGGAATTACTATTTTCAGTATTTACAGCTGCGTCACGCTGTTTGTAGTCAAAGCAGGTACTTCTCCATGCACTTGGCTGTTTTATCTTTTCTTGAGTCCATTTTTACTGAGCCAGAAAAAAAGTGTATTACATCTAGGATATATGCACATCTACTGACCTACATACAGGCACCGGATCTTTTGCTCTGAGGAAGGGAGCATGTCTCCCGAAATGCGTCAGCGGTCCTACGATAGGGACAACAACCTCCACATGTGGTGGACTCATTCCATGCGATATATGTTCTTCTTGTCTGTGAGTATGTTTTTGGCTTTTTAATAAAAGTTTTTAGGTGTCCAAGGATAAAGCACCAGGTGTTTGCGCCTCCTTTTCTTTCTTTTGTATGCACCTGATCTTTTGCCCTGTTGAGGGACATGGGAGAGAGATGTTGGGCCTATTGATGGGGAAAAATGGGAACAAATACTTTGGGCTGGTCCTCCGTTGTCAGTGCCTGCAGCTCAAATATTAAATGTATCCTACATCGCACATATAGGACTCCAGTACAGCTTCACAAATGGGGTAGATGAGAATCCCCCATCTGCCCTAAATGTCAGATCCCTTCTGGTGATTTCATCCAAATGCTATAGAAATGTCCTAAATTAGTGAGATATTGGAAACGTGTTGTGTCACTCATTAACCATGTTTATCAAATTCTACTGGCAGTGGTACAACTGATGTGCTTGCTGGAAGCCTTAACGAGGAGTTATATTCCCCTCCTGTTTACATAGCTTGTATTTGGTTCCTATACCTAGCTAGCAAACTAATAGCAAGGCACTGGCTCTTTGTAAAATCTCTGGTGAGCACACAGTGGATCCAGGCAGTAATACAATACTTGTTTGTGAAAGAAACACTTATTATCACAGGAATTCTTCAAAGAAATGTATGAGTATCTGGCATTGTTGGCTAAACACACGAGGGTAGCACCCCCACAACTTGTCCTTGATAGATTGTTACAGACAGGGCTTTTTTTCAGCGGGAACGCGGGGGAATGCAGTTCCGGCACCTCCAGCACTGAATATATGTAATAGAAAGGGGTGCTGGGTTTGCTGCAGTGTCTGTTGATGCTGGAGGATCTATTGTTGCTGGAGGGGATATATTTTTGCGGGGTTAGTGTTGCTGTGGGGTCTACTGTTGCTGCTGGGGGACCTATTATTTCTGGAAGGGATCTATTTTTATTGGGGGGAAGTCTATTGTTAGCAGCTTGTGGCAGATCTATTGTTGCTGGGTTTGGTCTTATGTTGCTGCGGGGGTGGTCAATTGTTGCTGGGAGGGATTTTCTGTTGAGGGAACAGTTTATTGTGTCAGGCTTCTGGAGGGTCTATTGATGCGGTCAACAGGGAAATCTGTTGTTGCTGCTGGGGGTCTATTGTTTTTGGGGGGTATTTTGCTGTGGGTGGTCTATTGTTGCTAGTGGGATCTACTGTTGCTGAGGGGGTCTAACGTTTTTGGCTGTAGGGGATCTATTATACGGCTATTCTTGGCATTATTAACACATTCTATACAAATTACCTAGTATCCCAAAATAATACTTGGTTCTGTATTCTCTAAAAAGGGGCAGTACTGGGAGGTGGGAAAGGAGTGGAATCAAGGAAAGGAAAGGAGGAAGGTAGGGGCGGAGACAAGTGTAATTTTGAAAGTGGGAGTTCCTGCACCTATTCTCTGAGAAAAAAAGCCCTGGTTACAGACATAGCTATGTTAAGACATAAGGTATACTTCACTATGTCTGCTGTTCCAACCTATTCTTTTAAAGTGGTAATGGCTTTAATATCGACTCAGAGGGCGAATGCTGCTAGATCTATAGTTACTCATGTATGAGATATAGTATACCAGGATGTTTAGTTTTTTGTTATATACCTATTTAAAAAAAAAAATGTACTACAAGTATGAGGTGTTATCCATTGCAGTGTTTCTTAACCTCTTTACAGTTGGGGTGCCCTTGAAAAGCGTTTTCAGTCTGGTGGCACCCCTGTCCAAGGCTTGGTTCACGTTACTGTATATCGCGGAACATGCGCAAAATCTTGTTTGTTCCTGACACAAAGACAGATGTTCTGATGTTTAGGGGTGCCATTAATTCTTAATGGTAGCCCACACATTGGCAAATGCGGGGTGCTTTTGGTGCGGCGCAATTTTAAAAAAATGGTCAGGGACTTCTTTCCCTGCATTTCTGCGGGTAGGGTCAGGATTAAAAGTAACATACATATGCACACATACAGACACAAACAGACACATGCACACACACACATACAGACACATGTATATATGCACACATACACATGTACATACACACGCACATACAAACACATGTACAAACAAACACACACACATACAGATGTATACACATATGTACATACACACATGTAGACAAATACAGACACATGTACACACACATACACACGTAAAAAGCCCTTTTAAAATGTTTTAGCATAGTACCTTTCCTCATTCAGCCAGTTACTGCACTGAAGGGGAAAGCAGAGAGCACAACACAATCCTCCCTCCCTTTACTTTCACTTTGCTGAGGCTGACAGAGCTCCTCACAGTGCCGATGTTCAGTTCAGCAGGGGATTGGAAGATCCAGCTCATCTGACGTCCCTTTTCTCCCATGATCCTGCGGCACACCAGAGGACCTCTGGCGGCACACCAGTGTGCCGCAGCACACTGGTTGAGAAAGGCTGATCCATTGGATATAATAACTGATCTATCTACAGACAGTTGTGGAAATTATATGCATGGACATGTAATAACTCTTGTTATTGAAGGCTAGACGACTGCCTGCTTGTGTATTGTAATGCATACTTTCCAATAAACATTACTTGTTTAAAAAAAATAAAAAATAAAAGGACAAATCTTCAATACAGGACCTACCACACAAAGGGCCACACTTTCATATGTCCAGCACCACCTGACACACTGCCTGAATTCCAAAAGCGTCTTCTTGACCAGAGGTGATATCTTTGGTGATCTCATACTAGTTTGGATGGTGCATTGAAATGCAGTCCCAATATTTTAGTAAGTTGGGTTGTACTGCTCCTGGTTCAAATCATTTCTTACAGAGGTTCTTACCTATATTTAAGACTCTAACATCTCATATTATATGGGTGTAGCCAGACTGAAGTGAAATTACTTTGCATGTTACTGAATTGCTAGTTTTATATTTTTATGGTAGATGAGTTTTTATTGTTATTTTAAGTGATACAGTCCCTTTTCATAACATTACTGCCATATATTGTTTTATATTAGAGGCTGAGGCTAGCCATACATTATACAATGTTCTTGTTCAATTTACCTTCAACTATGTAGTGCAAGGTGCCTGCCTTATTTGAAAATTAAAAGTGTTGAGGTTTGACCTCATATTATATGGTTTTGGTAAGTCTAAAGGAAAATTCTACAAGTGTATTTAATAATGTGTGAGCAGCCTAAGGGCCACTTTAGGATTGAGCATTGGCTACAGTATGAACCACATCCCACCATTGAGGTTTTCTATATAATTCTCAGTTCTTCATCTCATCCCCAAAATTGTCTTGTACGGTAAAAACTGATTGCAGTTCTGCTGGACACTAGATCCCAGAATATTTCAGAGATTATACTTTAAATAAGTTACTAAGAGCAACACATGTTATCACAGTTGTTGCCGTGGCAACCCATGCTTTTGATATAGTAAAGTAATTGAAAAGCTAGTTGGTGTAAAAGAGCAGTCAGCATATTTAGGGACTAAAATCTTAAATTGTCAGAAGGTAATGAACCAATACATTTTAACTGACGTTTAGATGTTCTCACTAGTTATTTTATTATATTAAAACAGCAGAGCAAGCCGGTTTGACTCGCTGTGCCAACAAGGCATTAGGTAGAATTTTATTCTATGTTTTCTATAGAAAAAGCTCTGGGGAGTTTTATCTGTACTTTAAAATATTTGCAATATAACTCCACTGTAACACAAGAAATACTAAATTGTAAAAAAAAATTGTGTAAAAATTGCCACAGTGCCCAGCAGGTGACCATTGCAGGAAAGCAGGTCAGTCCAGAGGAGTGATGAAACAGAATGAGGATTATAATGTAGATATGATACTCTAGGTTCCTTTTAATGCAACTCAACATGACTCCACCATGTACTGATTGAGCCAATTGAGTCTATACAAGTTTCTCGCAGCAAGTGACCAGGAGCATTTGTGACATGTCAGGAATGCACAGGGAGCAGTAGATTGTTGACTTTGATCTGTAAGAGACAGTAAGGTAGCCCTTCCAGGACATATGCTAGATGTGTCATTTTTATTCCTGCGTTTGGCCACACATGCTACAAAAACACACAGGGTGTCTTAAAGCAGAAAAAAACATGGCTCCCATAATGCCAAGCTCTACTCCTGCATATACTGCACTATTTACCAGGCGGGTACAGGCACATATAGCCCTATTAAATAAAAGGTTCTCTTCTACAGTGCAGTAAACCATTTTGACCAGTCAGACTTTGAACTCTTGCACACAGATGGCAAAAAGATGGCATTTTTTTTAGTGATCTATTCTAAATAAAGCTGTTGTTTTTAATGGTCCTGTACACACAGACATGTGCCTGCATATACTGTAGATCAGCAGAAAAAAAAAATCACAAAAGTCTGTATTGCTGGTAGGGCTGGGCGATAAAACGATAACGATATGTATCGCGATAGACACGTGATCGATAGCAATAAAAAAATTGTACGATAAAACGTTCGATATTAGAACTTGAAAGTACCTATACCTAGTATAGGTACTATCCTATCACAGCCCCTGGCCTGTACAGACGCACCGCCCGCTTCCTCTCCCGGCAGCTGACGTCACATCCAGGCCGGGGAGTTCTCTGTACCTATCACAGAGCGCCGCAGCCCCTGTACAGACGCACCGCCCGCAGCTGACGTCACATCCAGGCGCGGCGGTGGTCCGTTACTGGGGAGTTCGGTTCCTGTGCGGCGGACTACGAGCTGGCTGGAGCCCCAGGGTGTGTGTAGTTACGCGGGGGCTGGCTGCACAAGCGGAAAAAGGCGAAAAAAACAATTGTACAAAAAACGAGTTTGAAAAAAAAAAATAGTACTTTCAATTTAAACTAAAAAAGGTGGCCGGTTACTGGGGAGTTCTGTTCTCTGTACCTATCACAGCGCAGCCCCTGTACAGTCCGCAGCTGACGTCACATCCAGGCGCGGCGGTGGTCCGTCAGAGTCAGATACACATATACAGCGCTTCTCCTCCTCAGTCCTCCGTCTTAAGAACTGAGGGGATTATGATCAGAGGAAGGTTAAGTTTAAAATAAAAATGTTAAAATGTAACATTTTTCTCCTTGTCCTTATTTTAAATGGGTAATAAAAAATATCAATAATTATCGATATCGACCGATATGAAACACTGATATCGTGATACAGTTTTCAGCCATATCGCCCAGCCCTAATTGCTGGTCAGTATTTTACACGCATATAGTGCATATAGTGTAGATAAACACGTACATCACACCTCCCTGACAAACAAAACCCCCAGAAAAGTTGTATGCGTGTGTACACATACATGCGATAAGAGCTACATTCACGCAGCCGTATGTAGCACGACCCCCACACTTCCTTGACCCTGAGACACCTCCAACCCACTGAACACTACTGGTTCTGACATGGCAATTCAAAGAAACAACGAAGACACTTGAATATCAATATATCAGTTTACTGACTTGAGAAAGGAATAAACAGATATGGTTTCAACACAACAGGAAATACAAGTGATAAGAGCCAACAGTGGGACTCTAAATCGTCAAGTCCCAGAATCACTATGAAACCCAAGACTCAGATTGCCAGATAATGGCAATACAAACTATGACTAGATATAACAATATCTAACTGGAGAAGTATACCAATATGTATGCAATTTCTCTTGTAAATGTGAGAGTGACAATCAGACACTTGACTCTGTATTAACCATGGATAGAACAGTTAGATCTAACTAACTCAACTGCACAAATATCTATATATATATATATATATATATTGTGAGAGATTAGCTCGGTGGCGGGTATGGATGACCCCTTGGGGGGGTGCGTTTACACAGGGAGATAGCCGAGAAGTGGTTGCAAACAACAGTTTGGTTTATTCTTGCAATTTACTTCACACAAGTGCAAGCCTCAAAAACATCAAAATAAAAATAAAACACAAAATAAATCCTTGCCACTGTGGGCGGCTACCTTCTCACATACAGGAACCTACCTACGGAGTCTGTCTCCAACCTACTGTTGGGCAAACTTTGCTGATCCTACAGCAGATACTCAATAGTCCATGTTTTTTCTTCACACAACAAATGTCCATTGATCATGTCCCTTTTCCTCTTCACATTGAACATGTCCCTTTGCTTGTCTCTTCACATAGCAAACAGTGCATTTATTTCTTTCCACATAGAAATAGTCCAAGACCTCACCTTGAGTAGTCTTCAGTCTTAAAGAGGAAGTAAACTCAGCTATGAAAATCAAACTTTTGCAATGTATTAAACGTACATGCAATATAATTACATTTCACATTAAATATTCACATCATAACTGTCTAGAAATACCTTTATTTTAAAGTTTATCTTTTTCCTCTTCCTTGGTGTAGGCAGCGCCATGTCTAGTCCTGTTTTATGCTCCCCCTGCTGCCGTCATTTCCGCCCTTACTGTAGTTGTAAGACTCTCTGTGTAAGACGTGCTCTCTCAGTCTCTCACACTGTCTTGGAATGCTTGGAATTTTCACTCACTCGCTCCCTCCTCCCCCCTCCCCCCTCCCCCCTCCCCTTGTGTAAACTGTCATGCTCACTCCCCCTGTGAGATGACAGGAAGCTGGAAAGAACGGCATAGCTAATCGCGAGACTTAGCTGTGCCCTGACAGAACAGGGAGAGTTCAGAAACGGCATGCAGACGTGCCGTGGATTAGATAACACACTGGGCATGCGCAGATGACGTCAGAAAAAATTACAGGAAGGATTACAGGAAGAATAAACAAGTAAGAAATCTTTTACAGGCATCTATCAACTGCTTTGTTTCTGCAGATTAGAATAAGCTAAAGTGAAAATTATGAGTTTACAACCTCTTTAATTATATTCCCCTTCACACAGGAAATGTCCATTGGTTTCTTTTCACCTTTCCATCCACTTCAGAAAAACCCCACCAAGGCTCCCCCCCCCCCCCCAAGATCCCAGCAAAGAACTAGGTCCTTACTCCTTACTAGGCAGAAAAAACTGACATCCTATGCAGGAAGAGAGAGGGTGTACCCTCCGGGACTGCCCATAGGCATAGCCAGAATTTTTTTCTGCCTAGTGTCCTACTCCTGTAGGGGGCAGTATAACCCTACTGATATGAATCAGAGAGAACTGCGTCCGTCGATGAACTTAAGAGAAAAGGATTTTACGGTAAGTCAAAAATCAATTTTTTTTCTTTTTTTTTACTGTTGCTTTAACAAGAATGAAAACACATTTAGTCATATTTCCTTACTTTGCTTTTATTTTTGTGTTGCCCTGTAGCCCTAATAAGAACATTTATTCTTCGTTCTTGGTTTTTATACTTCTCAGTCAAGTAATGCATGTGCTTTTTGGCTCTGATAATTACTGCATTAAGGCATTTTTACTTTTATACTTGTACCTTTTCCATAGCTTTTAACACATTTTAAGGATTCTTTGTATATTCTTTATTGTCTAGTTTTAGCCCTGATGAAGGGGGAGTGCTGAGCCCCTGAAATGCGTTAGCTGTTCAAAAATAAAAATATTTTAAACATTTGTACAAGCTGGTGTGGTGCTCCCATCCTTTCAAAACTTTAAATAAAAGTTGGCTACCATCCCCTTAAAAATACAGTTTTGGACTGGTGCTACTCATTGTAATGCACGTACTGCTTGAGTCTAATAACCTTAATCTCACAAGGCGTATACATAGATGCAAAAAGTGCATTCTGGTCAGACCAGTAAAACGTGGATTCCAATTTGCACTAAAAAATAAATGTTAAATTAAAAGTGGGTGATAGTGAGAATGTCATGTATTAGTAAGCTAAAAGTGCAGAGTCACCAGCGCTCCAAATAAATGAGTTTTTTGTTTCCATTGTAAAGACAGCGTCAAAAAAGGCATAAAAAACAAGTGAATATGTTGACTTTAAAAAGGGACACTGTGAGGCCCCAAAATGTCAGTTTCTTATGTCTTATGTGACAATTTCTTCATGATAAACACACAAAGCGCTTTTTTTTTTTTTTTTACTGCCGGTGACTTTGCATGCAGTTCGGGCATGGCACCATTCATAACAAAAGGAGAGGCGCCCCTAAGAGTAGACTGTATGACAATTTTAATGCAGAGTAAAAGCATTAGCAACTCGCATTTGAGTAGAATAAAAATGAGCACATCGAGTGGGGAGGACAGTCCCAGATGAACATCGGTGGACTTGTGGCCATCCGCTGGAAAGAGAGCACCGTGCAGAATGCTCCTTGCTGGTCACCGTGGAAGCCGGTGTAACGTTAAAAAAACCCTACCTCGTGAAAATTCCCTACCCTTGTCACTTCCGGTGCACATACTTCCCTGATCTCGGCTCCTAAATGTAAAAGCGATGGGTGTATGAAAATATAAATCACGGGAGATCTCGGCTTTTACATTTAGTAGCCGAGATCAGGGAAGTCACAGGGGTAGGTGCGGAGATGATTTAATGTGGCAGCGGAGATGATTTAATGTAGCCGCGGCAACAGCTGATGCGGTGTAACGTTAGAAAACTCTACCCCGTGAGAATTCCCTACCCTCCGGAGCTGTGATTATGCGCAATGGTAAGCTGCTCAGCTGTTCCATGACGTAGGTGCAGAGGAAGTGACGAGGGTAGGGAATTTTCACGGGTAGGGTTGATCGTAGGGATGATCGTACTCCAAAACAAGGCTTGGGGTGCAGTTGGTGCAGCGGCGTGGATGGATGATGTCACCAGTGTGTGACGCGTTTCTGAGCATGCGTGCTGCAAGTATTACTCCTTTGGCAAAAGATGAGACCCGCCAACCCCACTTTTGCCGAAAAAATATGTAATTAGCCTGTCAGGCGATCAGTCAGATGTGACCATTCATGGCATTCACTTCGAGCACCCATTATTACATGGTCAACTTGAGTACTATGAGTGGGGTGGATCTGGTCATAATGTGGGAATGACCAGACTCTTGCTTAGCAGACAGTGGCAGTGCTTGTTGGGGTAGGAGGCTGTGTCATGACACTCTATATCTTATGGCCTCAGCAAGAAGAAAAGGGTGACAGTGCTGTGGATAATTCCATAGACATCTTACAGAGTTGTCATCCTTTCTCAGGAATTGGTCCAGAAGCAATTGTTCTGGCAGGATCACCAGGTATGAAAAAGACAAACAAAAAGGAAAAGGGACATGGCACTGTGTTGCATGGTACTGCAGATGTTTTACAATTGCATGTACAAAATTTTGAAGAGGAATTTAAATTAACTTTAACAGAAGCATGGGAAACACATTTACGTGCATCAGGTAAGCCATGAAACAAAGTTAAACAGGATGTAGTGGCAGAAAAGCAGAACCATGACCTCAGGCATCCGTTATGAAACTTTTTTGTTTAACACATATCTATTTTCTGGGTAGAAGCTCAACAATGCAGATGCTGCTACTGATGTCCTGGTGCTTTTTAAAAAAAATTGTAAACCCTAATTATAAACTTCTCCTTTTTGCTCCCTTTTGGCCAGTTATACATCATTGAAAGCATTTCGTTATATCTGTTTGCTAAGTATAACTCTCTCTAATGCTTTCAAAATTAAAAAAAAAAAGAACTATATTGGTGCTCCATGGGTACTATGATATCAACAAAGAAAGAGATACTGTAAATAATAACAGGAATCTATTGTTGTCCTATGAATAGGCACAGAAGATGGAATCAAGATTGGTAGCATTTAAAAAACTAGTTACAATTATAGTGCAGCCTCGAAACGTACCCAGTTTTGAAATGAAATACAAATGTCTCCCAAAATAAAATGCACTTTAAAATTTACAAATAGCACAGAAATTGCCAAGGTTACGGGCAATTTCGAATGGGCATGCTGGGAATTTGCCCAGGGGCCCCACTTGCCCATGGTGCCCCACATGCCCAGGGACCCAGCCCCAGCCAAGCATTTATCCCCGATTCCTCTTTGCATCCCACCGTCGAACTTAGTAGGTGGCAAGCGCCTGTCGGCCCTGCGCTGCTATCAGGCCACTTGGGTCATGGAGGGGGAAGCCCACAGCTGCAGGAATGCCTGTTCTCCTCCATGGGAACAGGCACACACAGGACAGTCGAGTCTGACTCCTGTCCCTGTGTGTGTGTTTACTGGACCCAGCCGCCGAACTTGGAAGCTGTCATTACCCTAGCACTGCTGTATCAGTAAATATCGCCTTATCGATAATTTGCATTTTTATTCTCGTGGGTGATTGTGTAGGAAGGGCCCCAATGCACAGCATTGCCCGGGGCCCTTTAATGCTCTTAAGATGGCACTGTGCAGGGGCCCCTTTTTTAAGTAAAAAAAATAAACTCTTTAAGTTTCTGTAATTCCAAAGAGAATGAGTGACCTAGTTATGGTCTGTCTGCAGAGCTTTATAGAACTGCTGTGCAATGTATTATGGCTCTAGTTTATATTCATGTGGGATGTTTATGAGAGCTGGAGTAAAGAAGAAGTGCTGCAGACAGTTCTGTCTTATAAAGTGGTACTGTCTCATCCTTTATTAAAATATTCTGTTTTTTATTTTTTATTTTTATATTTCATTTCTCTTGACCCTATAAACCTTGCAAAATACGCGTGTCTTTGGAAAATATTCAAGAGGTCACAAAAGGGGAAGGAATCGGGGGTTTCATTTATTTGAAATCTAGAAAAAAGTGAAAAGACAGTTGCTGCTCATAGCATTCAGATGATTTTATTCTTTATCTTGTACCGGAAGATTTACAATGCTTGGTATAGGCAGCACCCTCAATTCATATCTTTTGATGGTCCCCAATAATGAAGTCCTGAAAGGCTTACTGAAACCAAGTGTGTGCCACTTAATATGGTTTAGTACAGAGTTTGGTTGGATAGGGGCAAGGTTTAAAGTTAACCTGTAAGGATAGAAATGTGTGCATGTTGGCCGGTGGTGGGTCTGGGTAATTGGCGGTGTAGGATCCAGGTCTCACATCCTCACCATGGCCGATAGGGGGCACAGCAGTACTCTCACCCATTCGCTGACCCAATGAGGCCTGGCTTCTTTGGCAGTGGAGGAGATGGTGATGGAATCATAATGTGTGAAATTTGTACTTGTGCATTGGGACTTCATGCTATTTGGTGAACCTTTTTTAACTTTGTTCCTTAAACAGGATTTATACTGATACAGGGCAATGTTGCTCAACCTTTTTTACATCTAATAACCCTTGCAATAACTTATGGGCTTGGGGACCCCTATAGGTTATAATTCTACAGCTCATGGTTCATGAGTGTGATAGTCAGTGGAAACAAAGCTCCTTACATGTGTGGTCATTTGAGAGAATCCCTCCTTACAGGTAGTTCCTGATAGGGAGGTACAGGCAGTACTCTCGCCCATCTGCTGAGCCAATGAGGCCTGGCTTCATTGGCAGTGGAGGAGAGGGAAGGAGGGGGGTACGTGCTGTGTAGCCCTTCACAGCAAAATCCCCGACTGGTGCATTATGGGGCTGTAGAAGGTGGCACACTCTGTAGTATGCACAGGATGTTGGGAAGGAAGCCATATTTTTGTGTCTCTTGTTCAGAGGTGGGATTCCTGTCAGGTAGGATGTACAGGGCCACATCATTTCTCATGGCACCCTTGGCTATGCTACCTGATACGTTATTGGCCTAGAAGCATGCGTGATGGGAGATTACATTTCGTTGGGTGCTTCTTGACAAAGTTCAGGGTTACAAAATGTGTCAGGCAAACAAGCTAACAACAGAGAATAACAGTGTCATAGTGCATTAAAGACATAGATAATTTAATGCTTTTTAACATATGTTAAAAAAAAGTTACACCGCTACAAGTTTTCTAATTTCCGTATGTAAGTATTTATGTGGTACAGTACTATGCCAGGGCTTGACAAATTTGCTTGGAATCTAGGAGTCAGCTAAAAAAGTTAGAAGCCAGTTTTTTTCCAGCATGCATGCTCAACGGTCGGCTTCTGGCTTCTGTCGGACCGCCTGCCATACCCACGGCCCGAATGGCGGGCAGTTTTTATTGAACCAGCCGAAGTTGCCCGGCAATCGGTCCGTGTGTACTTGGCTTGATAGTGTGATGGGCAGTGGCTCACTAGAGCAGGACAGTGCAGCAAGGTGGGGGTGATAGGAGATCCAGTAACTCATGCCACCTTAGGCCTCTTTCACACGGGTGCCTCTGCTAAGCAGATGATTCTGAATCGAGATTTCTCTGCAAATCTCCACTGAGCAGACCGATTACTGGTCCTGTCTGCTCTGCTATGCAGAGCGAACAACAACACAGTCCTGCTCTCCTCTATGGGAAAATTGGATGAAAATGGGCCGCCTGTCCATTTTCATCCTATGTCATCGGAATTGCCGGGCAGATGGTAAATATAACCACCATCCATCTGTTTTTGGCGGACAGGATTAGATAGTGGTGGGTGTCCGCTGATATCCACTGCTTCATATATGAGACTTGAGGGTCCGATGAAAAATTGACAGGCGGACCTGATCGGACAGCCCATGTGAAATGGCCCTTCGACTGTGTGGTTGTGGCATGACAGGGAGAGAATGAAAAATAATAAAACATTTTTAATGAAAAAAATAAAAATAATAACCTGTTTCCATCTCTGTGTCCAACATACCCTGTCCACTTACCATTAAGGACAGGGCACCAAATCAAGCCCACAACAACTTCAACCTCTTCTCTTCTTAGGAAGGAGATGAGTGGGCAGTGAGAACAGGCAGGGGAAACCCTCAGTGTCGTCAGTGACTGCTTGTCACAGCCCTGGCCACCACAAGAGAGCGCCAGTTCCCCGAAAACTCTGAAAACGCGTCGTGCCATTGGTTGCCTGTTTGGTGACGTCACGCAGGTGACTCTGCGTTCCGAGTGGTTCCGAGTTGAGCTGACTACAGAAGCCACTAGCCGACTAGCCTGACGGCGCTACGGAGAGACATCGCTTCCTCCTCTTAACTACTGGCGTGGACTTGATATACCTGGATGCTGACTCCCATTATCAGATTGCCACTATTTCAGATGAGCTTTTATTTCATTGTTCTAAATGTGAGCAAGTATTTGTCATCTGTCCTATTGTGGATTACTAAACCTATTACACTTAGAGGCGCTCCACTTTTTCTTTTACTTTTTCTTTACGGAGTTGACCTCTCTCTGCTGCAGAGCCAGCCCTTGGTGTTATCCACAGTTTATTTTATCTCCATTTACTGAACTGCTTACTGACTATGCATGGACTTCATTACCTATGGTGATGCTATTTAGATATGTGTTAACATTTTACTCTTTCTGAACCTCTGTCACGTAGGGTCTAGTGCTAAAATAGCCATGCAGAAGCTTAGTACAAAACTTGCATTTCCGATACTGATAAAAGTCCCAACGTCTTATCAGCGTTCATCACATTGTTGTGTGATGTAAGACTCGCAGTGCTGATACAATCTGTTTTCTTTACAATGGTGAAATATATTATTTACATTTTACTTGTACGTATGATGAGCTTTTAGGTCTTGTCTAAAAAGTCCCTCCTGGAAAAGGATAGAAGGCAAAGAGTACAGTAATTAAAACAATAAAAGCACTTGTTATTCAAAGTGGAATTCCAGGAAAACCCCAACTACTGTACAAACTGTCCCCTCCCCCCCTTCTAGAATCTATACTTACTAACAGTGATGAGCCGAACACCCCCCTGTTCAGTTCGCACCAGAAGATCTCGAACAGGGGAAATGTTATAGCGAACATGCGAACTCCATTACAGTCTATGGGGCATGAACATGAAAAATCAAAACTCCTAATTTTAAAGGCTTAAATGCAAGTTATTGGGCCAAAAAGTGTATGAGGACCTGGGTACTGCCCTGGAGGATATGAATCAATGCAAAAAATGTTTTTTGAAAACGATTGTTTTTACAGGAGCACTGATTTTAATAATGCTTAAAAATTCCTTTAAATATCGTGCCTGGGGGGCCCCCTAATGTGCCTGTAAAATGGCACATTTGTGCGATGTATGCAGCCTGCTGCAGCAATACTGACATTTCTAAAGGGAAAAATGTAATTTAAACTTGCTCGCGGCTGTAATGTATTGTCGGCTCCCGCCAATACAGATGAAAAAATGAAAAAAACGGCGTGGGGTCTCCCCCCAGTCCATACTAGGCCCCTCGGGTCTAGTATGGATTTTAAGGGGAACCCTATGCCAAAATTAAAAAAAAAAACGGCGTGGGGTTCCCCCTAGCATTCATACCAGACCCTTATCCGAACACGCAGCCTGGCCAGGATGGGGGTGGGGGCGAGCGAGCTCCAGGCCACATGCCCTCAACATGGGGGGGTGCGTGCTTTGGGGCAGGGAGGGCTCTGCCCCCCACCCAAAAGCACCATGCCCCCATATTGATGGGGACAGGGGTCTCTTCCCGACAACCGTGGGCTGTGGTTGTGGGGGTCTGCGGGGGGAAGGCTTATAGGATCTTGAAGTCCCCTTTAACAAGGGGGCCTCCAGATCCCACCCCCGTTTGTGAATGGATATCGGGTACATCGTACCCCTACCCATTCACCAAAAAAGTGTTCAAAAAAAAATAAAGACAAAAGCGAGTTTTGGACAAGACCTTTATTAAAAAATGAAAATAAAAAAATAGTGTCCCCCGATGATCAGTCCCCGCCCGCAACCGAAAAATGGAAAAAAAAAAAGAAGCTCCTGCCTCTTCGGACGCTTCCCACGCTAATGAGCTGTTTGAGTTTGACAGTTCTTTTATAGGGATCCGACGTCACGAGCCACCCCATAATGCACTGATCAGGTGCAGTGAATAAATTACATGACGTCATGTAATTTATTTACTGCACTCCACGCCATTTTTCTCAGCAAAACTGACATAAACTGATATAAACTGAAGTGCCTATTTATATATAATATATATATAAATGTATATATATATATATACATATTTATATATATATATACATACAGTATCTCACAAACGTGAGCACACCCCTCATGTTTTTGTAAATGTTTAATTAAATATCTTTTCATGTGACAACACTGAAGAAATTACACTTTGCTACAATGTAAAGTAGTGAGTGTGGAGCTTGTATAACAGTGGTGTACATTTGCTTCCCCCTCAAAATAACTCAACACACTGCCATTAATGTTTAAGCCGCTGGCAACAAAAGTGAGTACACCCCTAAGTGAAAATGTCCAAATCGGGCCCAATTAACCAATTAATTTCCCCTTCCGGTATCATGTGACTCGTTAGTGTTACACGGTCTTAGGTGTGAATGGGGGGCAGGTGTGTTAAATTTGGTGTTATCCCTCTCAATCTCTCATACTGGTCACTGGAAGATCAATATGGAACCTCATGGCAAAGAACTCTCTGACGATGTGAAAAAAAAGAATTGTTGCTCTACATAAAGATGGCCTAGGCCCAAGACCATACATCGGTTTACTAGGACAGGTTTCACTCAGAACAGGCCTCGCCATGGTCGACCAAAGAAGTTGAGTGCATGTGCTCAGCATCATATCCAGCGTTTGTCTTTGGGAAATAGATGTATGAGTGCTGCCAGCATTGCTGCAGAGGTTGAAGGGGTTGGGGGTCAGCCTGTGAGTGCTCAGACCATACGCCGCACACTACATCCAATTGGTCTGCATGGCTGTTGTCCTAGAAGGAAGCCTCTTCTAAAGATGATGCACAAGAAAGCCCATAAACAGTTTGCTGAAGACAAGCAGACTAAGGACATGGATTAATGGAACCATGTCCTGTGGTCTGATGATACCAAGATAAACTTATTTGGTTCAGATGGTGTCAAGCGTGTGTGGCGGTAACCAGGTGACAAGTGTGCCTTGCCTACAGTCAAGCATGGTGGTGGGAGTGTCATGGTCTGGGGCTGCATGAGTGCTGCCGGCACTGGGGAGCTACTGTTTATTGAGGGAACCATAAATGCCAACATGTACTGTGACATACTGAAGCAGAGCATGATCCCCTCCCTTCATATACTGGGCCTCAGGGCAGTATTCCAACAGGATAACGACCCCAAGCACACCTCAGAGACGACCACTGCCTTGCTAAAGAAGCTGAGGGTAAAGATGATGGACTGGCCAAGCATGTCTCCAGACCTAAACCCTATTGAGCATCTGTGGGGCATCCTCAAATGGAAGGCAGAGGAGCGCAAGGTCTCTAACATCCACCAGCTCCATGATGTCGTCATGGAGGAGTGGAAGAGGACTCCAGTGGCAATGTGAAGCTCTGGTGAACTCCATGCCCAAGAGGGTTAAGGCAGTGCTGGAAAATAATGGTGGCCACACAGGAGAGGACAGTGTGTCCTGAACCCAACGAATCCTTTATGTGGTTCACGCCAGCAAGCCTGCCTGATTACTGCTTATTCCTAGGGGTCATATATAGGAGTGTCCTCTCCACCTCCATGAAATAGGATTCTGTGATGCTATCCTTTCCTGCCTGAAGCCACTGATATACCATAAATAGGTTGCAACTACCGTATATCTTTAAGTGTATATCAAAACTATTAACCCACTGGGCTCGCTTAAAAGAAGAGGAAATCATAGGTGGATATATGAAGTGCAGATATTAGTGTTGTTCACCTATACCCTCAAAATTATTTGACTATATCGGAGAATCCGGGCAATCAAGCTAGAATAAATTGCCTCTATAGTATAAAAAGCGTTGCTCTTGTGGTGATGGAGAGGTTGGACACTTAAGCTTAGAGAAACATGTGAATATAGGTACAATATGGAGGCTATACAGTGGGTACGGAAAGTATTCAGACCCCCTTAAATGTTTCACTCTTTGTTATATTGCAGCCATTTGCTAAAATCATTTAAGTTCATTCTTCTTCCTCATGAATGTACACACAGCTCCCCATATTGACGGAAAAACACAGAATTGTTGACATTGTTACAGATTTATTAAAAAAGAAAAACTGAAATATCACATGGTCCTAAGTATTCAGACCCATTGCTCAGTATTTAGTAGAAGCCCCCTTTTGATCTAATACAGCCAGGAGTCTTTTTGGGAAAGATGCAACAAGTCTTTCACACCTGGATTTGGGGATCCTCTGCCATTCCTCCTAGCAGATCCTCTCCAGTTCTGTCAGGTTGGATGGTAAACGTTGGATGATTTAAAAGTGGAATCAGAGGTCATATTCCATGCTTTGGCCAATCACATAATGCACTGCCAGTGCACAGTGCATTATGGGTGCGGGAACTCAAAGCCCATTTGTTTGCCATTCGATGAACGGGTGAATAGCCAATGTTCGAGTTGAACTAACGTTTGTCTCGAAGCTCATCCCTACTTACTAACCTGTGTAAGGAAGATGTGTATGCTTACCTATATTCAAGATGCCTTGGTATGGTGATCAAATCCTGCTCACCTGTGTCAACCAAAGCTGTTGCAGAGGAGAGGAGGAACACTGTTGGCATGACTGTGGATGGGCCATTGAAGCCTATGGGTGATGTCACTGCTCCAAGCTTTACTAGCCGTTGTCATAACGCTCTCTTCCCTGCAGCCACCACTGGGGAGATCATTTGCCTGGATTGGAGTGGCCTGAAAATAGATAACTAGATGCATCTTTCTTTTGCAGGTTAGCAAGCATAGAGGTTAGAAAGGAGAGGGGACAGTTTTAGGAGTAGTTAGGGTTGTCTCAGAATTTTACATTAGTTTACTTTTGCATTATATGTTTTCATTACTTTGTTTTAGAGTGTACAGCCATAGCCAAAAGTTTTTTTTAAAATGACACAAATAGTAATTATATAAAAAGTCTGCTGCTTCAGTGTTTTTAGATATTTTTGTCAGATGTTACTGTGGTATACTGGAATAATAATTACAAGCATTTCATAAGTGTCAAAGACTTTTATTGACAATTACATTAGGTTTATGCAAAGAGTCAATATTTGAAGTGTTGACCCTTATTTTTCAAGACCTCTGCAGTTCACCCTGGCATGCTGTCAATCAACTTCTGGGCCACATCCTAACTGATGGCAGCCCATTCTTGCATAATCAACGCTTGGAGTTTGTCAGAATTTGTGGGGTTTTTTTTTTGTTTACCTGCCACTTGAGGATTGACCACAAGTTCGCAATAGGATTAAGGTCTGGGGAGTTTTGTGGCTATGGACCCAAAATTTTGATTGTTTGTTCCCTAAGCCACTTAGTTATCACTTTTGCCTTATGGCAAGGTGCTCCATCATGCTGAAAAAGGCATTGTTCCTCACCAAACTGTTATTGGGTGGTTGTGAGAAGTTGCTCTTGGAGAATGTTTTTGTACTATTCTTTATTCATGGCTGTTTCATAGGCAAAATTGTGATTGAGCCCACTCTTTTATCTGAGAAGCAACCCCACACATGAATAGTCTCAGGATGCTTCACTGTTAGCATGACACAAGACTGAGGATAGTGTTCACCGTTTCTTCGCCGGACAAGGTTTTTTTTTCAGATGCCCCAAACAATCAGAAAGGGGATTTATCAGAGAAAACAACTTTACCCTAGTCCTCAGTAGTTCAATCCCTGTACCTTTTGCAGAATATAAGTCTGTTTCCTGGAGAGAAGTGGCTTCTTTTCTGCCCTTCTTGACACCAGGCCATCCTCCAAAAGTCTTTGCCTCACTGGCCATGCAGACGCACTCACACCTGCCTGCTGCCATTCCTGAGCAAGCTTTGCACTGGTTGTGCCCTGATCCCCCAGCTGAATCAACTCTAGGAGATGGTCCTAGCGCTTGCTGGACTTTCTTGGGCACCCTAAAGCCTTCTTCACAAATATAGCGGAAATGTTTTTTTATGAGATTAAGTTCATTTGCATGGCAAAGAGGGACTTTGCAATTAATTGCAATTCATCTGATCACTCTTCATAACATTCTGCAGTATATGCAAATTACCATCATAAAAACTGATGCAGCAGACTTTGCGAAAATTAATATTTGTGTCATTCTCAAAACTTTCGGCCATGGCTGTATGTAAAGCTAAAATCAATTTTTAGCATGTTTGCCATCATGTTTTACTGTGGACAGTTTTTCTTAAGAAATGTTTTTTCTTTTAAATCTGTTGCAAAGTTCCTTTACTGGAAATCGTGTAAGTAACAGCACTTCCTGTTTTAGACAGACAAAGCTAAGGCACTGCCTTGCATTTTGCAACAGTCTTGTCATCTTTCCATTTGTATTCCTTCAGTTGGCCATTGGGCTGCCTAAAAGGCCTTTACATGCCTGTTGCAGACCTGATAACAACAGCCATCTGAAGGTACCCACATGAAAGGATAACAATGTTGCTGCTAACTGCAAGGCAAATAGTGTAGTGTTGTCAGTTTGAAAAAGGAAGTGATGGTGTTCACAGGATCTCTAGGCAAGAAACTTTGCAACAGATGCCCAACAAATATTTACTTAGGAAAGCTGTATACGGTAAAGCGGGGGTCTCCAACCTTTTGACCTTCCTGGGCCAAATTGGAAGAAGAGGAATTGCCTTGGGCCACACATAAAATACACTAACAATAAAGCCAGCCATAAAGAATTTGAATCTTGGCCGGTTGAACAGGGATTGGCAGAGATTTGAACCATTTATGGACAGGCTAATTGTACCCAAGTCGATCCATCAATATACTTATGTACAACCATTAAGTCAAATTTTTCATGCAATTATTGCCAGTGGCTCTTGGCACCCCTGCCTGGAGAACATAATCACTCTTTGGAAGGAATTCCCCTATCAACATTGAAGGGGGATTCAAACAAGGGGGAATCAATCGATTTTCTTTTACTGCAACCTGTGGTTGCAGGAAAGAAAATCACACCAACCAGGGCTGGCTTAAGGATAGTTGATGAACAGATCACAAGTTAACAATCACTGATAATGTACCTATCTGAGTAATAAAACTTCATTTTTTGTAATATTTTTTATTATAAAAGTAAAAGAGGGCAATATAAAACGAGTGCAATATTTGACACTGTTTTTGATAAACTAACACATCAATATCTGGCTGATTTTTAAGTAAGTTTATGATTTTGTGTTGGGCCATATTTCTAGCGGTCTTGGGCTGCATGCAGCAATGGGTGTAGGTTGGACACACTTGCAGTGATGCATAACATCAAACATAGCCTCTTCAGAGGCTCTGAAGAAGAGGCGCTGCCTCAAAACGCGTAAGCCTGCACAGCTTCAGGGACGATTCAAACCCAATCTTGTTGCTGAGGATTTTATATCTATTTGATGTGCTTTTTATCAAGAAACTTGTATGTGAGTATTTTTAATCTATTTAATAAACCTTTTTAAGAGATAATGCACTAGGCTGGTGCGCCGTTGTGTTTGTTGTCGTTTATATTGACAAATTAATTTTTGGTGTACATACCTTTGCACATATTTGTGCGCATTCATGAAACATGCAAAAGCCGCTTGTCGTTAGTATCGGCAGACCAAATGCAACAAGCAGATACATGGTTTTCCACATGGAAAAACACATGACAAACATATGTGTGGGTAAAAAAATGCATGAAGCTTAACACTCAAAGAGCTACATGGGCTACTTTGATAGGGCAGCCTGGTAAAAATTAATGAGATGTTCTATGCCATTGCCTGTAGCATGAAAACGTGAATAAACACAACACCCTGCGTCAAGCATCATAGTGTGATTGAGTCCCTAATGTGTATGTAAACCCTAACCATGAACTTCACTTATTTGCTCCCTTCTGGTCTGTTAATTATACCACTGAAATTGTTTCATATCTGTTCAATAAGGTAAAACAATGCTAGAAATGCTGGGAGCTGATAACTTGTTGTGCTCACTACCTGTGGGGCACCCTTATCAGTAACATTGTTCACATTGTCTGCGCGGACTACAGAACACCCCCTTATGTTAAGGTGAAAAGGATATGGGGAAGTGTTTGTGGTCCTGTCTTAGAGTGATAACGCTGCTTCTTTATAGTTACAGTACTGTGAGCGTTGTCACCCCAGGACAGAAGTGTGTTACTTGGCAGGACCACAAGATGAAAATAAAGTTAAAAATAAAGAAATAAAAGCTTGTAAAAAGTAAACTACTGTATCCACCACATCTAAATACTAGTAAGCTGTAATAACTAACATTCTTCCTTTTGGTTTAGATCAGGGGTGTCCAACCCGCGGCCTGGGAGAGTTCAGCATGCGGCCCGGGCATGTTTGGTGGAATGCCGTGCAAGAACAGAAGCCACGGCGGCTGGCAGGGACAAGCCAGGCACGTATATAGGGATACAGGGGATGCTGTATATCCATAGAGGCTGCAAGGGCTGGCACAGATAATTCAGTATCAGGCACAGTTGAAGGGATGCTGGGGGTGCAGTTTTTGTAAAAACAATGGCAACAGCAATTGCAGGGACTCTATATAGCGCCAGGGAAGTAAATACCGCTTTGCTGTAACAGGGGGGTGCTGGAGTGGGCTGTGCCCCCCCAGATTTCAGTTGGGCTCCCAAACTCCTCCACCCACAACCTCCCCTCTACCTTCCCACGCAGCACATACTAAGGTTGCCAACCGTCATCTAATTCAACGACAGTTTGTAAAATCCATGATTTTTACATCTGTCCATGAATTTCTGTTATGAACATGCAGTCTGCATGTTGGTACTGTTATGGACATACAGTCTCCATGTCCGTAATTAATATTCACAGACTGATGTAAAAATCACGGATTTTGCAGACTGTCTGTAAAGTTAGGCTAGGTTCACACTACTGTGGGTGGTTGCAGGTGCGGGAATCACAGCTGTTCCCGCACCAGCAACCACCTGCAGCCAAAATGCGCTGCTCTTTACAGACGCGCGGGGCTGCCAGTCATTCTTAGTGGCACCCCAATGCATCTAAAAACGCATCGTTTTTTCAGTTGTGGAAACTGCCGGGAAATTGCATGGTGCAAAATCAAAAAACTGACCACTGCGGATTAAAAATGGTGCAAGAACCTTTTTCCTCCATGAAACGCAGGCACACCAGCCCATTCAAATGAATGAGCTGCTATGCCCGAGCAAATGCGGCCCAAAACAATTCATCTTATACCAATGTGGTCCAGGAAGGTCAAAAGGTTGGACACCCCTGGTTAAGATAATCTTTAGGGAAGTCTGTTATTGCAACATTTTATTGGTTTTACCAAGAAAACCTCTAAGCCAGTGTTGCAAATATTTAAAGCAAGGAAACACTAAAATACAGCGCTATGATGTAACAACTCTAAAGCCCTGAGTTGATATGTATCAGCGCTGCTCAATAAATATGTGCAAAATACCGTGCTATAAATATGTGCAATAATAAAAAATTACAAATAAAGTGCTATGCTGTGCTATCAAAATAAAGTGCTATACCGTGCTATCAAGATGCAATAGATGGCTCTATTTACATAATAAATCCAAATGCATAAATATACAGTGTAATCTTATACCATGAATAGTGTATAATCAAATACTGAATAAAAGTCCAAATGCTACTAAATATATATGCTATAAAGTGTCCAGTGCTCTTGTGACAATAAATATATAAATAAATTGATCCTCTTCGTAAAAAGTGCTCAGTGCTTGTCTGTTGACACACAATAAACAAGGAGATGTCCAAAGTGCTTGGTGCTTGTTGGTGCGTACGGGTGCTCCCCTCTCAGTCCCCTATTCACCAGACAAACAATGGGAAAACGCCTTTTACAATCTTATCCTCAATGGTCTGGATATTGGGTTAGCTCCAGGTATGTAGCACCATTCACCACTATCTCTTCCTAATATCAATGTATTACAGCAGTCTCCAGCTGAATGCATCCAAGAACGAACTCCCCATGTGAAATTATTAAACAGAGAGAATCCTTATTGTGCAGTATATAAAAACTTTATTACAAAGCCATTAAAATTGCACTTACAACGTTCAGTTTAAATCAAGCGGTGTAATTCCCTGGATCGGGACGCCAAACATTCCTGTGCGTTCCACCCGTGAAAACCGGAAATGACGTGGTGCGTGAGAGCAACGGCTTGACGCGTTTCACTCTGCCAATCAGAGCATTTTCTCTGTTTAATAATTTCACATGGGGAGTTTGTTCTTGGATGCATTCAGCTGGAGACTGCTGTAATATGTTGATATTAGGAAGAGATAGTGGTGAATGGTGCTACATGCCTGGTGCTAACCCGATATCCAGACCATTGAGGATAAGATTGTAAAAGATGTTTTCCCATTGTTTGTCTGGAGAATAAGGGACTGAGAGGGGAGCACCCGTACGCACCAACAAGCAGCAAGCACTTTGGACATCTCCTTGTTTATTGTGTGTCAACAGACAAGCACTGAGCACTTTTTACGAAGAGGATCAATTTATTTATATATTTATTGTCACAAGAGCACTGGACACTTTATAGCATTAATATTTTAGTAGCATTTGGACTTTTATTCAGTAGTAAATTTGATTATACACTATTCATGGTATAAGATTACACTGTATATTTATGCATTTGGATTTATTATGTAAATAGAGCCATCTATTGCATCTTGATAGCACGGTATAGCACTTTATTTTGATAGCACAGCATAGCACTTTAATTGTAATTTTTAATTATTGCACATATTTATAGCACGGTATTTTGCACATATGTACTGAGCAGCACTGATACATATCAACTCATTTATAAAAGGCCTTCCTTTTTATCAGCAGCAGCCATTACCACCAATTAATATTTATATTCATTACCTAAGCGCAGGCACTTCCCGTTAAATAACTCTAAAGCTCTATTCACATGTTCGTACCGATCAGGTCCGCCTGTCTGTTTTTCAGGTGGACCTAATCGGGCTACCCATTCTTCTCTATGGAGATGCAGATGTCAGCGGAGATGTGTCCGCTGACAACCGTCTGTCATCCGATCCAACAAGATTTTTTTCCCCTGCTGTAGCAAATTGGATCATACTTTGCTGGGGGTTTTTTCGCATTCCTCTGGATCAACTGCGGGTATAGGATTGTGTATATGGGATTGTATGGTTGGGTTTTCATTACTGTTTTTTGTTTTTTATTAGTTGAGCCAGATGGACTTGTGTCTTTTTAAAACGTGACTAACTATGTAACTATGTAAGATCCGCTTGAAACAGACGAATGGCGATACATTTACCATCCGTCCAGCGGGTCAGGTCGGATGGGATCGGATGAAAACAAACATGCTGTCCATTTTCATCCAATCTCCCCATAGAAGAGAGCGGGACTCTGACAGGTTCGTCTCTGCACAGTGAGCAGAGACAGACCTTTCATCCGCCCCATCAGCGGGGAGCAATCCCCACTGAGCTAGCGGAGTCTGCCGAACGGATCAGCCCCTGAAAAAGGGGCCTTAAGCAGAAGGCTCCTAGGCAGAAGGCCCCCATCCTTGCACACCACAGCATGTGTGAAAGTTCTTGATGATACATCAGTGCAGGGCTTACTTATTAACATAGTTTAGAGATCATTGATGTGCTATTTCCCAGGTTCAATAGTCGGAATTTAGGTTTTAGAAATGCACTGTATTGTCTTATAGCACTTAGGACAGTTATAAAAATATAAAGCACTTGCTACTTGTAAAGGTTATTGATGAACACAATGCATGATGGATTCTAAAGCACATTACTGTATGATAACATCATCACCATAGCCATTATCATACTAACAAAAAGGATGTAGCTACTGCAGCAGTATGGTGCTTCATTTAGTAACAAGGTGTAAAGACTAATGATGTGTCATTTTCTAGGCTAAAAAAATCAGAATTTGTGGTTTTAACATGCCAATGTACTGTATTTAGATACATTTAACAAGCTGTAGGACACCTAAGGAACCTCTTTGATTATCTATAAAGACCTCTGTACATACACCCTAAAGTAGTTGTAAACACCAGCAAGGCAATGGCATTGCATACTAGCACATTATGAAATACTCACCTTGGAATGAGGCCCTCCAGCGCTGTACTGTCACCGTGAGAGGGCTGACATCTTCCCCCAGCCTTTCTTAAGGGGTTTGCGCGCTTCTGCTATCTGATTGGCTGGGGCTGCGCTGAGGAAGTTCAAGTTTGAGACCGCACTCAGGGTATTATGATGAAATCAAAGGTTTCTTTATTCTTCACAAATAAAGTAGACAGACAGTGTACGAAACAGACGTGTCCGGTTGACGCGTTTCACGACGCTGTAGGTCGCTTACTCATAACCACACACCTGCGCTGAGGTCATTCCTGTGCATGCGCTTGGGAGCCCCCTGTTCTGGCACAAAGCTCTGAAGGTCCGGCAAATTATGCTGGACCTTCAGAGCGCATGCGCCGGTGACGTAACTGGCTGCATCCAGGGTGCACAATGCTGCTGTCTGCTGTGCCTACTCTGATCATTCCTCCAGAGCTGTGTCTCACCACTACAGGAGGTATGTTACCGGCCAGATCACCAGATGAAACCAGAGGGGGAAAAGCCAAAGAAAAGAAAACTGATGCAGCCACCATATCTAATGATTTATAAACTGCAATAAATTGGTTTTGGGTTTATTATCGCTTTAAATGGGTCTCACACCAGTGATTATGGCTCGCCTGTATGTAATAAACAAATATGTCTATCGTCATAAGGGATTTTTCATCTCATTTTATAGATTAAAAATATCTATAAATAAAATAATGTGGGTGGTGCAGTGGCTGTGTGCCTAATACTGAAATCCTTGGTTTTGTTCCTACAAAAAACAGTAACAGTTTGGAGTTGTATGTTTAGCAAAAACTGATTCTATGTCCAACTACATCAATCTAAATCCTGAATGAAGATAATACACAGCATTTGGACAATTTCAACTAATCTGAATTAGTTTTCTTTATCCACATCATTTGCCAATTTACAAGCGTTAGACAACTGATATGTCAGTGAAGAGCAATGTAGGTTTTATATTTTCATAATTTGTTTTAATTTTTTGCATTCATAGTTGTACTAATAATGGCAAGTTAAAGCCATTAGTTAATTGACTGGTGCACACACAAAACATGCACCTTCACATCTCATATCATCGCCAATTCCTGCACCTTCAGACCTAACATCAGCCCCCGTTACCGCACCTTTAGATGTCAGATCAGCCCCAATGCTTGTATCTTCAGACATCAAATCACTCCAAACGCCTGCACATTCACATAGTTACATAGTTACATAGTAGGTGAGGTTGAATAAAGACAATAGTCCATCTAGTTCAACCTGTGTAGGTGTGTGTGGCTGTAATCATCTCACATAGCCCTGAATGTTCTGATCCTTGAGATGTACGTCTAAGAGTCTTTTGAAAGCCACCATACTTCCCGCAGAAACCACCTCTTGTGGTAGAGAATTCCACAATCTTGTAGCCCTAACAGTAAAGAACCCCCCACGTTGCCTGAGGTTAAAATGCTTCTCCTCTAATCGCATCGTATGCCCTCGAGTCCTCATGCAATCCCTTCGACTGAACAGCTTTTTTTCTAAGCTGAGATCCCCATTGAGATATTTAAAAATTGCTATCATGTCCCCCCTCAGGCGTCTCTTCTCCAGGGAGAATAAATCAAGTGATTGCAGACGCTCTTCATAATTAAGGTCCTCCAATCCCCTAATTAGTTTAGTTGCCCTTCTCTGGACTCTCTCCAGCTCAAACACATCCCTCCTGAGGACTGGCGACCAGAACTGGACAGAATACTCCAGATGCGGTCGGACCAGAGTTTTATGAAGTGGAAGGATTATAGTCTTATCTCTGGAATACATCCCTTTCTTTATGCATGCTAATATTCTGCTGGCTTTGGCAGCTGCCGCTTGACATTGCATGCTATTGCCTAGTCTATCATCAACCAAGACTCCCAGATCTTTCTCCATTTTTGATTCCCCCAAGGGTTCCCCTCCTAACGTGTATTGTGCTTTTATGTTTCCAGTCCCAGGGTGCAAAACCTTACACTTCTCCACATTAAACCTCATTTGCCAAGTCGTTGCCCACTCCGTTATTTTGTCCAGGTCATTCTGTAGGATATCTGCTTCATGCTGTGCAGTTATTGCCCTGCCTAATTTTGTGTCATCTGCAAAAACTGATATCGAACTACTGGTCCCAGGACTGAGTCTTGGGGCACCCCGCTTGCCACCCCAGACCAGTCTGAGTATGTGCTGTTTATTACCACCCTTTGGACACGCCCTTTTAGCCAGTTCCGTATCCAAGAGCAAACCCTGCTGTCGATACCTGCAGACCTTATTTTATAAATTAAGCGCTTATGGGGAACTGTATCAAACGCCTTAGCGAAATCTAAGTACACCACATGATGCTGATGATGTTGATGATGTTGTTGTTTTTAGCAAACTCTACGATATAGTCCCTTATCATCCCCTCCAGAAGTTTACATACTATTGATGTCAAACTGACAGGCCTATAATTTCCCGGTATATACCTCTGACCCTTTTTGAATATCGGAATCACGTTTGCTTTCCTCCACTCCCCTGGTACATCTTCTGTCCTAATACTGTCAGCAAAGATCAGGAACAAGGGTCTAGATATAACCTTACTGAGTTCCTTGAGCACTCTCGGATGTACGCCATCCGGGCCTGGTGATTTGTTCGTGTTAAGTTTATCCAGCCTTTCCCTGATTTCACCCTCTGTAAGCCATAGTGGCAAGTCCTGTGTATTACTACTAACCACACAGTCATGGTCAGTGTACCCTTCCTTTTCCTGTGTAAAGACTGAGGAGAAAAAAGCATTCAGCACGGTTGCTTTTTCAGTGTCCTCTGTAACCATCCCCCCATCATCGCTAATTATGTGTGCAATATGCTCTGCCCTAGTTTTTTTGCTGTGGATATATTTAAAGAATTTCTTTGTTTTTTTTTTACTATCCTCCGCTATTTGTCTCTCAAAGTTTATTTTAGCCATCTTGATTTCGTGTTTACTTTTCTTATTTGCCTCCTTGTATTGGTCGAAAGCCGATGCTGTGCCCTCTGATTTATATTTCCTGAAGGCCAATTTTTTTCCCCTAATAAGTTTTTTAATGCTATGGTTTAGCCAGCCAGGTTTGGCTTTATCTCTCCTAAATTTATTTCCCATAGGAATGCACTGCAAGATGCATTTGCTTAATATGTTCCTAAAGCATTCCCATTTATCCTCTGTGGTCAGGGATCCTAGGGTTCGGTCCCAGTTTACCCTTTCCATCAAGGAGTATAATTTTGGAAAGTTTGCCCTTCTGAAGTTTAGGATTCTTATGTTCCCCACTTGCCGTGTTATATTGTTATTTACACTAAATGTGATCATCCTGTGATCGCTAGAGCCCAGGTTGTCCTGGACTCCTACCTCCGAGATTAGGTCTGGGTCATTAGTGATCAATAGATCCAGGACTGCGTTTTCTCTAGTCGGAGAATCCACCAACTGTGACATGTAATTATCCTGTAAGGTTTCCATGAGTAGACGGGCCTTCTGTGAGTGTGTAGTCCCCTCTCCCCAGTCAATGTCGGGACGATTGAAGTCACCCAATATGATGACTGATCCTAGTTTTGCCACTTTACCCAAAAGTGCTAAAAATTCTAGCTCTACCTCCTCCCCTTGTCTCGGTGGCCTATAGCAAACCCCCACAATTACTTTTCCCTTTTCTCCTTCCCCATACACACGCATGTACTCCAGCCAATCAGATGGCCAGAGGATGTGAACCCGGAGGGAAGATGGATCCTGCACAAATGTTCCGCCACTGTACCCCTCTACACAAATGTTCCACCGCTGTACCTCATATCAAGTGATGGCAGGATTTCATGTGGTTGCTGTACACAACGTCCTGGGGAGGATTTGCTGGGTGACACAGCATGTTGGGCAGGGTGCTCATGCTAACAATTTTTAAGAAAAAACAGGTAGCCAATAGCAGTTCCAGAGAACCCCGCAGGCGACACCCCTGGGTTAAAGTGTCCTCAGGTGCCATTGTATAGGGCATTGAGTGCCTGTCTTGGCATGTGAATCGGGGGGGTTGTTGACCCCTGCTATAAGTGAACACATAGTCTTGTAGTCCATCTTGGGAGAACATGGTCTATCATAGGAAATAATCCAGCCTGGCTGATACACTATTCTTTTGAGGGTTTTTTGAGATTACTCTTACTGTATGTGTTAGACTTATCAAGCATTTAAAGAGGTTGTGAAAATCCAAAAAAAAATTTTAAAAATAAAAACCTGAAAGACAAAGGCATAATAAGGTAGTATGCATCGCATACTAGCTCATTTTGAAATACTTACCTTAGAACGAAGCGCCCTCAGCAGCGCCCTCACACTGCTGACATGGCCGATCCATCTTCCCTCCGGGTTCACGTCCTCTGGCCATCTGATTGGCTGGAGTACATGCGCGTGAGAGCCGCCGTTCATGGCACAGGGCTCTGAAGGAACGGCATGGGCGGCTGTTCCATCAAAGTGCATGCGCAAGTGATGTCACTGGCTGCATGCAAAGTAAATATCTCCTAAACGGTGCAAGTTTAGGAGATATTTACAGTACCTATAGGTAAGCCTTATCATAGGCTTACCTATAGGTACAAGTTACAGAGGAAGATTTACTTCCGCTTTAACCCTTTGCAGTGTGGAGATCTCACTGCAAGAATATTTTTTCTCCAGCCCGGGGTTCAGCTTTAAAGAAGTTCTAGTAAAGCAGAATCTAAATGGAAATTGTTCTTTGGGCACTTCAGAGAGTTGCTGAATATGCCAGAACCAAATAAATAAAATCCTTGGGCGTTTCACCATTCGGCAAAACATTTAACAGGTGCGGCTTGAGATGTTTAATAAAACATCAGCATTCTTTGCTGTTATCTGTAAAGGAACTGGAGTTTGTCTGATCACCCAGATTCCAGTGCATGTGTTACATTTTTGGAATAGTTTATGAGGATTGTTGTACTTTCTTAGGAAACTATAGAGAGAAATGTTATAGTTCATAAATGTTTCATGTATTTTACTCAAACTGAATAATAAACACATACATTCTGAATGTTTAGGGCATAAAACGTTGGTACATCACAGTGCTGCTGTATAAGTAAAAGTGGCACGTTTGTAGGCCAAAAAAAAAAAAATAACCAAGGGAAATACTTTTAACCACTTGCCGACCGCCGCACGACTATCTACGTCGGCGGTCAGCCCCTCACAGGCAAACTAACGTAGGGCTACGTTGCTTGCTTGTGAGGGTCTACCAGTGTATTTTTACAGTAACAGTGCATATGTATAGCACTGATTACTGTAGAAATGTCACTGGTAACCCCAAAAGTGTCAAAAATGTCAGTCAAGGGTCCGATCTGTCCGCCGCAATGTCGCAATACCGCAAAAAAAATGGCAGATCGCCGCCATTACGCGTTAAAAAAAAAAACAACAAAAATGACAAAAATCTTTCCCTTTGTTAGTAAACGCGATAACTTTTGCGCAAACCAATCAAAATACGCTTTTTGCGATTTTTTTTACCAAACATAGGTAGCATAAAACAAATTGGCCGAAAATTTTTAAAAATTTTGATTTTTACATTTTTTTTTGGGGGAATTTCATATAAAAAAATGTGAAAAATATTGCTATTTTTGCAAAATTGACGCTCTTTTTTTGTTTATAGCGCGTGATCAAAAAATCGCACAGGTGATCAAATACCACCAAAAGAAAGCTCTGTTTGTGGGAAAAAAAGGACGTCAAATTCGTTTAGGTACAGCGTCGCACGACCGCGCAATTGTGCGTTAAATTCACGCAGTGCCGAATCGCAAAATACCCCCTGGTCGGAATGGGGGTAAAATCTTCCGGGGCTTAAGTGGTTAATAAATAACAGTAATGGAAATTGTAGAAAACTTTAAAGTGGTATTAAACCCAGGACCCTGCATTCACTATATCTGGTCTCCCACAGTACACAGAACATGGAAATGCAATTATTTTAGTAAATATTAAAGATAAATATGGCGCTGAGGACGTTGTGAGACCGGCATCTCCAGGACTGACCGAGCGAAGAGAGTCCTTACTTTGAACCAGACAGTGTTTTTCATTGGTAGGAAACTGACCGGGAGGATTTGTTGGAAGCCTGCATCTTGGTCAAGAAGACCACCAAAGCTCTGTTTGACCCTCCTTGCCATACGGTAAGAGGGATCAATATCGTCTGGTGAGTGGAAATTTTTTCTATGTCTCTCGGAGGGTGTCACCACTACTACTCTCAGAATACACTCTCACGACGCATCTGGCCATAGTGGCAGGAAGATTGCCCCACTCCTGGGTGGAAATCCTAGAAGGATCCAGTATATATTAACTTTGGGACTGTTTTTACTGGATTGTGAGTGCACTGGGTTCATAGGGGTCACCTCCCCTTTTTCTTTTTTTTTCTTTTCTTACATTTCAAGAACTTTCAAATTTTCTCACTACCACTTTATGATATATATTTATCAGTCCTTTTGGATTATATTAAATATTAGTGTTGACTTGTGTGGTTTCACATTTGTTTGGGAGCTAGCGATATGGTTCGCATAGAGCTTACCACTCTTAATACATTACTCTTTAGAAACATTATTGGTTTTGCAGCAGCAGCTCAATTATTTATAGGTTTTTTTCATATATATGTTTTTAATTTTTATCACATTTATTTGTTTACTGGTGCGAGTAGATTTATAGGAATCACATTATAAACAGATAAATACTTTTTCTCATCAGCAGTATATAGCAGCCTTGTGACTTCTATCAGTTCCTAGTAAAGCTTGTGGGAGGAGTTTTCCTACTCCCCTGATCCTCCGTCTGGACAGTGCTGATTGGCCCTGTGCTGATCGCATGCACCCTCCCAAGAAGAAAAAAAAACGCTCTAGCAACACACAACAAACTGAGCATGTGCAGCCCGTCCCCTGGCTCTGCAAATTTCAGGTTATTTTTTGGAGACAGCGAAAGAAGGGGGAGGATCAGAGAGACAGAATCAAACAGCCTTTTTACATGATGCAAAGGAATAACCCCTTAGGTACCACAGTGAGTATAACAAGCATGCTTTACTCCATATACACACTGATTTTACTGTTGTGGGTTTAGTAACACTTAAATGCAAAAATAAAAAGACACACGTTAATGCAGCTTTGTATTTAAAGTTTTAATATATTGTTTAATGTATTTTATAATACAAACAATGTGAATAAGTGAACTTAAAGCGGCTGTAAACCGTTGGAGATTTTTTTTTTTCTTACCTGCAAGGTAATGTCATAATGTACTAGTATGCATCGCATACTAGCACATAATGTTAAACTTACCTTAAAACCAAGCTTTTACAGTGCCTAGATGTCAGAGCTGCAGGCGCTCCTATCTTCACCCATCTTGCTTCTGGGTTCATGGACTCCGGCAATGTGACTGAGAGGCCGCTGTTCTGGGCATGGGTGGCCATTCTTTCAGAGTGCATGTGTCAGTGATGTCACTGGCTGCATGAACAGTAAATATCTCCTAAATGGTGCATGTTTAGGAGATATATACACTACCTATAGGTAAGCCTTATTATAGGCTATCCTTTAGAAAATTTAGTGATGGAAGTTTACTTCCACTTTAACTTGGTATCAGCCTCTTTCAGTCCCTGCACAGCTCAGGTCAGACTGGGAAAGAAAAAAGTAACACACATCAATCAGCTGTGCTGCATGGCTCATAAGCTAACAAGGAGCATGCTGATAGGAGGAGAGAGCAGACAGAGAGAGAGATGAGCTCATCAGTTTACTGCTACTCATTTCACTGTCCACTCACAACCCAGGATAGGGACAAGACCAGTAGGTGTTTATTAACTGCAGCGGGGAAAAATCTGGACTTCTGCCCTACCAGACAAGGCTGTGCTATGTAGTAGATTTGTTTTTTTTTACCTGAGCACCCACTCCAGCAATGCTGCCTCTAAGATGGCATTGGACTGGAGCTATAGTTGTACTGTTGGGTAGAGATCACTCTGCCTGGCAGTACCAGTATCTCAGTAGCGGGTGCTGGAAGGCAGAGAGCGTTCTAGCACACACAGCAGATTCTGCTTGCCCCACCAAATGTCAGAATTGACCAATAGGACACCTAGTAGCATGTATTAAACAGCGAGGACAGGACCAATGCCAGGAGGTGCCAGTATGTAATACCATTCTGCCACAAACATAAAGGCCTGTATGTGTGTGTGTGTAAAAAATATTATAAAAAATATTTTAAGTGTTATTAAAATTATATAGAAAAACAAGCAGATTTCATAGACAGGATAATATAGATGCATTTAAAAAAAGAAAAGGTTGTCTTATGACTGTGACTCTTAACAGAGTTTTATGATTGTAACTTCCCCTAATATGACTTTTATGATTTACAGACAAATGAAAGAGGAACCTCGTTTTGCTGTGGTTTACTACAACTGTGTTGTTTTCATGAAAAGTACATTCTGATGGTGACTTACTGAATTTTGCACACTGTTAAAGCTCAGCTGAGCTTGAAATGTGAAAATAGGCAGCAGGTGAGATTTTTTTTTAGATTTGTTCCTCCCAAAAAAAAACTTTCCTATCAATATTAGTATGAAATGTAACAAATAGTAGTAATGGGCGAAAAAAAAAAAAAAACAGAGACAGTGCACTGGTCTGAAGTAAGTAAAGTACAGGCCAGCGACAATAAAATGGAGATGAAAAGGGGATGACATGTTTAAAGTTCAGACTGGGTAACAAGCACTGCTCTCACTATATATACAGTGATGAAGTAAGCAGTGTGTTATTGTCAGGATTGCCAGGTGACAGTAAAGGAAAAAAGACTGAAAAAAGAAAGCTAATGGAGCCACCACATCTAAAGACTGGTAAGCTGCAATATTTTAGATAATTGGTTGTTTAGATACGCTTTAACCAATACCAATCAATAAGCAACCTATCATAGATAAATGTATGTACACTGCTCAAAAGAATTAAAGGAACACTTTTTAATCAGAGTATAGCATCAAGTCAATTAAACTGATGAGATATTGATCTGGTCAGTTAAACTGGTTGTATCCCCAAAAAACAAACAAACCCTGCAGGACAATGGCATAATGTGCTAGTATGCATCGCATGCTAGCACATTATGAAATACTTACCGTAGAACGGAGCTCCGACACGGTCGCCCGGACACCGATGAGGCAGCTGACATGTTCCCTCGGCTCCAGTGCTGTGAGTGGCCGGAGCTGCAATGACGTCACTCCCGCGCATGCACTCGGGAGTTCACTTTCCTGCAAGGAGCTCTGGAAATTCGACAAGATACGCTGGACCTTCAGGATGAATATTTCCTAAACCGTGCAGGTTTAGGAGATATTAATTTTACCTATAGGTAAGCCTTATTATAGGAGGCACAGGATGAGCAATGCTAGAGACCTACAAATGACCTCCAGCAGGCCACTGGTGTGAATATCTCTGACCAAACAATTAGAAACAGACTTCATGAGGATGGCCTGAGGGCCTAATGTCCTCTAGTGGGCCCTGTTCTCACTGCCCGACACCGTGGAGCTCTATTAGAATTTTCCATTGAACACCAGAATTGGCAAGTCTGCCACTGCCACCCTACGCACAGATGAGAGCAGGTTCACTCTGAGCACATGTGACAGACATGAAAGGGTCTGTAGAAGCTGTGGAGAACGTTATGCTGCCTGTAACATTGTTCAGCATGACCGGTTTGGTGGTGGGTCAGTTATGGTCTGGGGAGGCATATCCATGGAGGGACGCACAGACCTCTACAGGCTAGACAAAGGCAATTAAAAAGAGAAGCAAATACTCCTGCTCTTGAGAAGATGCTGTGCAGCTGATTGAAAACGTATGTCTCCACTGGTTCAGCTGCTACATCGGCTGTGCTATCACTCACAACAGATCCTAAATAAAACTCTAAAAAGAACAGAGGGCGCACCAGCTTATTAGCTTTGTGACAGAACTCTGAAGAAGAGGGGACATCCCTCGAAACGCGTCAACTTTGTTTGGACTTTTCATTCGAAACAAACAAACAACATTTCAACTGTCACTAGTCAGCAGACCATGCTGAGTGGAGCATCTGGTGGACTTTTTATATTTTGCTGGATATATTCATCTCATTTGTGAGTATAATGCATACATTTTTTAAATAATAAATTGTCGCAAAGGTAATGCGCTAGGCTGGTGCGCCCTCTGTTCCTTTCTTACTAGACAATGGCACCCTGACTGCCATTAGTTATTGGGATGAAAACTTTGGACCCTTTGGCAGACCCTAAGCTGGTGCAGTGGGTCCTGGATTCCTCCTGGTGCACGACAATGCCCGGCCTCATGTGGCGAGAGTATGCAGTCAGTTCCTGGAGGATGAAGGAATTGATAACATTGAATGGCCCCCACACTCGTCTGACCTAAATCCAATAGAACACCTCATTATGTTTTGGTAAATCTGACAGCACCAGGTTGCACCTCAATCTGTTCAGGAGCTCGGTGATGCCCTGGTCCAGATCTGGGAGGGAAATACCCCAGGACACCATCTGTCATCTCAAAAGGATCATGCTCCAACATTGTCAGGCATGTATACAAGCATGTGGGGGCCATACAAACTAGGGAGTACCATTTTGAGTTGCTGCAATGAAATTTCAGCAAAATGGACTACCATTAATGCTACATAATTTTTTCACTTTGATTTTCGGGGTGTCTTTGAATTCATCCCTCTGTAACTTGATCATTTTCATTTCTATCAAACAATGTGGCATCCTTTCCTTCCTAACACATTACCCAGTCCATATCAGTATAGATATCCAGCATGATATTTTTCCCCATTGAGAACTTATGTGTTTTCAAAGCGTTCCTTTAATTTTTTTGAGCAGTGTATATACAGAACGTATGTATGTATGTATGTATGTATACTGTATAGAGGCTAGATGCAGGTAATTGTTTGTATGGCCAAAAATGGACATGGTCAGTCAAGTGTGAGGCTGGGTTCACACTGATGCAAATTAGATGCGGTTTCCCCCCATCCAATTCGCATGACAGGAGACTGTGGCCTGGTCTCAATAAAGGCGGTTCACACATCTTCGGGGCGGCGCATTGTACAATGGTCTTGTGCATCTTTGGCTCCAATTCTGGCCTGAATTCAGGCAAAAATTTGGGCCTGATTCATCCCTGAAACGGATAACAGGGACGCACCGGACCCCTGCTGTGAGCTGGGTCTGCACGCAGTGTGAACCCCTGCCTAAGTCATTTTTTGGTATGTGGCTTGTAGTGTTGAACCTTCCCCTCTTTGCTTTGCTATATTTTAGACAAAACAGAGCCTGGGGCTACCCTGAGGCCCCGTTCAGCGGGGCCTCAGGGTAGCGACCCGACTTTGCCGGGCGACCTCACAGGTCGCGGCGCGCTGCTCGCCCCGCGACCACGGAGCGGCCGGCACGGACTTCATAACATTAAAGTCTATGCAGGTCGCTCCGGGTTGCCCCAAAGAAGCTCCGGACCCTTTTTCTAAGTCGGAGCGACTTGTGTCGCTCCTATTAGAACGGGTCCATAGCTTCTGTATGGCAGGCGACCTGTGAGGCGACCAGGTCGCCTCACAGGTCGCCCCAGTGTGAACGGGAGCTTAAAGGAAAGGGGTCATTAATAAGCTTCATCGTTCCTGGCAGAGGAATCAATAAATACCCCCACATTGGGGTCTGTGGGAGTAGTAGTAACTTCAAGCATTGGGGTCAGTGGCTGTAATAAAAACCTCCAGTATTGGTGTCAGTGGCATTAGTATTGAACTTGCCTGCATTGGTGGTCAGTGGTATTGATAATTAACCACTTGCCGACTGCCTAACGCCGATCTACGTCGGCAGTCAGCCCCTCACAGGCAAAGTGACGTAGGGCTACGTCACTAGCTTGTGAGGGTCTAGGGAGCAAGCGCGCGCCCCCGGAGGCGCGCTCCCGCGTGGTCACGAACCCCCCCGCGCGTGTGACCAGCGGACCCGATGTCCGCCGGTCACTCGGCGATCGGCGGGGGAGAGGGAGAATGTCAGGCAGCTTGTGTAAACAAGCTGCCTGTCATTCTCCTCGCTGTAAAGACACTGATCACTCGGATCTAGTATGTAGATCCGTTGATCAGTGTCCTTACAGCTCAAGCCACAGCCAATCACAGTAGAAAGCACGCCCCTAGGGATACACACAGCCCCTCCCTCCCAAATAAAGTTAACCCCTTCACAACCAGTGTATTTTTACAGTAACAGTGCATATGTATAGCACTGATTACTGTAGAAATGTCACTGGTAACCCCAAAAGTGTCACAAATGTCAGTCAAGGGTCCGATCTGTCCGCCCCAGTGCAGGTACGCAGTACCGCAAAAAAAATCGCAGATCGCCGCCATTACGCGTTAAAAAAAAAAACAACAAAAATGACAAAAATCTTTCCCTTTGTTAGTAAACGCGATAACTTTTGCGCAAACCAATCAAAATACGCTTTTTGCGATTTTTTTTACCAAACATAGGTAGCATAAAACAAATTGGCCGAAAATTTTAAAAAATTTTGATTTTTACTTTTTTTTTGGGGGGAATTTCATATAAAAAAATGTGAAAAATATTGATATTTTTGCAAAATTGACGCTCTTTTTTTGTTTATAGCGCGTGATCAAAAAATCGCACAGGTGATCAAATACCACCAAAAGAAAGCTCTGTTTGTGGGAAAAAAAGGACGTCAAATTCGTTTAGGTACAGCGTCGCATGACCGCGCAATTGTCCGTTAAAGTCACGCAGTGCCGAATCGCAAAATACCCCCTGGTCAGGAAGGGGGTAAAATCTTCCGGGGCTTAAGTGGTTAAACCTCTTTATTGGTTGTCACTGGCAGTGCTCACTGCATCAACATTCATTTTCTTTTTTTTCTTGCACCCGCTCCAGCATTGCTGCTTCTCTATAAGATGATATTGGGTCTAGGACCATACTTATACTGTTGGGTAGAGATCACTGTGCCTGACAGTACCAGCATACTAGAAATTGGTTCTGGAAGTCAGAGACTGTTCTAGCACCAATGCTTCTCCTGCCAAATGCCGTATTTACTGAGCAACCAATAGAACACTTGACAGCTCCTACTGAATAGGAAGTACAGGACCTAACCAGTGCCAGGAGATACTGGTATGCAGTTAATATCATGTATCGACACAAAGAAAAAAGTCCTGTATATATTTTTCACTGGGCTGTGAAGTTATTACCTTCTGACAGTCACTTATCATATGAAATAAGCAGAGAGGAGAGAGAGAAGGAAAACATACAGCAATGCTTGAATGTGTGAAACATAGTTATTTGAAGTGTTATCAACAAAAATGATATAGAAAAATACACAGATGTATGTGACAGGATTATATAGATGCAATTAAAAAAAGGTTGTCTTATGATTCTGCCTCTAGACCAGAAGCATTGAGCCTTCCCCTAATCTTACTTTTATGACTTATAAACAAATGAAAGAGGAACGTTGGTTGCTGCCATTTACTACATTTTCCATATGTGATATTTTCTTAAAGATACATTTTAATGGTGACTTACTGTATATTGCCCAAGTTGAATAGGCTTGAAATGTAAAAATTGCAGCAGGTGAGATTTTTTGGCAAAAAAAACTTTGCATGTCTTTGTCTCAACTCTTTGTCTGAAAAATGAAAAGTATTGGAGCCTCGACATCTAAGGAGTGGTAAACTGCAATATGTTAGATTTTTGTTTTTAGGTTTAGAAACTCTTTAATCATAATTCTCTGTTTTTCAGTATAGTCAGATTTCCCGCACATCACATTTTTAGTTTTGATTGGCGGCTACTTTTGAATGTGCAGTGATCCTTTATACTTAGTTTACCTTTAACAAGTCAGCCATCATATAGAGCAGGTATTGTTCTTGTCATTGGCAGAAAGATTTGACTTAAAGTAAAGTCTCGTTTTAAAAGAAAAAGAAAAAACAAAATAACAAACATGTTATACTAAACCTCCTCTGTGCAGTTGGTTTTGCACAGAACAGCCCGGATCCTCCTCTTCTCGGGTCCCTCGTTGCTGCTTCTGGCCCCTCCCTCCTGTTGAGAGCCCCCACAGCAAGCAGCTTGCAATGGGGGCACCTGAGCCGAGCTGCAGCTCCGCGTGTCCATTCCGACATAAATCTGCCGTTTGGCTGCACCCCTTCTCTCTCCTGATTGGCTAACTGACTTTGATTGACAGCCACGAGAGCCAGTGGCGCCGCAGCTGTGTCCCAGCCAATCAGGAGGGAGAGTCCCGGATGGTGGAGGGACTCTAGGACATCGCTAGACAGAGAAAGGACCTCATATACGTATTAAGGGGTGCTGGGGGGGTTACTACACCCAGAAGGTTTTTTATGCTAATGCAAAGAATGCATTAGGTAAAAAAAACCTTCTGACTTTACAACTTCTTTAAAGCTGAACTCCAACTTTCTTTTCACATGGTACCTCTGTACCATGTTGCTCTGTTGACTGCAGATCCCCTGATATTCTGCGTTTAGTAGTGGCTTTTTATCATGTGACACTCTGCATATCCTACTGATAGACTCTGTCCCTTCCACAGCCACTTCCTGCAGTACCTAGAGTTTATAACACTCTCTTTTGTAGTCCTTCAGACTCTGCAAATGATGTAACTGCCTTCACAGCTCTGATGGTGGGTGGGATTGAATACATCCTAATTAGCATTCCGTCCCGCTCAGTCACACCTACAGAAATAATCCAAACCTCCCAATGCCCGCCTCACAGATCACAGCATTATTCAAAAAGGAAACCCCTTCATACACAGCCTGTTCTGAAAGCTAGCTGTAAGAGAAGAGAGGACAGGCGCCACTCAGTGAGACAATAAAGGTTTATTGCACAATTCTCATTACAAACTTACATTAAGGCAAGGTGAAGGCTTCTCCTAATGGCTCCTATACCCCTTCTGTGGCATGGTACTTCCTCCCTTCGCCCGAGCCAGCAGCCGGAAGATGATGCAACCTCGGGGGAGTCCAATGGGGGAGCAGAATTAAGCCAAGGACGGCTGTAAGCCGCTTGTCGACTAATGATGACATCATCATTATGATAACTGTGCAATAAACCTTTATTGTCTCACTGAGTGGCGCATGTCCTCTCTTCTCTTATGTGCCAGTGGGATTTTTGGCTTCTGCCTACCTACTGCGCCCTCCGAGTCAACACTGGAACTTTGCATCATCCGGATTCCCCCCCCCCATCCCCTCCCTTCTTTACCCATATCCCAGTGCAGGTCCCACTTGTCGGCACAAGCGCCCAACACATCCTTCTCTGTTTCTTAAAGCTAGCTGTGCTGCTGATGGGCAGGATTGAATAGATCACAATAAATATGCAGACCAGTGTGAACAGGGAGAGTCCCACCCCTCAGATCCCGCTCTCCCAGAGCCCTGCTCTCTGTGAAGTGATTAATTTACATATGAAGGAAACACCTTCAAAATAATCTCCTACAGCCTTTCCTCTGTAGTCTTGCAGTAAGCCATTATTTTTTGGCATGCTTGCAAGACAGGAATGACACAGGAGGAGGTGTAACACATTTACACCTTTCACCACTCACATGAAGGCCCAGAAACACCCACAATAACCCTAGGACCCACCCACATCAACTCCCAAAACTGGTACAAGTGACTTCCATAGCCTGCCCTCAAGCTACAGAGGCTCAAAGGATCATGGGACTTGTAGTATCAGGACTGGAAAAAGAAGGAAACAGGAAGTCAGAGAACTTTAAAATACAGCAAGGAGGAGGAGTGACATCACAGACACAGAAACCTACTGTATACAGCTAAAGGAGGGAAGTTACACACAAACTGACAGTGATTCATTTACATGCACAATGCATCTGTTATTTTGGGAAGGAAAAACTGGAGCTCTTCTTTAAACATAAAAAAATGTCATCACTTTACTGGAAAACATCTATTCATCCTCGTTTAAATTTCAGAATCTGGAACTTCTGAAATCTTTCTACCCAGTTTGGCTGATGAGTGGATATAAAGTATGTGCTTAAAAGATAAAATAAGAACCTCAACCCCCCCCCCCCCCTTGCTTTTTTCCCATTTCCTCTCTATGCAGGGTTCTTATTAGAAAGCATACTCTCCTGCCCATTGAATCCAGCATGGCCTTCCTGCATTCTGCTGCTCAAGTGCCACATGTTGGGTCCTGTACCACCATCTTCCCTTCCTACATCATCGGGAGCTGGCTGTCTCTTCCTGCTTCTTGATTCTAACCTAAATGAATGGTCGTTCTCTATTTTCCAGGCACTGGAAAAGCACAGGCAGGGATCTGGGAAAGTCACCAGGTGCAATCTTGTGGTGAAATGGCATGATACAGTGTAATCCATTAGGATCACAGCTTTGTATCATGTCATTTAGTGTATTTACACTTTTGAATTTGCCGCTGGTTCCAACCCCCTGCGTCGCATCGCTCGCAGGGAAGGGAAATGGAAGGCAGGAACCGGAAAGGCAGGTGCCGGCATCTGCCCAGCACACAGCGGGGGGACAGCAGAAGGATGGCGGGGGATCGCAGGGGAAGGTGAGTTTTATAATGTAAAACAACAGATTTCTATGCAAAACAGTACCGCTTTTAGCACTGAAATCCTGATATAATCAGACCACCAGGGAGGTTAAATAAGGTTTGGGTGAAATAAATAATACACATTCATACTCAATACAATACATTAGCGCCCTTATAGTGTTGTCCAGTGCCAGCTCTAAGACCAATCCTTTGACTGCTGATTAGTCGGCTCTCGTTTTCCACTTCTAGCAGAAGACAGTAAATGTCAGTTAGTAAATCTACTCCGGTGACCCAAAGAAGAATTATAGCCTAAAGAAAGGGTTACCTTTCATGCTATGATTTCTTCTGGTGGGGGGTGGGGGAGGCTCTGATTTATTAAGGGTACCTTGCTTTTTAGTACAAGGTCTGCTTTATATTATCTAAGTATAACACTATTATTATTATCTAAGGATAACACATCCAGGTGTGATCTCAAAAAGATCACTGTGCCCTGCAACAAAGCCTTAACCTGCTTTTCTTTCCTGAACATCTTTTTTTCCAGCAACATCTTGAACTGAGTTGGTGGCTCAGCGATGACCCATTATATAAATTCTGGTGCCTGTACAGTTTTACAAATGTCTGATACAGATTCACCCTCTGATGCAGCCTCTCACCTTATGGTTTGATACTAAGTTGCAGTGTTGCAGTCTGATAACTCTTGGAGAGGAGACTGCGGAAATGCTTCCTCCTGCCTACAACAGACTGATGACATCATCATAGCCTAGGCAAAGTCATTTGACCAGAGCTACAGTACTACATTTTAATGATAAAAAGAAGATCTTTTTAAAAATAGTATACTGTTGCTGTGTATGGTGACATCATGAATGTATTTATACATTCTTGTAAAGTTACCTAAAGCTCCACTTTCAGTTGTCTATATTCCTGGATCTGTTGGTTGGTTTGAAATTAAACAACTACAGTCTGCTCACATAATTTGTAATATAAACATATTTGCCATTTTGAAGCTTCCCTCCAACCACGTTGCATATTATTTCATATGTACTGTGATCCTGTACTTGCCAAATATGCTGCAGAACTCTCCCTCCACTATGTCTGGCTGCAGCCATTTTAACTGTGGGCAGCTGAAGCTGCTTACTGTTCACTTCCTGGATTCACACAGACGCACACATATGTATACTTTATAAACAGACAGACACACACACAGACAGACACACACTTACACTACTGCTTACCTGCTCATTTCTCCTCTCTCGATGAATATGCATAAGCTATGCAGTCTTCTGTTATATCCGCCCTCATCCAGCCACCTCCAGCTCTGCAGCTCTCTTTGGCTTTCCTATGACTCAGCCCTCCTCCACTCTCCTGCCCCCCTCCCTCCCTTGCTGATAAACTCTCAGTGAGAGAGAGAGCTGTACATGATGTCATTAGCCTAGGCCTATTACCAGAGTAGAAAGAGGAAGTGGGCTGTATAAGGGATTTACTGGCAGAAAAATAATGTTTAACTATCCAAAGTTAAAACAAGGACAAAGGATTTAATAGATAGAAAGATGAGAAAATGACTGAAGAGCTGCTTTAAGATATTGTTTGCTTATGCTTTTTTTTTATTCATATACTAAGTTTTAGCTGTTTTACAAATGATAGTGCAGTGATAATTCTCCAAGAGTTGTTTATTGAGCAAAACAATGAGTGAAAACTATTTAGAGACTGACAATAACTTTCTGTAAAGGATGTTGATCATCCCTGTTGGAACATGAAGAAAATGATTGTTAAATGGCAACAAACAGCTTTCTAAGTAGGCAAAAATCAAAAGGTAAAATTGATGTTTCCTGCAGGGTGTCCATTTTCTTTAGGGAATCCGTGTTTCTGTGTATACAGCTCTTTATCAGATTCTTCTCCAACCCATTTTCTTATGTGGTTTACAGCATAATAACAGTGTCTCCATATTTATGTGGTTACAGCGTCTGTAGGTGACCCTTTGTGGTTTGGCATGGTGTCTACTCTAGGTTTATTATAGGACAGGACAGAACTATTACATTCAGCTTATGATTTCCTCTTGACCTATTTGTATTTCAATAATTATTTTGTTCATTATTTTGTTCAGCTCTGTTAATGTAGTTAATTGAGATATTATGGGTAATAACCTGTGACATATCAAAGTGAGAAAAGGGCCCTTGAGTGCTTTTAATCATGTAACAGAAAGTACTATGTCCTTGTAATTAACATCTGCGCCATTTCACAGACCAAGGTTATTTATGTATAAAGGATCCCCTCTTGAATTTGGAGATAATTAAAGAAGAACTATAGGGCAAAACTTTTTTTTTTTTTTGGAGAGAGCGAGGGAGGTTCATAACCCCTGTCTGTTTTTTTTCTCGCTACCTGCGTCCCATTGCGGAGATTGCCCTTCACTTCCTGTCCCATAACCAAACAGAAAGTGAGAGGAAATCCCTGCAAATTAAATGAATTCCTTGGGGACCCCCAGGTCACCAGAACTAGTGTCCCCATTGGAAGATTTTACCCTTATTACTTTTCTGTGGACAACCCAACACTTTGGATTTTCTTTTACTTTTAATGATAATGGTAATTAGGACAAATAGAGAGGGTGAATCTCCCTAATTGGGGCACAGACAGCAATAAAAACTGACAGGTGGTATATTTTAAGGGTAATTTCCTTCAGTTTTCAGGTTTTCATGCCATCTGTGACTCAATCTGGATGTGGTCTCTACTTTTGTTCGTCTTTGATCTTGGTGGGCAGGCAGTATGAGCTCCTGGGTCTCAACTGTTGTGGATTACAGCACACTGAATGTCTTGTGATCTCAAAAACCAGTTTGGGCTTGTAAACTGTTTGCCTGATGATATTTAGAAGATAATGCATATTTGTTGTGTTGGTAGTAGATCCACAAACAGTGCAGAAATCTCATTCAGTGCTCCTGGTTTCAGGGTTGCTTAGAAGATCTCGGGAGTTTTGACCCAATGTATTGGGTAGTGATGAGCAGTTCTGGTTGAGCTGCTTATTGCAGTATATGGGAGCTTTGAAGATGTTGCTCCTGATCCTTCCCATTTCCATAAATAAACCAAAAACCAAAAACTATGCACCTTCATTACTGTCGGAGGTGACCCAAGTATCATGGCAATCACCAGTGCTCTGCGGACTCTATTGAGAACAGATACAGTAGCTGTCTTCAGAGATCTGTACATCACTGGGCGGCCTTATTGATAAATATTTCTTATGTTCTTTTTCTGCTTGTGTGCACAATGTCCCACTGGTCCTGTATGCGATTTTTAACTTTGTTTTTGCTCTGAATTGGTTGATGTTCCCCACTTGCTTTCATGCTGATTACAGTAAAACTCCTAACCTCTGTCCTTCCTGCATCCTTTACATGGTTCCGTTTTGTATATATATATATATTTTTTTTTTTTTAAACTTTTTAGATTTCATTACAAATGTATGAACATTCAACATTCAGCACTACAACGCATCAGCACCATTGAACAATGCAGCTCCCATACAATAATTTGTGACTGGTTTCATCTAAAGAAGTGAATATAAATTGCATGTTCAAGCGCTTAATGTTTTAAATCATAACACCCCAAGAATACCAATCGTGATTATACCAGGTGTGCACCAAGGCCCAGCCCACAACATGTACCTTTAACCTACAGTCCATCATTTTGAAGCTATAGAATTGTCATTAACCCAACTACCCCACACCTTTCAAATTTAGACGGTACCCCGACTACTACCATAGTAGATATGTAGCTTTGTACAATGGTAAGGTATTACTTTTGAACGCCTTCCAGGCCATGATGGTAGGGACCAGAGGTTTCTTCCATGTCAAAATTATTTTTTTTACGTGCATAGAACAGAAGCAGGGTAAGTAGTGTATGGATTACCTTTTTGGGTGCCAACAGATCTACCAGGCTCAATAAACAAACTTCTATAGAAGGTCTAATGGTAATCGTCTTGACTGATAACACAATCCAAAATCTTTGACCAGAACAGTTGAATGTGTGCACAATGCCAGAAAACGTGCAGAAAATCTGCTCCAGGTGCAGCACACCTCCAACAGTTCAGAGTATGTGTGAAAAATTCTCGCAAGTTTAGCTGAAGTGTAATCAATTCTATGAAGAATTTTAAATTGTATCAGATGGTCCAATGTTGACACCAGCCTGGAGAAGGTAAAGCTCCTTACGTCATCCCAGTCATCACTGTCAAACTGCATGAAGTTCGCCAACCATGCAGTGTGACAAGGGTCCAAAACCTTGGTATCTATGAACAATTGTTTATAAATAGTGCATAAGGCTTTAACAAGGTCTTTTTCTCTAAGCAAGGATTCCAAATCACTAAGGCTCCGTCAGGGCCGATTCTGGGCGGGTGCCTGGGGTGCACCGCACCCAGGCGCAGCGAGCTGAGGCGGAGGAGGGGCGCCGAAGCTCCAGTGGCACTGAGTCCTCTCCTCCTCCAGCGGCAGCGGCGTACCCAGGGCCGACGCTGTGACACAGGGGAGAGGTGAGCTGCCGGCTGTCAGAGTGCCCCCGCCCCGCCCCACCCGTTATCAGTGCGGGAGAACAGGGGAGAGGCGAGCTGCGGGCTTTCAGAGTGCCCCCCCCTTATCAGTGCGGGAGAAGAGAGAGCGGCCGGCATACACCTGCTATTCCCTCTCCATTGGCCACAGCGGAGGGCCAATCAGAAGATCCACATGCAGCACTATGGACACTGGACAGCGATCCACCCCTCTGCACTCAGCTCCTCCCCTCCCTCACGAACCTATAGTGTGTCCGGTGTTTTGAACTGTCCCCCGTCGTATTCCCTCTCTGGAGCCTGCTGACACCAAGTCACACAGGAGGCACAGCACTAATCCACTATCCACCCCTCTGCACTCGGCTCCTCCCCCTGGAGCCTGTAGTGAGCCTGATGTCTGAAGCTGTTCCCTGATGTGTCCTCATTCTGGAGCCTGACGAAAGTAAGTGTCCCCAGACAGGGGAGATACTGTAATGTAAAGAAAGACTGTAGTGTGTGAGCAGACTGGGGGGTATTTAGGGGGGTGTGATCAGAGTGGGGGGGTATCTAGGTGGTGTGTTTAGAGTGTGGGGGGTATCTGGAGGGGGGGTGGTCAGAGTGAGGGGGTATCTAAGGGGGTGTGATCAGAGTGGGGGTGGATATGAGTGGTATTTTCAGAGTATGGGGGGTATCTGGAGGCTGTGATCAGAGTGGGGGGGGGGGGTATTTTGGGGGTGTGATCAGAGTGGGGGCTGGTATATGAGGGGTGTTTTCAGAGTAGGGGGTATCTGGGCATGTGATCAGGGGGGGAGTATCTGGAGGTGTGTGATAAGGATGGAGGAGTATCTGGGGGGTGTGATCAGAGTGGGGGAGGGTATCTGGGCATGTGATCAGAGTGGGGATATCTGGAGGTGTGTGATAAGGATGGAGGAGTATCTGGGGGGGGCGTGATCAGAGTAGGGGGTATGATCAGAGTGGGGGGTAGCTGGGGAGCGTGTTCAGAGTGAGGGTATCTGGGCGTGTGATCAGGGTGGGGGTAAATGGAGGTGTTTGTGATCAGGATGGAGGAGTATCTGGGGGGTGTGATCAGAGTAGGGGGTATGATAATAGTGGGGGAGGGTATCTGGGAGGTGTGTGATCAGGATGGAGGGGTATCTGGGGGGTGTGATCAGAGTGGGGGGTATCTGAGCGTGTGATCAGGGTGGGGGGTAGGCTGCATTTGGTGGGCACTCGTAAGCTGCATTTGGTGGGCTTTGGTAGGCTGCATTTGGTGGGCACTGGTAGGCTGCATTTGGTTGGCACTGGTAAGCTGCATTTGGTGGGCTCTGGTAGGCTGCATTTGGTGGACACTGATAAGGCTGCATTTGGTGGGCACTGGTAAGCTGCATTTGGTGGGCACTGATGAGGCTGCATTTGGTGGGCACTGGTAAGCTGCATTTGGTAGGCACTGATGAGGCTGCATTTGGTGGACACTGATAAGGCTGCATTTGGGGGGCCCTGGTAAGCTGCATTTGGTGGGCTCTGGTAGGCTGCATTTGGGGGGCCCTGGTAAGCTGCATTTGGTGGGCACTGGTAAGCTGCATTTGGTGGGCTCTGGTAGACTGCATTTGGTGGGCACTGATGAGGCTGCATTTGGTGGACACTGATAAGGCTGCATTTGGGGGGCCCTGGTAAGCTGCATTTGGTGGGCACTGATGAGGCTGCATTTTGTGGGCACTGATGAGGCTGCATCAATGCATTGATCTCTTGTATCATATCCGTGGTCTCTGACCATCTCTTGTATCAAGTCTGCAGTCTCTTACCATCTCCTGTCTGGGGGCTCTGTCTAACAGACTCTCTAACAGATGCCCTCTCTGTGTCCATTAGAGAGACCCCCCTCCAGTTCCCATTAGAGTACTCTGCTTCTCTTACTGTAATTTGTTTATTGTTAAGAGATCGTGGGAGGGTTCCTTGGTGGGGAAGACTTCTGAGGGGAGCATCTCTGTGTTTGAGTCGTTGCCATAGAAACATTTGTAAAGGGGAGGAGTTAGTAAAATGACCACGCCCATATGGGGGGCGCCAGAAAAATTTCTGCACCCAGGCGCCTGTGACCCTAGGATCGGCCCTGGGCTCCGTTCACATGTAGGCGTTTTGGGGGAGTTTTTCTGCTCTAGGATCAGCTCTCAAAACGCCCAACAAGACAAATCCTATTCATTTCAATGCCCCCTGTTCACATCTGAGCATTTTGACCCTGTGAGCAAAACGCACAACGATCAAAAAAGTACATGAGCTTCTTTTTGGGCAGATTACAGGCGTTTTCCATTGGTTTCTATTCAATCTAAAAACGCCTGCACAAAAAACGCCTGTAAAAACGCCTGTAAAACGCCTGCAAATACGCCCATAAAAACGCCCATAAAAACGCCTGTAATAGCAACGCCAAGATGTGAACGTAGTTACAGTTGTGGACAGTAACCAGTTTTTTTTGTGAACGTAGCCTTACCCACACACAGAGACCGGTAGATCCAAATTGGGCAGAAAAAGCATGCCTAAACTGGAGATAGCGAAATAAGTGCGAATTAGGGAGCAGGATCTGGTGTTTAAGTACATCAAATGTCAATAGCACCCCATTTCCAACTACTGAACTCACTGTCTTGATCCCATATCTCATCCATATAATTTGATCAGGGTAGGAAAAGAACTGGGCAGCTGAGGATTATGCCACAATGGCATATACGTGCTGTCTTGAAGTTCAGCTCTCCTCGTTATTTCCCACACTCTAACAAGAGATTGCTTTTTCTGCCCAAATTGGGCAGAAAAAGCATGCCTAAACTGGAGATAGCAAAATAAGTGCGAATTAGGGAGCAGGATCTGGTGTTTAAGTACATCAAATGTCAATAGCACCCCATTTCCAACTACTGAACTCACTGTCTTGATCCCATATCTCATCCATATAATTTGATCAGGGTAGGAAAAGAACTGGGCAGCTGAGGATTATGCCACAATGGCATATACGTGCTGTCTTGAAGTTCAGCTCTCCTCGTTATTTCCCACACTCTAACAAGAGATTGCTTTTTCTGCCCAAATTGGGCAGAAAAAGCATGCCTAAACTGGAGATAGCAAAATAAGTGCGAATTAGGGAGCAGGATCTGGTGTTTAAGTACATCAAATGTCAATAGCACCCCATTTCCAACTACTGAACTCACTGTCTTGATCCCATATCTCATCCATATAATTTGATCAGGGTAGGAAAAGAACTGGGCAGCTGAGGATTATGCCACAATGGCATATACGTGCTGTCTTGAAGTTCAGCTCTCCTCGTTATTTCCCACACTCTAACAAGAGATTGCATAGACCCAGTAAGGGGATAAGGGGCCCTGCTATAAATACACCCCTAAATTTTTGTATTCATTTTAAATATTTCAGGGTTCAGCCATTCTAGTCTTTTCTAAATTCTAATAACAAATTTTGTTCCTAATTACAAGTATTGCTTATCAGGGACATAGGACCCCATTGATTAGAGGCACCTATTGCCTGCCAATGGGTCTGATTCTTCACTCTTTTATGCAAAGGAGATCTTTTTGGATCCGGGGTCTCAAACTGTAGGCCCTCCAGCTGTTGCAGAACTACAATTCCCATGAGGCATTGCAAGGATAACAGTTACATGCATAACTCCCATAGGCAGAGGCATGAAGGGACTTGTAGTTCCGCAACAGCTGGAGGGCCGCCAGTTTGAGACCCCTGCTATAGATTTTTCCTCTATCCCTTCACCCCTTTTCAATAGTCAGGCAGTGACATACATGTAACTTTGTAGCATGTCACAAAGTAAAAGGCAGCAGCTCCCTCTGCTGCTCAAAAGTAGTAGTGCAACAGAATAAAACCTGCCACTGACCATTGTACCTCTGCATGTAAAATTCTGTCTCATCTTCATTGCCTATCTGTCACAAACCTGTAAACATGTGTCTGAATTTTCTGCCCAGGATTTCAGTGTCAGGGGTTTCAAATACACAAAATCTGTCAGATATACTTTGCTAAATAAGAGTCTGTTTTGCATTAAATTGTGGCACAAATTTTCTTGATAAATGTCTCACATAGTCTATATACTGTATGTAGAAGCATATAGATGCTGCCGGTGTCTGAATGACTGACCGAGAAAATCCAACTCCAAAACTGATTCCTCCCCAAGCAAGCTTTGGGGATGTCTAGCAAGTTTGAGGTGTGCTTATAGACCAGGGGGTGGGCAAGTAATTGTCCCAAGGGGCCACATAAGAAACTGGGACTGTTGTGGAGGACTGAACCAATAGGCAGAACCTAATTCTGCTCAATATTATTTTTAACGCTTTATAAAAAGTAGTAACTGATATTGTTTTGACTAGCTGCTACTGATAAGGAATACATGCTATAATGAGGCTATGAAAATGTGGAGTCAAATACAGCCATCAAAAATATTAAAAACACCAATCATTATACCAGTATTTCATTTTAATTACCTGTGGGGTGGAGCACGGGACCTGGCAACACCTCCCTACAAGTCCTCATCCATGTCAGATCCTTGTTGCCCACCTACCGTGGTCCACCAAAGTCCTTTAAGGTGTGTCACCACCCCTCCCACATGTCTGAAGTCACTCAGAAAGGGCGAAAGTGTGACTGCCGCCATCTTGGCAACTGTTGGACCTACCAGGATGGAAGCCCATCTTGTTGACTCCCTGGCCTGGATGCAGGGAACCCACACTCCTCCCTCAGAGCCATGGGGCTGTGTCACATGCCCTGGGGGGCAGAATTTTGGCCGCCCGCATCTCTCGTAGACACCTGTTCTCCAACACATTACTATGAAGGTGCATAGGCTCATCCGCACATATATAAATTGAAAGGAAAAAAATAATAATCATCTTCAAAATAAGAGTAATTCAGATGTATTAAGTGCATGGCATACACTTATTTACAAAAGGCTGAATGTGGCCATGAGGGCCGTAAAATGCCCAGGTCTGTTATAGGAAAAAATCATTGTCTGATCCAGCCATAAATGTACAGATTGGACAATGTTGACCTTATGGCTGTAGGAGCGTTTTGCCATATAAGGACCACCTGGTACAGTTTATTGTAGAAAGGTCTCACATTCTGGCAACCACTACACCGACCCAATCTCCATAAGTAGAGGAGAAAATACACAAAACTTTTCATTATATCCTTTGTTTTCATCATACGATATCTATCTCATTTTTTACCTGAATTACATTTCTAGTTATCCAATTAGGAAAATGCCAGGTTGTCCAATATTGTCATAGGGATTGTGTTTCAGGGGAACATACAGACTCCTTTTCCCCACCCTGCTGCTATAGCTGTCTCTAAACACAGTCCCTGCTGTGTGAAAAAGCATTTCTGCACAGTATCCAAACACTGTTTAGTAGCATCATTGGGAAATAGAATGTAACCACATTATCGTTACATTGTATTTATTGTTTCATTCATGTGCGGATCAAAGGGGTGGTCTTTGATCTGCATAATATGTCATATAAACCAACCTCATAAGTTAAAAACAATTAGTTACCCCTAATTAACCCCTAAAGAATATGTTACCCCAACATTTCATATTCATAATATGTGTCTCCTATACCATGTATTTGTATGAAAATGTAACCTCTTCTCTTTGTATTGCTTCTGCCAACATGCTACAACCCAACCCCCCCCCCCAATCCCTGCACACCCATTTACAGGGAGGACCAGTGTGCTGCTGTTTCTCCTCCCCTAGCTCTCTGAGCTCCTTATGCAGCTGAGAACAGAGGGTATGTGATCACTTATAAAAAAGAAAAAAAAAAAGGTATTTATAATTTTTTTTTTTTATATGCATATACACGTTTGCCTTTCATTTCTATTTTAAACCAAACGGTTTGTTTTACAAGATGAGGGTTAACATATACTTTAATTACTCCTTCCTCTCCTTAGAAATGTATAATATTTTTAACCATTTTTTCACTCCTTTTGTTTGTTAATTTTTTAGTGTTGTAATAAAAAATGTGCAAAATAAATGAATAAACTTTATCATATTTGTAAAAACAAATTTCCAATTCCTTGTAGCCAAAACATACATTTAAAGCTATTATAAACAGGAGAAATTATAAATTAACATGTGCATTTTGTTACACTGACACCTTTGCTGTTTTACAACTAACACTGGTCAAAATAGGGAAAAAAAACTTTTGTTTTGTCAGTTCTTTTTGTCTATAGATTGCATAGAAAATAAAATATTTTTTGTTCTGAAAAAATAACTTATCTTAAAGCGGAAGTCCAGTAAAATAATTACTATACTTAAACCTGCTCCCACCCCCATTCTAAGCCTATTCTAACTACCCTGTAGAGGAAAGATGTTTAGACTTAAAAGAGAAGTATGGGTTTATTGTATTTTGTTGATTTATACTTACCTAGGTGGATGCAGCATCTTTCCCCCGTCACCTCTACACTGAGAACTGAGTGATCGAACACTGCTGATCGCTCGGTTCTGACAGCTCCCTGAGCAGAGAGTTGCTGACTGTCAGTCACCACTCTCTGCTCTGCCCCTTTCACGCTCACTGAAGCATTGAGCTGTGGAGAGGCGGGTAGTGGCCGGCTCAGGCTCCCAGTGGCTCGCTGAGATGGGTATCGGTCCAGGTACCTGGCGGATCCCGACTTCCATTGTCATTATGACGCGGTACCTGCACCGACTTCTGTGACGTCAGCAGAGAGTGGACTTCAGCCCGCACTCTGCTGAAAACCGATCACAGGAGTGCAAAACTAATTGCACTCCTGTGATCCATAGGAGAAGTACACCCAAACAAGCTTTGGCTATACTTCTTCTTTAAGCCTAGAACACACGGGCCGCCGGCATCGGGTGGTTCAATTGAAACCAGCCGACATTTGGCCTTTGTGTATGGCAGCTGGTCCGACAGATGGCAGCCATTCAGATGGCTTCTGTCAAAGGCTCATGACTGAAAGCTAATGACTGTAAGCGATGACCGGAGTGTTCTGTCAGGAGGGGAGATTGACCTGAACTGTCATTTTTTTTTCCATTCAACCCTAGTGGTGTGTACGAGGCTTTACCTATTCTGAGGGCGCTCCGGTCCAGTCACATGATCTGTCAAGGAACTGGCCTCAGCGAAGAGGAGATCGCTGACAACGGCTGCAGAGCCTGAGTGGTGAGGTCACTATGGGAAATCCATTGTTGGCTATCCCTCCTCTACACTAAAGTCACCACTGGAAGCTGATCATCTGACTGAATTGGAGTGCCCTCGGAATAGGTAAGTATACACATCTTTCCTTTACAGGGTAGTTGGATTCGTCTCAGAAGGGAGGTGAGAGCAGATTTATGTATAGTTAGTATCTTACTGGACTTCCACTTTAAGTAATGGCAAACTTTTAACCAAATAAAAAGGCTTATAGCAGAAATGTAAAAACTGGTTTGGGCCATAAGGATTATCCCCACCCCCCAATAGGGATTATTTCCCCTATTTCAGCCAACCATAGTACTGGTCAAGTAGCACAAGCCCTAGCATTTGCCAAGCCATGATCACCAGGCTGGTGTGGGCTCTTACATTGGTTGCTGCTGACAGTGGGGTCAAAAGGTGCAGAGAGGGTGAAAGGGGGTCTAGAAAGCAGGTATAGCAGCCACACTGCTCCTTTTTGGTTGCCATTCCATTGACAACATCGAAATGGGGGAAAAGAGGGGGTGTACTTTGGTTATCTTTACCTTGGGTGCTCAAGGGCCTTTATTTGGTTAGCAGTGGCAGCCTCCATATCTCTTGCAGGTTTCCTTTAAAAGCAAAAGGGTATCGCAATAGTAAAACAGTAATCACAGCAATGTACTAGTCACAGTGCATTGCCTTTTTCTGTAGTTAAAAAAAAAAAAAAAGAAAGAAAAAAAAGGATCAGTGAATTTACAGATTGCTTTATAGACACTTTCTGCTCTGCGTAGCATGAAACTGTGAAGGATTATTTAGGGCTGACCTCTTATTTATGGCCTACATGCTCAGCCTCCTGTCTATTGATTATTTGAAATGCAGGCAATCATTGTAGCTGTTCTTTGTGCTTGTTTCTAGGTCAGTGTAAAAAGATTGTGGCGCCCGAGTCAGGCTCCTACCATATTGTGCACGGCAATGGCTCGTCAGTGGGGACTGTTATTATGTTCCAGTGTTCCTCTTCCTATCAGCTGGTCGGAGAAGGGTTAACAACCTGTGTCTGGCAGGGGAATACTACCTTATGGACGTCTGGAGCGCCAACCTGTAAACGTAAGAAAATGTCTTTACTTTCTCATTTTTTTTTTTTCTAGTAATTTTACTAACCCGCAGTGAAACATTACATGAAATTGAGTGGTTAGCAAGGCTCCAGGTAGGTGCAAAAATGCAAATTCATTTAGCTCTCTATTCATTAAAATATAACTAAAGGCAAAACCTTTTTTTAGTTTTGGATAGAGAGGAGAGGGATTAGAACACCTATCAGGTTTTAATGCTCTCTGTGCCCCCATAAGGGAGATTCACCCTTTCTATTTGTCCTGTTTACCGTGATCGCCGAGAAGCAAAGTGAAAGAAAGTCCAAACTTTTGGGTTGTGACAAGTAATAATAGAGTTTTATACAAAACGAGGGTGCGTGACCCATTGCATCATGGCCAAATGGTCTACAATGTAACCTTTATTAAACAATATATAAAATAAATGAAAGTGTGACGATATGTGTATATTTACTTAAAGGGGACACCTTAAAGTGGTAGCATACTCCACTTTTTAACTTTTACCTACAGGTAAGCCTATAATAACGATTACCTGTAGGTAAAATTAATATCTTCTAAACCTGCACAGTTTGGGAGATATTCACCCTGCATGCAGCCGCTGACACCAGCGGCGCATGCGCTCTGAAGGGCCTAAAAATGTTGGGGTAATCTTATATGAGAGTGGTACCAATGGAGTATCTAACACCACAATAAATATATTACAATTATAATAATTGCATACCAGAAGCAATCAACAGTATAAAAAATTGCATATTGTGCAATAAAGTGATAGTAATGGTGAGTATTTGAGACACAATCAAAAAATAAAAATAAAAATAATGGTATAAATATAAAGTGCTTAGTGAACAAAAAGTGACCAAATTAGGTCTAATAATATCCAAAGAATATCATCCACTGTAAATGGATCAGTAAATGAATAAATAAACCAATTGATAAGTGAGGTAAATGATAAAAATGAGTAGACAATAATGGGTACAATAAAAAATAAAGTGACTCAGTGAAAAATAGATCCAATATATCCGTTGGTGATAATAAATTAAATTAAATTAGTAGATGTAATCATAACTTTAAAGTGATCGAGTGCAATATCTCATAAAAAATGTGGCAGAAGGTAAGCCAATAAGGTGAAAGCTGTGACTATCAAACTATAAAAATTAAAAAATAAGCAATAGAAGTCCATAAAGTGATTATATTGTCAATGAAGTTTCAAATAAAGTTGATGGGTGACTCTCGAGGTGATCCAGGTACTGCATGCCGGGTGAGGAAACCAGTGCTCCCCTTTCAATATATCCCGCACTCACCGGAACTCGGCACCCCTGCAGGGGTAACCAGCGTGATGTTAATATGGTTTTCCCTCAGCCAGGTATATCCTCCGTATCGGTCTCATCAATGGTTAATCCTGGATCATCTCTCCCATGTATGCAATGTATTCAATAAAATCGATACAGCCTCATGTGTGGCTCACATCCATCAATTGTATAAGGCAAATCCCAGGTCATATACAAGAAGAAGAGCCTCATATAGTGAAGTACTGTATAAAATGCACTTCTTTATTTAAATAAAAATGGTACTCACATTAAAAGGCAGGTAAAACAAGCGTACAATGTATTATGGACCGCAAATTCCTCTCTAGCGGTTACTTCCGAGACGCTAAGCATTCCAGACGCCAGATCTGCATTCCAGTGGAGCAGAAATGACATAATTATTCCCTACGCGTTTCGTCACCATTGACGTTATTAGGAGCCGCACGCAGCTCCTAATGACGTCAATGGTGACGAAACGCGTAGAGAATAATTACATCATGCTCGTGATGTGAATTTTATACAGTACTTCACTATAAGAGACGCTGAGGAAAGATGTCAAATGTGATGCATACTAGCTCATTATGCCTTGTCCTGCAGGGTTTGTTTTTGATAAGATAAAAAAACCTTCTGGGTGTAGCAGCTTCCCCAGCTCTTCCTAATACTTACCTGAGGTCCTTCTCTGTCCAGCGATGTCCACAAGTCCTTTGGTCATCCGGGACTCTTCCTCCTGATTGGCTGGGAGACAGCCAATGGCTCCCGCGGCTATCAATCAAAGTCAGTTAGCCAATCAGAAGAGAGGAAGGGGGCATGTGATCTCAGCAACAGACCGTGTTGGGTTAAAGAAGGTAGTGAAGTGCTTCACTGTGTGGCTATAATGATAAAGTAAGGGAGTAAATGAAATAAGTATAGTAAAAATCTTCAATACTGTAAAGTTAAAAATATGTAGTGTGATATGACACAAACAATACTATAAACCTGAAATATATTTTCAAAATAAGTTGTCCTTCACCATGTAGGCTACTTATTGAAATGTGAACAAGAACCAATAAATAAAGGAATTGAATGTGCAATAGTCCAGTGACTTAAAATCATACTGTATGTATAAGTGTCCTTCATTTAGTGCACAAACATTTCTGTGAATCTCTAGGTGTCCCAGGTAGTTGCTTTAGGTAGCTGAAGAATGTTTCTGCATTTTGTGGACCCACTATTATTTCTATATGTTTAAGTTGCACATCTACTTCTCATTTCTGTCTGATATTTATACTTTATAAACCATTCTCCTAGTGCCTGAAAGATGAGACTGTCAGAGATTTAGTCTGTTAAACCATAGGGGATATAGGAGACTGAAGCTCTTTGCCTTCTCTATATTCTACCTTTTATATGAACAGCAGCCAGTTTAGGTACTTCCATTTTTACCCTGACATTAAATTTTACTTGATGCAAAGGCAATGGTGTGAAATAAAAGGTAACACAACCCAAAATGTCCTGTCCTAAGTAGGTTACTGCCTACATTGGAGCGTGATTACATTTTCAGCCTAAAGCCTGGTACGCACAAGTAGCTGTATTACAGTAACTATTCGATGTTAGTAGAGGGATCTTCCGTGCTGTTCTATTGTGTTCTACCGGGGGGGCGTCCCCCCCCTTCCGCCAGAACATTACAGTCAGCGCTCTCATCCATTGGCTGAGAGCGCTGATTGGGAGCTGATAGGCAGACCCCTTGGCTTAAGCATGCATTAGGATTACAAACCTTCTGTGTGCCGCAGATTCTCCAGCACCCCCTAATACTTACCTGAGCCCCATCTCTCTCCAGCGTTCTCTAAGAGCCTCTTAGCTGTCCGAGACTCTCCCTCCTGATTGGCTGAGACACAGCAGTGGCGCCATTGGCTCCCGCCGCTGTCAATCAAAATCAATCAGCCAATCAGGAGAGATTGGGGGCAGCTCCGTGGCTGAATGGACACAGGTAGCTGTGACTCGGCTCGGTTGCCCCCATAGCAAGCTGCTTGCTGTGGGGGCACTTGACAGGAGGGAGGGCCAAAGAGGCACCAAGAAGAGGAGGATCCAGGCTGCTGTGTGCAAAACCAACTGCACAAAGAAGGGAAGTATAACATGTTTGGTATTTTTAATGAACAAAAAATGAGACTTTACAATTACTTTAGGGGTCCTTGCACAAAATACTGATGTATGAATGCCATGTCTTCCTGGCAGAAAGTTCATGCACAAAAAATGTGAGTATGGTCTGTATAGTGCGCCAGTTTACATGCAAATACACAAGTAAAAATTCAAGCTATAATATAATTTACTATTCAAGAGTGAGATTTACAAACACACACACACGTTTGTGCCTAAAATACTGACCAGTAACCTCAATTTTTCTACTTTTTTTTTTTATTGATCTAAACACTTTGTTAGTTTACTGATATTTACGTGTCTATGTGTTCAGGCCCATTAAAAGCAATGAGCTGCATTCAAATTAGTAAAAAAAAAAATGCCTGAGAGTCTAAAAACATGACATCCCCCCCCCCCCGCCCCCGCCCCTGTGTTCAAGAGCCTTTGCATATAGATTTTTCTATTGATATAGTGCATACTTGTCATCTTCAGAAATAATCTATGTCATATTCAAATTTAAATTAACGTCAGTTTTTTTATGTAGCAGTTTAATTAAACATGAGGGGGATCAGAGAGAGATGTTTATTGTAATTTGCTGACTCATCAGCTCTCTTCCATCTGTCTTCGCTGACTCGAGCGCACGACACAGGAAGGTTAAATATAAAGACGTGAAATATTAAGGAGATTAGATAAACTGCATAATAAACTACACTGCCTATATCAAAAAATAAATACAATTATGCTAATTTTATTCTACTGTTTATCATATTGATTGATTAGTCATATTTATGTGAGCAAATCCTACCTGTCCGTAGATCTTATTTAAACAGGCATGACTTTAATATAAGTCAGAGGCTGACCTCGGAAAGTGCTATTAGGAAGCATTGTCACTGGATCATAAGGTGATGGAAATCCAAGACTTTATGGTGGCCAATGAAACAGAAGTTGGGGAAATTCCTCCAATAGGGACATCCATTTCATTCTCAAATATCAGATATTTCTCCTAACTTTAAAGAGATATCACCCACTTCCTGATGTATCCTTGGGGCAGAATGTGAAGGAAGAATTCCCCAATAGGACACAGGCAGTAAAAGTTACCTACTTTACTTAAAACAAAAAGAAAACTAGGCTATAGTTGCTTTTTAAATTATAAATCCACTATTTATTTATTTATTTATTTAATTTTTTTAAAAATAAAGTTTATGATCACAACAGGAACAAATAACTATGATTGGGCAATAATTCTAGAGAATGGCAGGCAGAGCCTAGCATTGTGTCCATGTATGCACATCACTATGACTGATGATGGCTTTGCACATAAAAATGTCATATAATTTACATTTGTAAATGAATTGTAAATCAATTTGGACACTTCTATCATTTATGTTGGTCCTCCTCCTATTAGTACGTGTTTTTTCAAGTATACCATAGCCAGCATGGAAAATGTCTCCTTCCAAGCTGTTTAACGTGGATGGGTAAATTGAAAGATTTCTTTCCTTCAGCCCCTGGGGATTAATGTCACCTCACTAAGTACAATGCCACTTCAACTACTTGCGAGTGGGTTAATTTTGACATTTCTAACATTAATATGAAATTATCTATTTTCTGAAAGCAAAGGCCCTGGAAAATAAAATGGGGGTTGTTACATTTTTTTTTTTTTAATTTTATGCCACACAATCTTATTGCAGCCATTTTTCAAATGCAAATTTTCAGGAAAAATATACTGAAATGAATTTCAGTGCACACAAACACAATATAATACTCAATTTTATTGGTAAAATGAAAAAGAAGATGTTGCATCAAGTAAATAGATACCAAACATGTAAAGATTTAAAATTGCGCACACTTGTGAAATGGATACATATTGCAACTCCTAAAAATATCCATAGGTAACACTTTAAAAGCCTTTACAAGTTACCAGTTTAGAGTTAGCATGAGCTTTGGCACTAGAATTATTGCTCTCGCTCCGATGTTTGCAGTGATATGCCACATGTGTGATGCATGGTGTTTACAAATGTATTTGGGACACGTCTGCATGTGCACATGAGCACAGTGGGATGGGGGTGCTTTACATTTTTTAATTTCATTTTTTTAATTAACTTTATTGCTTCCACAAAGGGTGAACAAGACCATTTGTGATAGCTTTGGCAGTGACAGGTACTCTTTATGGAGTGATCAGGGGTCTAATTAGACCCCTGATCACTCCTCTGCCCAAGGCAAGGCAGCCGATCAAACAGAGATCTGTTTGATCGGCTACTATCCTGTCTGTACTGGCAATGCAAACACAGCACTGATACCAGATAATGGAATCCTCGCCTGGAAACAATGGCGGGGGGTTAAGGCCTTTCCATGATCCTGGTATAACCACTTCCAGTCCAGGACTATATACAGTACGTACACTGGATGGGAAGTAGTTAAGGAATTAAAGGGAATAAAAGGTACTATATACATTTAAAGTAAAGTAAACTCATCTCCCACTCGCCCCTCTGAGCCCCACCATATTTTTTAATCATTTAAAGTGGAATTAAACTCCCGGTTATACTCACCTCAATCTTCCAGAGATGTGGCAGTTACATCCCCTGCCGGTCACTGTCATCTTCTCCCTGGGTGCTGGGTTTTCAGCCTCTTGATTGGTCGACATGGGGGGACTTGGTAATGTGCATGGAAGTCAGTCATTCTGGCACAACCATAAAAAACCTGTGAGCAGGCAGGTGAGGGTGTATTATTGCAAAGGAGACCTAACATGTCTCTTTTGTAATAAAGAGCTGTCTGCTCACAGTTTTCATCCAGTTAGTTTTAGTTCCGCTTTAAATACAATGACTGACCTCAGATCATCGCAACCCATTTTTCACATTGCCACACCTAGACAACATAGACATGTAAGATGCAACATGCACGCTTGAAGCTGATGAAGCCATTTGGGAGTTTTACAATAAAAATATCCCTGGACCGTCTGCTAGTTGAATAGCATTTTCACACATTTAAACAGTATCTCACAAAAGTGAGTACACCCCTCACATTTTTGTAAATATTTTATTATATCTTTTCATGTGTCAACACTGAAGAAATTACAGTTTGCTACAATGTAAAGTAGTGAGTGTACAGCTTGTATAACAGTGTAAATTTACTGTCCCCTCAAAATAACTCAACACAGCCAATAATGTCTGAACTGCTGGCAACGAAAGTGAGCACACCCCTAAGTGAAAATGTCCAAATTGGGCCCAAAGTGTCAACATTTTGTGTGGCTACCATTATTTTCCAGCACTGGCTTAACCCTCTTGGGCATGGAGTTCACCAGAGCTTTACAGGTTGCCACTGGAGTCCTCTTCCACTCCTCCATGATGACATCATGGAGCTGGTGGATATTAGAGACCTTGCGCTCCTCCACCCTCTGTTTGAGGATGCCCACAGATGCTCAATAGGGTTTAGTTCTGGAGACATGCTTGGCCAGTCCATTGCCTTTACCTTCAGCTTCTTTAGCAAGACAGTGGTCATCTTGGAGGTGTGTTTGGGGTCGTTATCATCTTGGAATACTGAGCTGCGGCCCAGTCTCTGAAGGGAGGGGATCGTGCTCTGCTTCAGTATGTCACAGTACATGTTAGCATTCATGGTTCCCTCAATGAACTGTAGCTCCCCAGTGCTGGCAGCACTCATGCAGCCCCAGACCATGACACTGCACACGACAATGTTTGATTGTAGACAAGACACACTTGTCTTTGTACTCCTCTCCTGGTTTCCTCCACGCACGCTCAACATCACCTGAATCAAATACATTTATCTTGGTCTCATCAGACCACAGGACATGGTTCCAGTAATCCATGTACTTAGTCTGCTTGTCTTCAGCAAACTGTTTGCAGGCTTTCTTTTGCATCATCTTTAGAAGAGGCTTCCTTCTGGGATGAAAGCCATGCAGACCAATTTGATGCAGTGTGCGGCGTATGGTCTGAGCACTGACAGGCTGACCCCTCACCCCTTCAACCTCTGTAGCAATGCTGGCAGCACTCATTTCCCAAAGACAACCTCTGCATATGACGCTGAACACGTGCACTCAACTTCTTTGGTCGACCATGGCAAAGGCCTGTTCTGAGTGGAACCTGTCCTGGTAAACCGCTCTATGGTCTTGGCTACCATGCTAAAGCTCAGTTTTAGGGTCTTGGCAATCTTCTTATAGCCTGTGCCATCTTTATGTAAAGCAACAATTCTTTTTTCCAGATCCTAAGAGATTTCTTTGTCATGAGGTGCCATATTGAACTTCCAGTGACCAGTATGAGAAAGTGTGAGCAATAACACCAAATTTAACACACCTGCTCCCCCTTCACACCTGAGACCTTGTAACATTTACGAGTCACATGACACTGGAGAGGGAAAATGACGAATTGGGCACAATTTGGGCGTTTTCACTTAGTGGTGTACTCACTTTTGTTGGCAGCAGTTTAGACATTAATGGCTGTGTGTTGAGTTTTTTTGAGGGGACAGGAAATTTACACTGTTATACCAGCTGTACACTCACTACTTTACATTGTAGCAAAGTGTCATTTCTTCAGTGTTGTCACATGAAAAGATAGAATAAAATATTTACAAAAATTTGAGGGGTGTACTCACTTTTGTGAGATACTGTATCAATTGAATGCGGCAATGTAGACACATATAAACAAGCCAGCTATCCATGGGAAAAATGAATTTTCATTATGTAATTAGTAACCTTGATACTTCAAAGGAGATCGCATTGTGTTTCGCCCTGTAAAAAAACAGTGACCTGTCATTGGTGCACAATAAATTATTTGTTTTTTTTCTAATTTAATTTGTCTCACTGTTCATTGGCATGCAAAAGCATTTAATGAGGCCTAAATAGGAGACAAGAGGTATGCATAAGGCTAAGTGGAGCCTCGTACACACGATTAGATTATCGGACGGATTTACGTCCGTTTTTTGTTGCATGCTAGTCTCATATGGAAAGAGAAGAGGTTACTTTCATACGTATGACAGAATTCAACTTCACAAGTGATGTCATGAGTTGAATTGTTTTGTATGTAATCTTTCATTTCCGAGCATGCGAAGTCTTGCTCTTACGATTTTTTTTTTGGACGAAAACTGTACTGATTAAACAAAAAATTTGTATAGTATGTGTGTTCACATACTATACAAATTTTATAGCCTGTACATCCAGTTTTTGTCCTCCAAAAATTCCTAATCGGCTGTCTAAAGCACCATACTAATGATCTGAAAATCAGCAGATCGTTTTTCAGAAAAATATTTTACTTCCGATTTTCTTATCGTGTGTACGGGCTTCTAAGGCAGCTGTAGTCTAGGAAACAGAAAATAAGAGAAGAGGAAACAGATGAAGAAGATTCAACCCTCCCAGGGTGCAGCAGGTTCAAGAGAGTTGTTGAGTTAAATTACCCAGTGATTTCAGACAGAGGGTGTGAGAGTTCCCATCGTTCCAAAATTATAGTATATTTCTCTGTGTGATTCACCCTCCTCTGAATATGTGACAGCAAGTGGTGCTTATCAGGTGGCTGCTCAGGGCACTCAATATTACACACTTACTTAGCTGGTCGGGTGACACTATTATTTTATGGTTCAGCAACTAAGCTTATTTTTTAAACTTTGTGGCTTCCTCCATTAGCTATTCAAAAGCAGTATAGTACAGAATAGTTAGGAAAATTTAAAAATAATTTTGCAGATTTAATTTGAGACATATACACCATAATGTCAAAAGTTTTGGGACACCTGCCTTTACACGCACATGAACTTTAATGGCATACCAGTCTCAGTCTGTAGGATTCAATATGGAGTTAGCCCACCCTTTGCAGCTATAACAGCTACAACTTTTCTGGGAATGCTGTCCACAAGGTTTAGGATTGTGTCTATGGGAATGTTTGACCATTCTTCCAGAAGTGCGTTTGTTAGGTCAGGCACTGATGTGGACAATGAAGGCCTGGCTCACAGTCTCCACTTTAACTCATCCCAAAGGTGTTCTTTCAGGTTGAGGTCAGGACTCTGTGCAGGCCAGTCAAGTTCATCCACCTCAAACTCGCTCATCCATGTCTTTATGAACCTTGCTTTGTGCACTGGGGCCAAGCCCAACCCCTGAAAAACGACCCCCACACCAAACCCCCCCCCCCTCCAGTGTACAAAGCAAGGTCCATAAAGACATTGATGAGTAAGTTTGAGGAGAAGGAACTTGACTGGACTGCACAGAATCCTGCTTTGTGCACTGGTCAAAATCATTTGGTGGAGGGGGGGATTATGGTTTGGGGTTGTTTTTCAGGAGTTGTGCTTGGCCCCTTAGTTCCAGTGAAGTGACCTCTTAAGGCATCAGCATACCAAGACATTTTGGACAATTTCATGCTCCCAACTTTGTGGGAACAGTTTGGGGATGGCCCCTTCCTGTTCTAACATGACTTCACACCAGTGCACAAAGTAAGGTCCATAAAGACATGGATGAGCGAGTTTGGGGTGGAGGAATTTGACTGGCCTGCACAGAGTCCTGATCTCAACCCAATAGAACACCTTTGGGATGAATTAGTGCGGTGACTACAAGCCAGATCTTCTCTCCACCATCAGTGCCTGACCTCACAAATGTGCTTCTGTAAAATGGTCAAACATTCCCATAGACACTCCTAAACCTTGTGGACAGCCTTCCCAGAAGAGTTGAAGCTGTTATACCTGCACAGAGTGGGCCAATACATTTGACAATATAGTGTATGTACAGTATACATGAAGTATATATGAACTCCATGAATACCATGCAAAGGTTCAAGATTATGGAAGTTGTGAGTCTTTTTTTAATAAGGCTTCAAGGGCCAGTCCACTTTCATGGAAAGAAATATAGCAAATAAAAAGAATAATAGAGCATATACAATTGCCACACAAGGCATGTTGTAATTTAATGTTATTAAAAATTATGTTTAAACATTTCCTTATCAGTCTAAAGTTGCTGTAATTTTCTGTAAAATTCAATGCAATAGGGCAACCTGGACGCGTTCTGTATGTCTTAGGTGTACAGAATGTCTCCAGAAATGTCATCTCCTGCTTGTGTGATTGGCTCACTAAGTTAACCAGAAATCTGCACTAAGATACAAGTCAGATTTTAGGCATCCTCTGCAATAAGAATTTCAGAACATTGAGACTTCACCAGCTGATTATAATGAACCAGTAACTTCTATTCAGAATAAAGAATAACAAGACAAGAATAAGTCTTTAGAGAATTTTTGAAACAAATATCTATTTATTCAAATCAAAAAAGGTAAGACTGCACAAAGTTTGGTAAAATTCTTGCAATGTACGTTGATCACCAAGAAAGGATTTTTTTTTTTTCAACAAAAGTGGTAATACTCTAAAGTCCACAGAAACACTTGTAATTTACCATATAGAGGATGTATTGCATACATCAACTGCCCCAAATACGATCAGGTAGTCAAGGTATCTCCTTTTTAGTGACTGTCATGTAAAACTACACAGACTGCCAAACTGCAGCAGCGTAAGATTCCTTAAGCCTTCATTATACATTTATATTTATCACCACAGGCTATTTGGCTGACTGCTTCCAATTAATATCCATCGGAGGCAGCCACAAACATAAGATATATAAAAATAGGACCCTACTTAAGAGGTGCCTTAAATACAATGTCAGCTTTGAATGGCATCCAGAAGTTAACATAATTCTTCACTTTGAAGCTAAACATCAGCTCTGCCAGGGAAAAAAGAGGACTCTGTACAATAGCTTAATGATGAAATGGCCCTTGCATTTGGAATGCATGACTATAATTTATTTCCTATTTTACAGCTGTATCAAAATATGAGACATTTGGATTTAAAGTGGCAGTCATTGCCTCTATTGTGAGCTGCGCCATCATCCTGCTCATGTCAATGGCATTTTTGGTTTGCTGTCTCGTAAAATGTGTGAAGAAAAGTGAAAAAAGAAGATCCAAAAGGTGAGCTGATGCAACTGTCACAGGCCTATAAGGTCAGAGGGCCTAAACATAACTGGCACTCTCCCTATTTACCAGCTGTGCACTAGAACAGCATTTCTCCCAATTGTGTTGTCACCCTATCACACAAGCTTCTGATGGAGACCAGGGCCGGGACAAGGGGTGGGGAGGAGGGGAAGCTGCCCTGGGCACTGTGGTGTTATGTAAGGTGTGTGGGGGGGGGGGGGGGTTGCCACAAAGAGATTGGGGGGGATTTGTGTCGGAAGGGTGAATTTAGGGGGTGACAGGGGGTAAGTATTGTTACATAGTAGTTGAGGTTGAGTATAGACAATAGTCCATCCAGTTCATCCTGTGTAGGTGTGTGTGGCCGTAATTATCTCTCATACCCCTTACTGTTCTGATCCTTGAGATGTATGTCCAAGAGTCTTTTGAAAGTAGCCATACTTCCCTCAGACACTACCTCTTGTGGTAGAGAATTCCACAATCTTGTAGCCCTAACAGTAAAGAACCCCCTGCGTTGCCTGAGGTTAAAACGCTTCTCCTCTAATCTAATTGTATGTCCTCATGAATCATGTTCTAGAAGAGGACATTTTGGGGGAGAGGGGGTTGCTAAGAGTGGTGATTTAGGGGATTTGTGTTGGGAGGGGGGGGAAGATTTGTGTTAGGAGCAGGTATTTGGGGGTAGTTTGTGCTGGGAAGGGGGAGGAAGATGTGTACTAAGAAGGGAAATTGTAGAAGTAGAGGATTTGTGCTAGGAGGAGTGAAATTTTTTTTTTTTTTGGGGGGGGGGGGGCATTTGATCTGGGGGGATTTGGGGGATAGGGATGCAAAGATTTGTGCTGAGAAGGGGGATTTCAGCAGGGGCATAGATTTATACTGGGAGGAGGGTAACTCCACTTTGTGGGGAAAAAAAATAGCAAATAAAGAAACTATAAAAGCGTATACAATTGCGACAAGTCATATTGTAATTGAATGGTATTACAAATCAGCTTTTCTTTTCAATCTGCGGCCACTTTAATTTTCTGAAAATGCAATGCAATATGGCTACCTGAAATTGTTCTGTACACAGAATGTGTACTGACCACACCCCAGAAACATCATTTCCTGCTTGTGTGATTGGCTCACTGATTTTCCCAGAAGTCTGCCTAAAATACAAATCAGATTTCAGGCAATTCCTGGAACAAAAATGCCAACAGGAACACGTTTATAGGAATTCAGGCCAAGCAGCTTTCCTTATTAGTGTTCTGCAGCTGCACAGCTGATTGATAGTTATGAAACCACTCCCATTAGACTCATTCTGCACAGAGGTACAAACAGTGAATTCTTTAGAATAACTAAAGGTAGGAATCGGCAATTGCTATAATCCTTGTACAGAGATCACCTAGAGGGGAATGTTTATTTCTCAACAAAAGTGGAGTTATGCTTTAAGGCAGGGGTGGGGAACCTACGTTTCGGGGGCCGTATGCGGCCCCCGAAGTCATCTGGTCCGGCCCCCCATGCAGCTGAGTCTGTGTCTCTCAGCTGATCTGTCAGAATGGAGCCGATGCTTCCTATATAGTTCCTGCTCCGTTATTACAGTCTGAGTGAGTCACAGGCGGAGTGATATCAAATGCACTCCGCCTGTGACCAATACAGGAAACATCACCTCTTCCTCCAGCGTGGCGCTGCTACACTTCTCGTAGCCAGCAGTACCAGCCAGAGCCAGCAGTACACACAGCAGTACCAGCCAGAACCAGCAGTACACACAGCAGAACCAGCAGTACCAGCCAGAGTCAGCAGTACCTACAACAGTACCAGCCAGCAGTACCTACAGCACAGTACCAGCCAGCAGTACATGCCAGCAGTACCAGCCTGAGCCAGCAGTACCCACAGCAGTACCCGCCTGAGCCAGCAGTACCAGCCAGCAGTACCCACAGCACAGTACCAGCCATCAATACAAGCCTGAGCCAGCAGTACCCACAGCAGTACCAGCCAGCAGTACCTACAGCACAGTACCAGCCTGAGTCAGCAGTACCCACAGCAGTTCCAGCCAGCAGTACCCCCAGCAGTATCAGCCTGAGCCAGCAGTACCATCCAGCAGTACTCGCAGGTGCAGCACAGTACAAGCCAGCAGTACCAGCCTGAGCCAGCAGTACCCACCAGCAGTACCTGCCAGCAGTTCTTTTCAAAACTTACCACCACAAAAAAGTTGACTGCGCTCCAGACTGACCGACGCAAACCTGGGAAACCTGTTGCGAGTAGCAACATCATCAATACCAGCTAACATCACACACCTCACCAAAGAGAAGCAGTTGCAGCCATCACATTAGGGGTGAATTAATTAAATGTTTGACCAAATATAACAGGTTAATTTTTAAGTTGATAATTTTGTACGGCCCCCGAATGGTTTTATAAATACCCAAATGGCCCTTGGCAGAAAAAAGGTTCCCCACCCCTGCTTTAAGGGGTAAGCATGCAGATGAATGCTTAGCGTTTTTGTGGGGGGATTTTTGCTGACACATAAAGCTCATACATCTTGAGGGGGGGGGGGGGCGCAATTCGGCATGTTCGCCCTGGGCTCTAGATGACCTTGTCCCGGCACTGATGGAGACTACAAGTTGGTATCAGCACAGGCATTGTCCACCATTGAGACTTGCAATGCAGTCATTGCTGTAGTGCATGTAGACAATGTGCAAAAGGGGCTGCAGGAGATGTAACAGATGATACAAAAATATTATTTTTTTTTAATAAATAAAAAACAAGGACATGTTAATATGGTGCACAGTTATTTAGCAAACCTAATGACATTCAGATAGGGTTTACTTCTAGTCAGACACAGCATGAAAAGCACCCATCTGACCATGTCCTTAATCAGGGATACAGGGATACATATGATTTACAGAGCTCCGGGGGCTGGCTGAAGTAAGATCGGGTTGGACGGTAAGGTACAGATGGAGCTGCTGTCAATCAGACCAATACCTGTGCAAATCACATCTCTGATTAAAGAGATTATCCGGAAAGCCTGTTACCGGCTCTGCATTGCCACTGCCGTAGCTTACAAAAAAGTTATTAAAAAAACATTAACTCTGTAAAAGTTTTTGACGTTACAATGTATTTATGTTTTTTTTACACTTTTGGGAGGGATTTCTTCTTAATTCCTGTAAGGTCACTAAGACAAGAAATTAAGGGAAATCTCTTTAGTAACTTGTGCATCAAATTCAGGTAGTTTACAAATGCGCCACTCTTAGATTGTGGTGCAACGAATGCCCAACATTCAAAATCAATTACTGACAGTGTGTATCTTATGAAAGTGGAGCTAATTAAAGTGGTTCTAAAGGCAGACATTTTTTATCTTCATGCATTCTATGCATGAAGATAAGAAACCTTCAGTGTGCAGCAGACCCCCTCAGCCCCCCTAATACTTATCTGAGCCCCATCTCTATCCATCGATGTGCACGAGTACCCTGGCCATTTGGGACTCTCCCTCCTGATTAGCTGAGACACAGAAGGGGCGCCATTGCCTCCCGGTGCTGTCAAAGTCAGTTAGCAATGGGGAGAGAGAGAGGGGCACACAGAGTTGTGGCTTGACTCGGATGCCCCCATAGCAAGCTGCTTGCTGTAGGGGCACTCAACAGAAGGGAGGAGCCAGGAGCACCGGAGAGGGACCTGAGAAGAGGAGGATCCGGGCTGCTCTGTGCAAAATCAACTGCACAGAGCAGGTAAGTATAACCTATTAACAAAAAACACAGCGCTTGCAAATACATTTTATAAATAATTGAAAAGGTGCACTAATGCTTAAAATTCATACAATAAGTGCAAAACTTATAAATGACTGAAAACTGCAAAAGTCCAATAATATTGTGCAGATTAGTGCAAAAATAAGTAAATTCCGTGCAATATTTAAAAAGTGCTTAAAGTGCTAAGAAGTCCAATATATTTTGCAGTATAATGGAAAAAGAAAATTCCTCCAGGCTGACTCCCTGTTGTGACCCCTTGTAGATGGTTACGCGTCGACGTACTGTACTCGGTATCATTGAGAGAATTCATTGCTTGTCCTGTCCAGAGTAACCATCTACAAGGGGTCACAACAGGGAGTCAGCCTGGAGGAATTTTCCTTTTGGTTACAAGCTTCTTTTGACTCCAAAGGGGTCCATCGGTTCTGGTGAGTAGGGTCCCAGAAGGGGATTGAGACATCTGGCACTGGTTATTACTTTGGAGCACTTCAACACTTTATTTGCAGTATCACCAGCACTTTTTCCAATATACTGCATAATATGTTGGACTTTTTAGCACTATTAGCCCTTTATAAATATTGCATGGAATTTACTTATTTTTGCACTAATCTGCACAATATTATTGGACTTTTGCAGTTTTCAGTAATTTATAAGTTTTGCACTTATTGTATGAATTTTAAGCATTAGTGCACCTTTTCAATTATGTATATAATTTACTGCAAGCGCTGTGTTTTTTGTTAATACGTTTGTCTGAGTTTTTTACTTGGTGAACAGCAGCTGCATCACATATTCACATATTTATTGGGTCACTTCATTTACTTAGCGCGGGTTTTAAATTGCTTACACTAGGTAAGTATAACCTGTTTGTTACTTTTAAACATAAAAAACCCCAGAAACGTTAGTATCACTTTAACATCTTGCCGACCGCTCGCCGCAGATATACTGCGGCAGGCTGGCTTGGCTGCGCGAACCGCTGTACCTGTATGGCGGTTCGCGGGAGTGCTCCTAAGGGCATGCATGCACCACCGGAGGCATTCGCCCACCTCCATTAGGAAGCGGGGAAGCTGACCTATGGGGCCGGCGGCCGCGATTAACGCCGGGTACCCGCGATCGCTTCCTGCTAAGAGAGGATGACGGTCTGCTGTTGTAAACACAGCAGACTATTGTTCTCTCTGGATTGAACACAGAGTGCCTGTGATCCTCCTATTTAGGAACACAGTTCTCTGTTATGATTCAACAAGTTTATCCCCCATACAATTAGAAAACACCCCCTAGGCTCACACCTAACCCTTTGATCACCCCTGGGTAAACCCCTTCCCTGCCATTGTCATTATTACAGTAACAGTGCATATTTTTAGCAGTAGTAGTAATGTCAATGGTCCCCCCAAAAGTGTCAAAAATGTCAGTTAGGGGTCCGATCTTTCTGCCGCAATGTCGCAGTCCCGCTAAAAATCGCAGATCGCCGCCATTACTAGTAAAAAATAAATAAATAAATAAAAAGGACATAAATCTTTCCCCTAGTTGTAGACGCGATAACTTTTGCACAAACCAATCAAAATACGCTTTTTTAATCAAAAATATGTAACAGAATACTAATTGGCCTAAAAGGATGAAAAAATTAGATTTTTACATTTTTTGGGGGAAATGTTATATAGCAGAAAGTGGAAAATATATATATATATATTTTTCAAAATAGTCGTTCTTTTTTTGTTTAAAGCGCAAAAAAAAGCTCTATTTGTGGGAAAAAAAGAACATCAATTTTATTTGGGTACAGCGTCGCACGACCGCGCATTTGTCAGTTAAAGTTACGCAGTCCTGAATCACAAAAATTGGCCTGGTCATTAAGGGGGCAAAACCCTCCGGTCCAGAAGTGATTAATACCAACCCTCTTATGGTGTACAGAGAGAAACTGGCACAGAAAGATTTTGCTAAAGTGTCTTTCATGCTTATCATATCACTTTTAGAATGCATGAGGGACACTGTTGCAAAATCTGTCTGCACCAATCTTGAATTCCTGGGACCATACCCTATTTAATGCAAAGCATTATTGGGACCCTATTACACAATAGGGAGTACACATTTTCAGATACTTCAATTCAGTTACATTTAAAGGGAAAGTGTAGTACTTTTAGTTAACTAAGATAGTTAAGGCCTCATGTCTTGCAATCAGTATTAAAATGAGACCAGCTCCTTGGAGTCAGTGTGGTAATTTATAGGATCAGAGTTGACATGCTGAGCCCAGTGTTCCTGTTATCCCCTTGGTACCAGAATAGCTTTCATTGTGAAATTCTTTCATTTTAAAGTTACCCAGTGCTGTGAATTAACCATTGCTGAGTAAAGAGAATATCTAGAATAATTTGCATATTCTGCTGGCTTTGTGCCCCTGAAATGCTTACAGCTTTACTTATTCACCTTTTCATCTTTCTGCTCTGTTTGCTGGCTGTCAGCATAATTATCTTAAAATAGAAATTCCTCTTATTAAGAATCTCTGGAATATCATATAACGGAAACATGTAGACTGTGAAACTACTATAATAAGTGGACGTGGTCATTATTATTCACACTTCATTTTAATGGAATAGACACATAATCCAAATCACATTACATTATTTTTTGAGTAAAAATTTAATACTTTTTTGCCATGAGTTAAAAAATACTGTTGAACATCAGCTGTTCCTGTGTTCGCTGAACACACGAACAAATGTGGGGCTCGGCGGGAAGTTTGACTGCCAATGAGCACCCCATAATGCACTGCGCTGTTGCTGTGCATTGATTGCTGATGATTGGCCAAAGCCTGCACCTGACCTGTATTCTTTGGCCAATCACAGCACAATGTGCTGTCAGAGCTATGATTGGCCAAAGGCAGGGTGCCTTTAGCCAATCATGGTTTAGGGGCTAAGTCCACGCCCCACACTATATAAGGCTGCTGCTTACACGGCAGCCGTGTATAGTGTGTGACAATGGAGATTAGGCAGGTAGTTAGTGGATAGTTAGTTCAGTCAATTTAGTGTACAGGCATACCCCAATTTTATAATGTATGGATATGTTTTAGTCCTGGGTCCCCTCTCGGTTCTCCCGAAGTTTGGTGTCCCTGTCAATTATTGTTTGGGAGTAGTTCCATGTCAAGCTGACCAAGATTTCCAATAGACGCCAATGTTAAAGACAGGGAGCAAGTCCTTGTCAAGCTGACCAATATTTCCCATAGATGCCAATGAGCACTGAAAGCTGAAAAATGGTCTGGGCAGGAAGGGGGTGAAAGTACCCTGTATTTAAGTGGTGAAGGAGAACCCCTTATGAACCCTATGACTTGCCCTCAACATGGGGAGGGTGCTTTGGAGTTCCCCCCAAAGCACCTTGCCCTCATGTTGATGGGGACAAGACCCTCTGCCTAACAACCCAGTGGCACTGGCCCCTTCTGACCTCACATGATGTCATGTGCCATCAGAAGGGGCGGTGCCATCAGGTGAGGTAACCAGGTGACCTCACCCCTTGCCTATAAAAGAGCTGTCAACGCTAAAGATCGGGCAGATAGCGGGTAGCGTTTTGTAATTTTTTTTTCTATTTTTCGGGTCCGGCGGGCGTCGTGATTGACGATGGATTTACATTGAGGGACTTCATTTTTTTTTCTTTTGAATAAAGAACTTGTCAAAAACTGTGTTCTGTGGTTTTTACTTTTTTACACTTTTTTGGTGAATGGGTATGGGTACAATGTACCCATACCCATTCACATGGCGGGGTGGGATCTGGGGGCCCCCTTGCTAAAGGGGGCTTCCAAATTCCGATATGCCCCCCACCCGCAGACCCCGAAACCCCAGCCCAGGGTTGTCAGGAAGAGGCCCTTGTCCCCCTCAACAGAAAGAATCCTCCAACACCAGTGAATTAGATGGAAAACAAATCATCAACCACCACATGGATATATGAAAATCTGCTTACCAGATGGAGTTGACCCTGATTATAACAGACCCGCCCACTTAGGAATCAGGAGGTGACCATAGTCAGGTGTCGGTGTCAGTAGAAGCAGGGGACCCCTATTCCATGGCTACAGATGGTCCCTTGCTGGTCGATTCCCTACAGCCCCCTTGTGATGATGTTACTCCTTTTCTGGATCTTGAGAGGACACAACTACTAAACAGCCAATAGGAAGGGTCCACACCACACAGTTGTCATTGCTTCGGGTGTGAAGAGAGATGTCCTTCTGGTTAACCATATTGCCTCTCATATATCATGTTTATATCTATTTGGTTTTGTCGTTTTGACCTCTCTATAATTTGAAGGTCAACTCCATCTGGTAAGCAGATTTTTTATATATCCACGTGGTGGTTAATGATTAATTTTCCATCAAATTCACTGGTGTTGGAGGATTCTTTCTGCTCATCTTTCATTATGGACTATGCCAATACTCGTTTACATTGGCGCTGCCTTCCTTTTTATATATGCAGTTAAACATCTTGCCGACCATGTAATGCATTGTGTGGTGGCAGGTAGGCTGGACCTAAACACCTACATGCCACACTTGGCAGCTGAGGTTTCTGTGCTGAAAGCGCACTCACCGCACTTTTTCAGCACAGTGACCAGTCTGTCATAAACAGCTACCAGTCTCTCTTATGATTGGAAGCCAGCGAGACAGCCTTCTGATAATGTAACCACTGTGAAAGCCAGTTACAGTTGTCACATGATCAGGAAGTCCACCCTGCCTCTAGACATTACGACCCAGTTAAAGGACCATGGGGAGGAGGTAAGAAGGGGTTAAAAAAGTTGAAGTGCCTAGAAAGCAAACCGCATGCCACCTTCAGTAATTTACCCTGGCATTGGTCTTTTTTAGATTGATCACAGGACAGAGCTCGTACATCATCGTTTGTGTGCATCCAGGAAATAATCATTTAGTTTAGTTCTAGCTACAAGCCAGTGTCATGAAATGTTTGCAGGTTTGCTACTAGAAATAAGGAACAACCTATATTGTGTGCCAATCATTTTGAAGAATGGATAACCGAGGGGTGAGCTCACAGGAGACAGACTTCCCGTGGCTTGCTTATTTGCCCTACCAATGGCCAGAGTTGAATAAAAATATTTGTCCTTTATAGCCTTCAAAGGGATTCACTAAACAGTTCTTCAACATTGAGTAGGATTTGTAAAACTGTTCATGAACCAAGCCCCAGCAGACTCACTCATCGCTGCTCACAAACACAGTCAAGAAGAACTTCTACTGAAAATCCTGAGGGCGGTAGTGTTTAAAATGGTTTCTTATTGTTCTGTACCAGAAATTGTACATATGAGTTACAATTCCTTCACCCCCCAACTAATTAATTTGTTCTGACACCTGGAAAAGAGACGTCGATTAAACTTCACTTTAATCAGCCCGGGGAACATTATGTTTTCACTCGGCTTAAATTGAAATTGTGTTATAGTTAATTAAGTGAAAAGTATAACTAAAAATAAATGAAGAGAATGCAAAGCAGAGGAGAAGAAAAGACACAGGGAATTATCATCAAAACATAGTTAGCAAACATGTTGGGGGAAAATTAAATTTACTCAATATCATCCATATTCAAAGTAAAAAAAAAAAAAAAAAAAGCTGTACAGTGTTTAATTCTGGATTTGTTGAGTTGTTTGATTTTATTAACGCTATAGAATTTTTCATTTATTTTATCATCTCCCACTTTAGAGGAAATTGAATTAGGTAACCTGTGTTTAGGAAAGGTTATAGAATGACAGTTCATAGAATACACTAATTCCCCAGCAAAAGAAAGCTAATTAATACCTGTATATATTTCATTAAAAATAGAAGTCTCATTTTTCATTCATTTTCCAGTATGTGGGAAAGCCACACTCCAGGGTGCTATTGTACATTGTGGTCTCTACTCCAATCTGTTGAGTTGAGCTGTTGTTCAGCGCATACTTATGCAGGTAAGCAGCAGTTCTGGGACTCTAGACCTTAAATGTTATTACATCTTGGATAGTTTTTTTTGGAACAGAACTCTCAGCCCCTGTCCTTAGCTCCCTAAACATATGCATCATAGCCATCCCCCCAAAGGTCTTTACTTACCTTCACCTTCTGTGCCAGTCTTCAGTGCTGAATGTAGCCTGACTGGTAAAAATATAGTGCCGGTCTGCCCTGTGCCTTTGCACTCAATCCAAAGGCATAACTGGGACATTGCTACAAGGAGCAAAGTGAAATACCCAGCAGGCCAGCACTTCTGAGAATGGATGAACATGGAACTTCCATGTGTCAGAGCTGGTGCCTTACATTTGGCCCTGCACTGTCACATGAGAGTGAGGTAGGAGTTGATAGCCCTATTTCTACTTGCACAAAGTTTGTCTAGTAAGGAGGGTTTAAAAGTCAGGAAGGCATGGCCCAATGTGGACCATATTGCCTCACTTCCTGTCCAGATAAATGATTTCAGACACAACAGGAAGGAAGTCCCCCCCCCCCCCTCCTAAAAAAAAACAAAAATCAAACAAAATACTCACCTTACACCCCAGCTTTTGGTGGGCTCCACTCTGAGAGGGTAATGTTGGTGATATCACTGAGCCTTTCATATGTGTCTGGAAGCTAGCATGCCAAATCATGCAACAAACGTGCAGCTAAACAATACTGGGATCCCAGGATACCACTGTGAAGCCCATTGACATTAATGTTGCCTATAGAAAGTTTTTGGAAGTCGTAAGGTGGGTATTTTTACATTTCTTTATTTGTTCTCATCAGGAGGTGGCAGGGCTTCCAAATAAATGGGTCTTGCATTTGTAGGCAATGTTTGCTTAGACTAATACTATAAGGTTTATTGTGACTTTCAACTCTGGAAATATTCCACAATATGTGGGGGTAACGTTGGCAGTGATCACAAAACCTCTGTTATCCCAATAAATCTGTTTCTGTGATTCCACCAGACACAACATATTTGTCTTTGCCTTCAGTTAAGATCAGGGACTAGGGCACATCAGAAAGCAGCATCCAAGGTCTACAAGTTCAAAACATGTGCCACTGGACCCAAAATGATCATTGGACTGCAGTAGCAGCATTCCTCAACTAGATAATAATAATTATAATAATTAGCAGATATCAAATATAAGTAAAATACAATCCCATGCTTTTCTATTTTGTTATTTGAAGGGTATAGCCCATAAAAGTACATAAGCTTAAAGGGATTGAAAAGGCAGAGGGTTTTTTATGCATTAAGATAAAAAAAAACCTTCTGTGTGCAGCAGCCCCCCTAACACTTACCTGAGCCCCCTCTCGATCCAGGGTTGTCCACGACTGTCTCAACTCAGATACAGCAGCAGCACCATTGGCTCTCGCTGCTGTCAATCAAAGTCAGTTAGCCAATGAGGAGAGAGAGGGGGCAGGGCCGAACCACAGCTCTGTGTCTAAATAGGTACATGGATCTGCAGCTCGGCTCCGGTGCCCCCATAGCAAACTGCTTGCTGTGGGGGCACTCAAAGAGAGGGAGGGGCCAGGAGAGCTAAAGAGGGACCCAAGAAGAGGAAGATCCAGGCTGCTTTGTGTAACACCGCTACACAGGGCAGGTAAGTATAACATGCTTGTTATTTTTATTGAAAGAAAAACAAGACTTTACAATCACTTTAATTTTGAGCTTTAAGCTTTATCTTCAATATACTTCAATAGGGGCACCTAAAAAAAGCATAAAGGCGCAGAAATGCTTGTATTATACAATTTTCCCTAGTAACTACCTTTCCATTGGCTAAAGAAAAAACAAAAAAACACTCAAGCCTCAGAGCCGGTTCACACTAGGGCAACTTGTCAGGCGACTTGGTCGCCTGACAAGTCGCCTGCCATAGATTAGCACAGGACCCGTTCTAATAGGAGCGACACAAGTCGCTCCGACTTAGAAAAAGGGTCCTGTACTCCTTTGGGTGACCTGGAGCGACCTGCATTGACTTCAATGATATGAAGTCCGTGCATGTCGCTCCGAGGTCGCGGTGCACAGCGTGCACCGCGACTTCACAGCTCGCCCCGGCAAGTCGGGTCGCCTATATGTGAACCGGCTGTCAGACACCCGCAAAAAAGGCCTGTACAAATGCTTATAAAAAACCTGTAAAAGGATCAAAGATACTCAGCTCTAGTGTGATTTCAGCCTTAGTAAAAATACATAATACAAAAAAAAATATGACCTTTAAAAGTTGACATCAACAAAAACAAAGTCAAGCTCAGCATTACTTTTTGAGATATGTCTTCATTAGGGTAGCTTCTAATTAATATAAAAGTCTTGTGCAAAACAGAATTTTTTATATTCTGTTTATTACTTCCATTAGCCAGCATAATGAATGTTGTTATAGCAATATTCATAAAACACCATTAGAGAATGTGGCATTCAAATGAACAAGTTGCAGCTGATTAGTTTCTTAATCAGAGTATTATGTCCCTCCGTTCCACCGAGCGTCCTTAAATGTCGGTTTAGCATCCCTCATAGGGTAATAATAGCTCAAATGATGGCTCAAGGGCTGTGTGGACCAGTACTGGGTTTTTCCTTCATGGAATCAGATTATGTAAGAGTGGAATTGTGTGATAGAAAAAAAAATTAAACATGTAAGGAATCAACATCAGCATGTGAGGCCATTAGAACCTATAAAGGCTTGTTGCCTACCCCTACAAAACGTGCAATTGGGCAAAATTTGCATTCAGGAGTAACTTCAGCATAATTAATACAAACAATCACTGCAAACCTTGTTTCTCATGCAGTGGAAGAAAATCAAATATACAGCCCATGTAAAATGTAGAATGTCTCCAGTCCCCCCCCCCCCCAGAAGTTCTATTCACCATTTGTTGTAAAAGGTTATATCTAGGGATGGGCTGAACGACACCCCTCATAAACGTTTGGAACCGATTACCAACCACATTGAAGTCTGTGGGACCCAAACTAGAAAAATCCACAATGCACATTTCGACTTATATGCAAGTAATTGGGCTTACAAAGGTTATGGGGATCCGGACTCCGGATATTGGTGGACATGTGGCAATAAAAAAAAGTTTGTAAAAAAAAAACATAATTTTTAAAAGAGCAGCAATTTACTGATACTTAAAATGAAAGCATTAAAATGAAAAATAACAATAAAAATCAAAAATTTCAATATAGTGCCTGGGGGTACCCTTAGTCTACCTGCAAAGTGGCACATCTGTACCGTGTATAGAAGCTGCTGCAGCAAAAATTACATTTATATAGCCAAAAAAATGAAATTTTCCTTGCAAGGTTTCTTAATTTTGAAAATAACAGTTTGGGGAGCCAGTCTGTATGATGAGGCCACAATGTAGTGCACTGAGAATAAGATTAGATTTTTTTGGATAAGTTCTGGTGCCTCTTTCGCAGACTTTGGATAGAAGTAACAGGTGTGAAAAAATTGGGCTTTGGGTGTTGGTAGTGCCTTCACACCGTAACCCTATAGAGGTATTCTTGATGAAAGGAATAATTTGCCTTGCTGTCAAAAATTGAGATGATATGCCTTGGTTAAACAGTGGTGGAAAAATTGGGTGTTGGTAGTGGACAAGGAGGCAGAATAAGCCACTCTGGCAGCTGCGGTGGACTGTGCAATAGTCTCTGCTTGGGTGACGGAGGATGAGAAGGATGATCATGGTTTAGTAAGCCAGTCCATCACCTCCTCTGCATACTGTGATTGGATAGCATGGGCAACATAACTAAACAGAGGAAACGATGCCCTGCCTGAGGACAGACCACTTCCACCTATGCCTGTGTACACAGATACTGCTTGTCCCCTCATAGTGCCATGGGAACGTCTGCCTCCCCTGGCTGGCCTCCCAGACATGATGGGGGGAGGCTTATTAACACAATGTAATAAAGATGGGGAAATGTGTACGTGAATGCACTTTAATCAATGAAAAGTGGTGTTTGGTGCACTTTAACTTGAGTACTCACTACACACTCCACAGACACACTCCACTGACACACTACAATATACTGCAGTAAACCTGCACTGACGCACTGCAATATACTGCATTAAGCGTGAAGTAACATACTGAAATATACTGCATTAAACGTGCACTAACGCTCTGAAACATACTGCAGTAAACGTGCCCTGACATAATAAACTGACACTAAAGTAAAAATGAATGGTCACACTACACTCACACTGAACTATCACTAGATTCACACTAAACTGACACTAAAGTGAAAAATGAATGGTCGCACTACACTCACACTGAACTATCACTAGATTCACACTAAACTGACACTAAATAAAAAATGAATGGTCGCACTACACTCACACTGAACTATCACTAGATTCACACTAAACCGATACTCTACAATGACAAAAGAATCACTATAACACACTAACTCGCTAGTAGCTCTGAATAGAGCCCTGTTCTATCTCTCTCCAAGCCAAATTCACACTGCAAATGCCCTGTTATTGGAAGAATAGTTTTATAGTGTGCGGTGGGACTAAGAGGAATGAGCCCAGATTGGATAGAGTCATCATGACAGTATCCAATTATGGCTCTGACATGCTATGTGCTGTGTGCCCTGATTGGGCAAAGCTTTCTTTGCTTCAGCCAATTAGGGCTTCCAATGCCCTGTGTGACGGCGCAGTGCGTTGACGTCGTTTGGCAGACCGAACAAACGATCGAAAACTCTGAAAATTTGGGTGTTTCATTGAACAGGTGAACAGCGAATGTTCGGTCCGAACTCATGCTCAGGCCGAACTGTTTGCCCAACCCTAGTTATATCACATGGTTCATGCTAATGTCTCATGGTATCACAGGCTAACTTTGTTGCCTTGACTAAGGGACTTTGCAAGACTCCAAAGCACTCCAAGCAATATCACTGTAAAAGAAAGTGTGCCTGTGTGTGTGTGTGGGGGGGGGGGGGGTGTAATGAGATAACCTTACTTCTGGACTGTCTTTTCCAAAACATGTTCTCCAAAAACTGCCCCTCAGCGCTACAGTTGAATCTTTAGAGTTATTTTCCTCTGTACTCCCTGTTCCTGCTATTTTATGAATGGAATTATTGGAATTGGACTTTAATGGAAGTCTATGTGAATGACGTGCACCCAACTCTGGGTTCCTCACTTGAAACCTATTTGAAGGTGATGTCACCATCCTTCCATCAAGATTGTGGCTAATGCTGAATAGCTTAGATCTCTTCAGAAATGTGGTGACATCAGGCCCTTCAATACGGAAGCTATGGGTAAGGTAGTTTTCAAACTTTTTTCCCCACTTTTTTTTCATTTCTGAATCATTTTGGCACTGGGGGCAAGTTCAGTAAAAAGAGTGCAAGGTTCTCTTTAAAAAGACCCAAAGCATTGTACAACTCATAAAATGCTGTCCCCTACAGAACCAATGAGACTCATATTTCACCAGCATGACTAATAAAAAACTGAAATTCAGTTGTTTCCCATGGTCTATTGTACTTTGGACTTCATTTCTGCTCTTTTCATTGCCAACAATCTAATGACAAGTGCACTTTAAATGACTCCTATTTAGCAGGTTGAGAATGTGTTTCTTTTTCAAATATGAATAAGGTACGCATACACTACACATCGAACCACAGCACATCTTTTCTATCAAATTCATTGTAGTATAAGTGGGTTCTCAAACAATAACGTTGTGACTGGGAAAACAGAAAAAAAGCTTTTACGTGATCAAAATGTCTTCATGTTAATAATCGCAGCTCCAGAGAATCAAAATGTAACATTTGTAGAACGTATTCTTCGAATATGACATGGGAGCAAAGCTTGTGCTGTGATGTGTTGGGAAGAGACGGTGCATTGAGAATATGCATATTGCGTGGCTGTGCCTCCCTACATTGATCTAATCTTTTGTAATTTCCCATTGTGCAGAGACAAGGTCGTATGGCATCAATTAGAATGCGAGGAGCTGGAGAACATGCAGGCGGCATATTTCGCAATGAAAGGGGGAAATAACAACAACAACAAGCCAGCGAGGCGGCCGAGAATCGACGAATGGCTTAATATGGTTTACGAGAACCAAGGGTTTTGTAGGTGAGCTTTAAATAAAACAGGCCCTTGTTGTGTGTATGAATCATTGGAAAGATACAAAGAGCTGCACAATTCCTTCCTTTTACTAGACAAGAGGCATATTTAAAGATAGAATTAATGTAAATTAGAAATATGAAAAACTATGTTAATACACTAGCTCTATGAGAAATCTTGGTCTGCTTGACATGGCACTGCTCCCAGTTTTTACCTTTTAACATTGGCGTCTATGGGAAATCTTGGTCAAATTAACATGGCACTGCACCCGAACGAGGGACACCAAACTTTGGGAACTCATTAAGGGAACCCAGGACTACGACATGGTTAGATTACCTAGGCAAGCTGGTCAACCCAAAAATTGTATATGTTGTAGCCCTGGGTCCCCTCTCAGTGCTCCCCAACTTTGGTGTCCCTGTCACTTATGGTTCGGGAGCAGTGCCATGTCAAGCTGACCAAGATTTCCCAATGAGGCCAATGTTAAAAACCGGGAGCAGTGCCATGTTAAGCTGACCAATATTTCCCATTGACACCAATGTGTCTGTATTCATGAGTGTACGTAAAGTGAGGGTACGTATAGTGGGGTATGCCTGTATAGATCTGTTAGACAGATATGATATTGGCGCTGTGGGGAAGGTAGAAAACTTCTACATAGCTAAATGACTTTCTAGTAACAAAGAGGTGAAGCCAATGTCAAGTGTTTCTGGGCATTTTTAAAATCACAAATATTTGTAGTGTGCTGCTCCCTAGCCCCAGTTTGGGTCACCCTCCTAAAAGACCACCAGCAGGGGCTTTTCCTATGCAGACAAAAGTTACCTTGGAATTGCAATCACTGGTAACTTTATTGTATCAAGCACAAAAGGTCCTGCCTAGGACCTCGACCACTAACGTGCTTTACTATAAAGACCGCATTTAATCGTAGGGGTGAGGAGGAGTAGGAGAGTATATACATATATATATACAGTATCTCACAAAAGTGAGTACACCCCTCACATTTTTGTAAATATTTTATTTTATCTTTTCATGTGACAACACTGAAGAAATTACACTTTGCTACAATGTAAAGTAGTGAGTGTACAGCTTGTATAACAGTGTAAATTTGCTGTAACCTCAAAATTACTCAAATCAAACCGCTGGCAACAAAAGTGAGTACACCCCAAACATGTACAAAATGTCCAAATTTGGCCCAATTAGCCAATTTCCCTCCCCCGTGTCATGTGACTCGTTAGTGTTACAAGGTCTCAGGTGTGAATGGGGAGCAGGTGTGTAACTTTTGCTGTTATTGATCTCACTCTCTCATACTGGTCACTGGAAGTTCAACATGGCACCTCATGGCAAAGAACTCTCTGAGAATCTGAAAAAAAGAATTGTTGCTCTACATAAAGATGAACTAGGCTACAAGAAGATTGCCAAGACCCGGAAACTGAGCTGCAGCACTGTGGCCAAGACCATACAGTGTTTTAACAGGACAGGGTTAACTCAGAACAGGCATCGCCATGGTCCACCAAAGATGTTGAATGCATGTGCTCAGTGTCATATCCAGAGGTTGTCTTTGGGAAATAGACATATAAGTGCTGCCAGCATTGCTGCAGAGGCTGAAGGGGTGGAGGGTCAGCCTGTCAGTGCTCAGACTATACGCCGCACACTGCATCAAATTGGTCTGCATGGCTGTCGTCCCAGAAGGAAGCCACTTCTAAAGATGATGCACAAGAAAGCCCATACACAGTTTGCTGAAAGCAAGCAGACTAAGGACATGGATTACTGGAACCATGTCCTGTGGTCTGATGAGACCAAGATAAACTTATTTTGTTCAGATGGTGTCAAGCGTGTGTGGCGGCAACCAGGTGAGGAGTACACAGACAGGTGTGTCTTGCCTACAGTCAAGCATGGTGGTGGTGGGAGTGTCATGGTCTGGGGTTGCATGAGTGCTGCCGCCACAGTTTATTGGGGGAACCATGATTGCCAACATGTACTGTGACACACTGAAGCAGAGCATGATCCCCTCCCTTTGGAGACTGGGCCGCAGGGCAATATTCCAACATGACAACGGCCCCAAACAAACCTCCAAGATGACCACTGTCTTGCTAAAGAAGCTGTCATCATGGAGGAGTGGAAGAGGACTCCAGTGGTGACTTGGTAAGCTCTGGTGAACTCCAAGCCCAAGAGGGCTAAGGCAGTGCTGGAAAATAATGGTGGCCACACAAAATATTGACACTTTGGGCCAAATTTGGATTTATTTAAAATAACTCACAGCCATTAATGTCTAAAATGCTGGCAACAAAAGTGAGTACACCCCTAAGTAAAATGTCCAAATTGGGCTCAATTAGCCATTTTCTCTCCCCGGTGTCGTGACCCAATAGTGTTACAAGGTCTCAGGTTTGAATGATGAGCAAGTGTGTTAAATTTGGTGTTATCGCTCTCACTCTCCTACTACTCACTGGAAGTTCAACATGGCACTTCATGGCAAAGAACTCTCTGAGGATCTGAAAAAAAGAATTCTTGCTCTACATAAAGAGGGCCTAGGCTATAGGAAGATTGCCAAAACCCTGAAACTGAGCTGCAGTACGGTGGCCAAGACCATACAGCAGTTTAACAGGACAGGTTCCACTCAGAATTGGCCTCGCCATGGTCAACCAAAGAAGTTGAGTGCACGTGCTGAGGGTCATATCCAGAGGTTGTCTATGGAAAATAGTCAATTGTGTGTAGTGGCAACCAGGTGAGGTGTACAAAGACAAGTGTGTATTGCCTACAGTAAAGCATGGTGGTGGGAGTGTGATGGTCCGGGTCTGGTTCATGTGTACCCAGCTTTACTAAAAGAAAATGCTCAAGGGAGCAGAGAGAATCACTATGAAGATAAATGGTGTGCTTCTCGTGTTAGTTCACAAGAGTGTGCTGCATACTCTGTGAAAGTGTTTCCTTAAATCGCGTACATCAAGCACAAGGCCTATGGGCCAAATGCGGCCCTCACATCCAGTTTCGTAGCCGAAAAATGGCCGCAACTCTATTCTGCCACCTCCAGCTCTCACCCTCCACTCCCACGCCCCACTGTCACTTGTAAATACACAAGCTTTTTGTGTTTACAAGGGACAGCTTTGCCCTCAGGGGCTCCTGGATCTGATTTCTGGATGCACTCATGGTAGGGCACAATTTTACAGAATGTAAGAGAAAGAATGATCTCCCTGCAAATACACAGGTTTTAGAACCCCCTACACAGGGAGATACTAGAGCCAGGCCAGATAGGTGAAAGAGATGTGAGGAAGCTTCATGTGGGGCTTTGGCTTACAAACTCAGTGCACCCCTAAACCCTGCACTCCGTACACAGCACACCCCTGAATGCTGCACTCTGTATATAACACACCCCTGGACCCTGCATTCTGTACGTAATGCCCTCCTGAACCCTGAACACTGTACGTAGCACACTCCTGAACCTTCTACTCTGTACATAGCATAGTCCTGAACTCTGCACATAATGCACTCCTGAATCCTGCACTCTGTACGTGACGCCCTCCTAAACTCTGCACTCTATACATAGTGCACTCCTGAACTCTGCACTCTGTACATAGCGTAGTCCTGAACTCTGAACATAATGCACTCCTGAACCTTACATAGCGCACCCCAGATACAACCGGCCCTTTGAGGGCAACCATACTGCTGATGCGGCCTGCGATGAAAATGAGTTTGACACCCCTGCCTTAAATGATCAGCTAAAGTGTACACTGCTACAATCCATTGCATGAACAACACTCACTAAAGCGCACACTCATGCTCAGTTTATACATAGTCAATGAACAGTGTTCTGCTTTAGTGCTTTTGTGCCTTATACACCGTATGTAAATAAGGTGAAATAAGTAATTTGTGTGTTAAGATTCCACAAATAAATTAATTCACTAAAGCATGAAAGGTACTGTACATAGCCCTAAAAGCATTTGAGAAAATACAATTTTCATTTGAGGTATGCCACCACCTACCTGGCAAACATTTAGACACTGGAGCACAAAGCACATTTGTTAAAGAATAAGCCAAACGTACGCTATCATTGTTATGCCAATCTCCACTAGCATTATGTAGAAAATTCTGTTAGAGGATGCCTTTGTAGTGCGTAAATGTAACTGGGAATAATCGTTTTCTTTTGTAAATTAGACCCTTTATGTCATTCCATAGATGGAATTGCCATCTACATCTATCTGCTAGACGTTTGGTTACAAGAGAACTAATGTGAATAAAAGAATCAGCAACAAGGATTAATAGCTATCACGTGTTAGTAGGGCTAACACAAACATCTATTACCTATCTAGGCTTTGGAAAACCCAATCTAAAATCAGTTCATTAGTGTCATGCCACCGACTCTGCTATGTGGTGTTGGCTACCATAGGTGTGCGCAGCCTATTGCATTAGGCTGTGCACCCCAAAGTTTAAATACACATGCATGTGTTTGCCTACATGTATATGGCCCCGGTACATTACTCTCCCTGCTGGCAAAGTGAAATAGAAGTGTGTGGCACTTCTCTTATGGCAGAGCAGGTCCGAGGGAGATCTTTCCCATCTCCTCACTGGCAAACAAAGCGATAATGCTAATGTGCCCTAGGTGATTAGGGTGTGCCCAGGCACACCCGGCACACCCTGTGCGCACGCCTATGTTGGCTACAGAACTATGCAGGTACCATCAAATAGGAGGTCAATCAGCTCAAGGAACCCCTAGCAACCTCTGGAGTGTTCCATAGAACCCTGGTTAAGAATGGCTTATCTAAAACAACCATTTTAGTATTAGTAAGCTGTTTATGAGTTACCATTTTGGCTCCTGTAGCCAATTTATATGACTTGCAGTGGGTTTTGCAAAAAGGCTTTCTAAAAGGCAATGTATTATATATTTAGCAATGTACTGTAGGTGTGTGACACCTCCAAGCTGTCATCTGATGTGAAGTACGACACAAGAAAATGTTGTCTTAAGCTGTGTGCTGAATTCTGACATTTGTTTCTTTTCACTGTAATATTTATGTTCCATCCACCAACATACAGTTAGTGCGATTAATTATAGATTTATTATTCATGCACTGGATTGTGACTGTTTAACAATTTTCAATGATGTTAACTATGGAAAGTAGTTAAAGAGGAACTTCAGCCCCCCTTAGCTCTGGCCCTGACACCCCCCCCCCAACAATGCCGCCATCTTTGCTAGTCTAGCATGTGCATCGATGTGCCAGGACCTCCAACCTCATGCACATGTCTGCACGCTGGGGGTTTCTAGACATGCACAGACGTGCTGAGTGTTGGGACGCTGAGGGCAAATGTAAAAAAAAAAGTGCTGCTTTGCAAATGTGAGAAAGAAAGGGGGGGGGGAGGCAGGGGAAAACAATGTTTTTCAACGTTTTTATTTAGCGTGAAGGTCCCTTTTAAAGATGAACTCCAAGATAAGTAAATCTTGTCAAAATATAGCTGGCATGTATATTCTTCCTTAAGCCCCCGTTCACATTAACTACAGCTTTGAAATCGTGCGACTTTATCTGAAATCACACAATTTCAACTCCGCATCTCAATGCGACTTTGAAGACATCTGTGCGGCTTCATGCACTAACGTCTATTCAAGTCACACCCAAAATCGCCAAAAGTAGTGCAGGTACTACTTTTTCAAATCGGTGCGGCGCTACAAAGTCGACATTGCACCGATTTGAACAGTGCCATTGATGGCAACAGGATGCATGGCAAGTCGCTTCAACATGAATGGGGGCTAAATTTGGTGTGCTTTGTGTATTTCTTCCAGATTTGTGCAGTAATCCATTGTGAAATGTTGCCTCTGTGCAGGAGTTTCCTTCTATTACAGGAAACTCCTGCACAGAGGCAACATTTCACAATCCGGTCACTGCTGCACTCTCTGCTTGTTCAGGGTGACTGGTCTCGTCTCGGCCCCTCCTGTAGTTTTCTGTAGGCAGCTTATAGTGGGTGGAGTTGCTAGTTCCCTTCCACAGCTCTGCTATGTGCACAGGCTATGTATAGCACAGTGATGATGTCACTGCTACTTTTTCAAGGTAATATCTTGGTTTGTAAATGTATTTGGTGCACACAAAGTAACCTTTGTGGCTATTTAGGAATATACTGTATTTAAATGCAAATGCTTGTGCCTGGAGTTCAGATTTAAGGTGAGAGTCACCCCACACTAGGTGAATGCTGTAAGGTTTAATAACACACACCTTCCCCTCACATTTAGGGAGATCCTCCCCAATAAGTTTAGGTTGTTGGGAACCGATACCTTAAAGCTCCATTCATACTATGGTGTTCCGCATCGCCACAAATCACGGGATTTGAGTGCCATTGAAAATAATGGAGATCACAAGGGCGTCCCGTGATTTGCGCCAACTCAGAATCACGGGTGCAATCTGAAACACCATAGTGTAAACGGAGCCAAAAGGAGGTAACTGAGACAAATGTGGAGGATGTCATTGATGATCTCTCTCTGAAAATACTAGTAGCCTGGATGTCTCTGGCATTATTTCTTCCTGAGATGCTTTTGTGTGCCTGCATCTTTGACATTTGGAAGTGTTCTTGGACATATTAGCCTGAGCACCGACACTCAGCTCCATATCCTTTAAACTTTGCAGTAAAGCTAGGGTTAATCTTTACTCACTTCCTCTACCTAGCACATGCACAGCTGAGGCTGTCAATCACAGGCTTCAGTGCTGTAGCGTCCTTCCCCTTTCCTGGGGATTCTGTGATGTCCGCATTACCTGTCAGAAATAACTCATGCAGATAACAAAGAGAAGAGGCAGCAGACAGAAATCACAAAATGCTTTGGATTGAGGCAAGCACACACTGCAAAAGAATATGCTTTGTTCATTTTTAATTTCAGACTTTTACAACCACTTTAAAGCTGAACTCCAGGAATTATCTGTATTACATGCACTGATCTAACTTTACACAATGTAAGTATGCATACCTCATACCTGATGGGTCACTGGGGACACTGGGAATCACTGTATTAGTTGTCACTACTACAGTGATAGTTGTGATCCTGTGTCCTGCTCAGGTTCTATTTGAGAGGCTGCCCAACTGCACATTGACCACGGAGGGTCACTCGCTCATCACAGTCACTAACGATATTAATTTTTTTAAAGAATACAATACATTTTCTGGTTGGACAAGGTGGATATTGTGACATCACCACCCCTCCTCTCCACTTCAGACAATCAGCAAATGCTTTGCATTCACTGAAAAATGACAAAGCATACTATTGATTGTGGTGGTGAGTGAGTGACCCCTGTGGTCAGTGTGCAGTGTTAAAGGTAGGCACTCTCATAGAATCTAAGCAGGACCTGCAAGATATTACTGTAGTACCACTGACTGCTACAGAGATTTATAGCTTCCCCAGTGGTCTATCAAGTATGGGTTATGCATACATTGTAATAATAAAAGTAGTCATCTGACGAAACACCCCCTCACGTCAGATAATGACGAAACGCGTAGGGAGGAGCCTGTGATGCGTGACGTCTTACACCAGTGGGGGACGCGGCGGCCATTTTGCTGGTTATCAAACCAGCTGCTTCTACATGTGAAAGCCTGCTTGCTGCATATTCATGTAAGTTGCCTACTACTTATAATAAATTGTTTGAGAAACTTACTACACCATGAAGAGTGTCCCCCTCTTTTGCATGATCTGAGGTCTGAGGTTAATACCGTCTGGCATATTGTCGAGGACCGTAAGGGGATTGTGTATACCCTTGGGAGTACTCCAGGTGTGTTGTGAGTTCCTGCGCTTTATTGGCCCTTGTAATAAGGGTCAATTTCGTCTGGTAAGATGCTCTTACACTTGGGTGCTGGTGCTGGGGGTGGTTCTGAATCAGGCACTGACGTTATGATTTATTGGACACCAGCTTTGAACTTACCTTTCTTTGTGGATATCGACTTCATATGATACCTGTTTAGCGCTACACCTACTTTTATTGTTTCATTGATCTGTTATTCAGGATTTTGTGTTAGCTGCTGTTTTGTATACGAGTTTATATTGAGGTTGGCGCAGTATACTACTATCTCTGTTATGCATACATTGTACCACATTGGACCAATGTATGTGTGCAAGATTAATAATTTTCTGAAGTTCAGCTTTAACTGTGTAGCACCCTCCTAGGTAGGTGCTATGAAAAGCATGATTGTGGCCCTGTCTGCTTATCAGGGGGGCCTGATTTGTTAGCTAATCTGTCACATGCCTCCAGGTGTGACCTGTTGAGTCTGGGGAGTCTCCCAACTGTATCCAATGAGGTATCTTGTTTGGCAGTGGAGGAAACCTAGCCAATAGCACACCAGGGTTTATGACTGTCCCAGTGGGTGGGGTTTGCCGCAGTGCACCCTGGGATTGAAAATAAATCTGTGGGGAGCATGTGACAGAGGGTTTTTGGCGGGAGCATCAGTCCCAGGAGGAGGTGATGGCTGTCTCTCCTCCTGTAAAAGTGTAAAGGTGGTCCAGGCAGTTGGCCTAGGGACCAGAGGTTGAGCTTGGCTGCAGGGTATCCAGAGTTGCTTACCAAGTGGAGCTGCTGGGCATAAATCTTCAGGAAAAACTGTATCGTGAGTACTCAAGATTTGCCCAGGGGTCTGCCTAGGAGAGGGGATCACTCCAGAGAAGTCAAAAGGGGATCCAGGAGCCAGCTAACCAGGAGTGCACAGTAAAGGGGGTGCCAAGTAGTTGAACCCTGAAGTTGGGGAGTGAAAGGGGGCGCCAGGAAGGGCCCTGAAGTGTTCAGCAATACAGTTTGCTTCAAAGTCGGCTACCTCAGGAAGGAGTATCTTGGGGAGCTTGAAGGGACTTTTCCTACGGTCAGAGGTGAAGTTCTAGTAACTGGCCTTGCTGAGGCCAGCATCAGTCAGCGATAACCAGCATCAGAGAAGCGCTAAATAGCGCCAAGTAGCATTATTTAGTGTCCCTGCCTAATTGTGCATAGTTCAGTTGTTGGAGTATCCCACTTCTCCTTTCTGCCATCCAAGTTCTCAAATAAACCCTAAAAACCAAAGAAACTGGACTGGTTCTTGTCTGAGGTGCTCACACTTGAAAACATGTCTGAAAGTACTGTTGTTGCTAGCGGTAACCCAGGGGGACCCACACTCAGCCACTCCCTTTGGAAGTAGGGCTCCAACTGCTTTCGGACCACCCCACGCATATATACTATAAAGTTTATATATACTATAAAGTATATAAAGTAGTACTCTTTTGTTTCATTTTTGTTACCCCTTTCTGCCTGTGGGAGGTGGGCCTTGACACTGGAGACCAGTAGGCAGGTCCCCTGTTTGTTCCTTCACTGTGATTGGCTACACAGTGATGACATATTTAGGATCCTGTCTTTTTACATCCCGACCATGGATAGTTGACTGTGAGCTGTTGGTGCCAGCTCAATTACAGTTCTATTGGCGCTGATAGAGGTTGCCACAGAATAAAACAGTGACGCTCACTTATATACCACATGTGTTCATGATGGCGTTGTAAAGGGGTTAAAAAAGATTCTTGAAAATCTTGTGCAGTACCAGTCACCTGATCCAACAAGTACTGTGGAACCCTGGGCGCCTCCAGTGACACGTCTGCCATCAGGCTTTCAGCGTCCAGAGGAACCTTTTTTGCCTTTGCTTATGTGAGTTTGCACTTGTCCTGGTGTTTTACGTATTAAAACTACTGCACTACAGGATGCGCTTTTCTCTTTTTTTTCCTTTGTAATGGGCCATACACACTATAAGATTTTCTGAAGACTTTTTCCTTTAGACTTACCAAATATGAGGTCAAACCTAAACACTTTCAATTTGTATGCAATCTGGCAGGCCCTTGCACTACATAGAAAAGGTAAATCTGAAGGAAATGTAACCACAAAAGTTAGATAGTGTGTATCCAGCTTAAGTCACTTGATCCAACAAGTGTTCCCCGTTCCTCCTTTTTCCTTTCACATTCAAATGATCCTGACAAAGAAGGCTCAGGAGACCACTGTAACTAAATCAGAAGAATCAAGCCGTGAAGAGCAGCACTGACTGATTATCACAATATTGTCCCAGTCATGCTTGCATTTTTCTTCTTGCTTCGTGTATAACAGTGACATCAGACTGCTGATTCAGCATCTCTTGTCAGAGGCTTTGGTATGTGTTAAAAGCAATGATAAAGCAGAGAACACTTAAGGCCTCAGGAGGCAATGAGGAGAGCACTGGAAGATCATAGGGATAAAGTGGAATTTTATTAGTATATAGAGGTAGGCTGGTCATACACACATAGATTTCTTTTGTTCAGCCTGAAGGAAAGAAATCTAACAGATTATTATATGGGGGGGTACTGCGCTTCAAGGATGCCAACTGCGAATCCTTATAGAAATGTATATATACAGATGTCTCTTATATCAACACTTACCAATAACGGAACTAGAGGATTAATACTATATAAAAGTGCGATTTGATAAGGTTGCTATGTGCGAATCCCTATTTATATATTCAGTCCAAATAATAAATAAATCAATAAATAAATAAATAAAAAATCCAATATTCAAGCGTGTTGTAGTGTCCAATTCTTTAAGTGATTATTCCCAGGGCTTTCTTCTTAGTATGATCGATATTTTAATACTCCTTCACCTCGGAATCTCGTGAGTAAGAGTTTTCAGTGATGGCACTTCTAGGTGTACTAAATGCTCACCTTAATAAGGTTAATAATACGCCTGTATTATTACTCCAGGGGTGGATGTGGCTCCTTTTCTCCAATCTCAGCGTAGTACCTCTCTTCTTCCTCCGGGGGGGTGTCCACAACTGCCTCACCTTGGTGCCACTCTATCTCCTCGGAGGGGCTCCTTAGGGGGCTGCAGGTCCTTCCGGGGTTACTCTAGTGAATCGTGCCTTTGATCTTTGTATCTCATTAAAAAAGGGGGCCATCATAGTGCAGTATGTATATACTTTTATTTTTAAGAAAAACGTAGCAGACTTACATATCAAATTTCTTTAAACAGTATGCGGGTAAAGTCGTGGGACCTCGTTCTAGCATCCCGTCACGTCACTTCCGGGTTTTCCTCTGTGTGCGCCCTACGCGTTGCGTTATGATACCACGTCACTTCCTCAGGGGATCTTATAGTACTCTAAGAGTAAATCTGACAGATTCTTCTACACATACTAAAGAGCACAGATAGATGAATCTTCCCTACCAGCTATTGTATTCTGACAGCCAGCTCCCACCAGTGTGCATTAGCTGCAATCATGCATTTCTCTGTGCACACTACAAATCCCATAGTTCCTAATACAGCAGTGAGCAAGAGAGGGTGGCTACCTTCCTACACACAGTGGGATTATGAAGAACAAGCGTAGCTACCCTCTAACAGGACATCAGATCACAGCAGCTGAAAAAAAATAATATGGAGATTTGGAGGAGGCTGAGAACATAAGAAGCTACTTTCATAGGATAAGTATACATACTTGAAAAGAATTTGTTTAATGGCTAACTTCACCTTTAAGAAAGATGAATGAAAGCACATATTTTTGCAGGAAAAAAAAATGTGCATTTATTATTTTTTTTCTGATGAATCTGCAGAATCAGTATATCGCAGGTGCAATGTCAGGCGCCTGAAGACACTGCCTCCAGCTTGCCTGCTCGTACCTCCATACAGCAAGCTACAAAGCTGGAGGAGGTGTCAATGAATTACAAGAGCACTCATCAGAGCCCGCGCAGTTCATTATGAACTACAAGCCATCTGCCACAGTGGTAATCCGAGCTTGTAGTTCATTCATTCACAGATGTTTTTGAAAAGTGACAGCAGGTGCGGGGAGGAAATCCCCCTCCTGCTGTCACTGTCTGGGTGGTTTGTTGCGCTGACTTGGAGCATGCTACACCTTACACCCAAAATATGAGTGTATTGTGTAACATGCTCCAAAAAGTGAAGGTCATCCTTTAAATAATAAATCATATAATTAAATATTAAATCATGAAGGTCATCTTTTAAATATTAGTGTCACTTTTTGCAAATTCCTAATTATAATACTTTGTTTTTTGTGCTGTTAATAAACCCAGTTTTCCGAATGCCAATATGTGTCAACACCATATGTCTACTAGCCATAGCTTTTAAGAATGACACTGCATTTAGTTCCCAACTGGAAAGGTAAAGCGGAGCTCCACCTAAAGGGGAAGCTCTGCTTGTTTGCCTCCCCCCACCCTCCTCTGCCACATTTTCCACCTTTTGGGGGGAGCGTGTACCTTGTTTTGAAAGGTACCTGGCCCCACCTCTGGCTGAGTTTGCAGTGGAATTTCTGCCCCCTTCCTCTGCCGCTGGGCCATTCACAAAGCATAGCATGCTTAGTACATGCGCAGTAGGGAACAAGGCAAGGCTTCACTGCCTGTTTCCCTTAGCCAAGATGGTGGCAGCGCCACTCAAGAGCCAATTGAAAAATCGGCCCGGGTGACGACACCGCTGGATTCTTGGACAAGTAAGTGACCTACTATTAAAGGCAGCAGCTACAGTATTTGTAGCTGCTGCCTTTTATTTTTTCTGAAGGATCCTGGAGCTTTTTCTGAAGGAGCCGAAAAGTTTTTCTCTGTTAGTGTCCAGTCTCTACAACCAATTCCCGTAATATCTGTTGTAGAAGATGTGTATTTGCAGCGAGGTGGATGCTCACAGTGAAAATGATCTTGCTGGATGCAGAGGTGGCTTTTTGTATCTGGAGACTGTGGAGCATCATCAGGGGCTTTAGTAAATAAATATCAAGAGCGTATTCAGGCCAGCATTGCTGGGTCATCAACATAAAGGGTAATGCATTATAATTAGAGTTTTTCAGAAGTCTCCTAATTTCACAGCATGCAACCATTTTATCTTTTTTTCTAACTGCACTTAACCTTTGGTCTTGGCTGCTGACGATGACTCTTTGACATCAGATGAAAGATCGTGCTTGATAATGAGAGGTGGTTTTTATGAAACTACTCCACCTTTTCCTGTATCACAGACACAGACAGATGTAGAGCTTTATGCATCCTGAAATTTAGTTTTAAGCTGATATTTTTATACTCATTGTGGAACTGCTAACCCATATGTACGGAGATAATATATATTGCAAATTATACTCTTTATATGAAAATAGGAAACATCCTTCATATCATTTTTTTTTACTTGAGGCAGTTTGTAATGATTTTTATCAGAAATGCAGATGAAATCCTGAAATTCTCTATCACAAAATAGAGGCAGATTTAGAGCAGAAACCAAACAAACAGCAAAATATACCATTGAGATATATACATGTGGATGGTTTTACCTGCTAAAGACTTGTAACTCTAGTCAGCCAATCTTCTGGTTTATGCACCCCTGGCAAAAAATATGGCCTGGTCCCTTGTCTCCTCTGATGTTAAGCAATGAAGCCTTATAACCATCCTTTTCATAGCCTCGTGATTGGACAATGAATGAGAAACACCACAGTAATGAGATCATCACTGCTCAATTTGCTCAATCTGGCTGTCCACAAGCTCCTAAATTAGGCTGCATTCACACCAGAGCACAGCGATTTTCAGGCTTTTTTTTTTTTTTTAGATGCAAATACAAGCATTTCAGAAGCCTATTTAAAGCATTTTACATGTGTTCAAGCTTTAGGTGTTTTTGTTTCAGCCAATAGAAAGCACCTGTAGGAATGAGACTAGTTCACGAACGCTTACAAATCACATTAAAAATTGCCTAAAAACACTTGATTCTCAGATTTTCAGGAGTTCCAATTTAAGTCTTTGGGGCCAAAATTGCCCAGTTTTGTCTCAAAAGTAGCTCATGTAGCTTTTGGAGGGTCAGTCTTTGAGATTCAGACAGCAGAGCACTCCTTTTTAAGCAGCCACCATTAATTGTTTTATTTTTCAAATGTTTAAGAGCTTTGAGCTACAAAACATATAGGTGTGAATGGAGCCTAAAGCCTAGTACACAACTCGTGTGTATGGCAGCTGGGCTGGCTTCTGCTGGACGTTTATGCTGGAAAACCACTGGCCCACCAGCTCCCGATCAGCACTCTTAACCAATGCCTGAGAGCGCTGACCAGAGTGTTCTAGGTGGGGGGGCTGTGCATCTAGTTCTGTTGGTTGAACTAGATGCACTTGGGTCTTTTCTTTTTACCCTAACTTTGTAATTATGAATCAACATCAAATGCCTATGTCCAATGAGAAAGTAACTTGTATCACAAGAGCGGCTTGCCAAAATTACATATTTTGTCCGGAAAAGTCGCAAACATAGGTATTTAAGATGTTTGTATTAAGTCTCCCTTTAACATTTCTATATAAAATGGTTGTAAACCATTACATATACTCAGTGAAGAGAGTAACATAAGGTGATACACAGAGATTAAACAAATCCTCCTGAAAAAGTTGTATGCGTTATTTGCAGACTTCTATTCTCTACATCCATTCAAAGTGCTGAACTTATAGGCATGGCTGAAAATTCAGGAAAAAAAAAGGGGGTGGAGAGCTGAAGTTACACTCTGCAGAGCTCAGTGAGCTCTGAGAGATGATTGGAGGGAAAAGATACACCCCTCTTCACACAGCTCACAGGAACAGATCTAGGGCTGTCAATCTGCTGGAGGTACACCCCCCCCCCCCCATTCCCCATTGCCATTTTTCTCTTGGTGTCAGGAAAATTTTTCAGAAGGGATTCATGCTGAAAGCAGATGAATGAAGCAGCAAACAGAAATTCTAATTGTTAGGTCCACACCATAATATTATTTTATTACCTCCATCAGCTCATGCCCAACAGTTACAACCTTTTGTACCACTTGCCCCACCCTATTAGATTGTAAGCTCCTATGAGCAGTGCCCTTTCAACCCTCTTGTATTTTATTGTGTTGTAACTGTACTGTCTCCATTTTTTATTATAAAGTGCTGTGTAAACTGTTGGCACTATATAAATCCTGTATAATAATAATAATAATGAGGGAATGCCTTCTGGAGTTTTTCTACCCTTCCTTCAGCTTTCTTGTCGGTTCTGTTTGCCACGTGAGATGTTGTTTCAGTACTTTAAGCTGCGGCGCGTGGCCAGGGCACAATTTCCATCCTCCAGGCCGATCTTATTGAAGAGCTGCTGGCCCAGGGAGACCTTCAAAAATCTTTATCCTCCCTGTATAGTACACTGCTATGTGTCAACTCCCCTAAGATAGAGCGCTTAGGGGAGATTTGGAAAGAAGACATTCCTTTCCTAGATAAGGAGGATTGGGAGGACTGTCTGGAAAAGGGTCCCAAGCTGGTTATCTCCTCCAGAGACAAACTTATACAGATTTATGCAGGGAGTCTATTTTACCCCCTTGAGGCTATCTCAGGTGTATCCAGGGTGGGACTTGTTCCCGCTGTCGCATACACCCCGGATCTTTTTGCATATGTTCTGGACATGTCCTAAGCTCACTCCTTATTGGTCAGAGATTTTTGAGTTGATCAATTTTCACCTAAAACTATCATTACCTGTCTCTCCAGATTTAGCCCTGCTAGAACTTCGTGATGACACACAAAGGTCCCATCATTTAAAACTGTTGATTTATTACCTCCTGTATTATGCAAAAAAGGAGATCCTGCTGAAGTTGACTTCGGCAGAGTCTCTCACGGTGGCATCTTGGGAGGCCATGATAGATGCTTCACTTCCCATGTACAAAATCACCTATATGAACAGAGGATGTCCATGGAAATATGACAAAGTGTGGCTTCCCTGGACATCCAACTAGTAGGGTTATAATTTGTGTAATCACTGTGTAGTACTTCGTTGTGTACTATGAACTCTAGCCACTAGTTAGAACCCTGATGGATTCTCCATTGCTCCCACCCTTTTCCCTCCCCCCCCCCCTTCTTCTTCCTCTTGTCCACCCCCCAGCCCTCGAGCTGCTCGATATGTGCTCATAATTACTTGTTGTACATGTTGTTTTATGTTGGCAGATCTCTTGCTTGTCTATTTTTTACATCTAAATGTACTGAACTCACCGTGTCAAATGGTTCCTTTTTGATTCTTATTGTATTTGTATTGTTTTTATGCTTTTATACTTTTTCAATAAAACTCCTGTATTGTAAAACATAATAATAATAATAATAGAGGGATGTGCTTTGCTCATATTTCATATCTGAGGTGTACAACCACTTTAATAATGTTAAATGTGTGTTAGCTTCCATAATTCATTCCTTTCTATTTCTCCTGTTTTTTCTTCACTGCAGATGCCAAGATGTGTGGAGAAAGGACTGTAAGCCACACAGTTCTAAAGAAGGGCATTGTGGATTTTGCCTCAGTAAAGAACGATCTGGCAGACATTTTGTTCCAGGCTGTAGTGTTGCAATACAAACTGTAAGCGGAGTGCATGTCGTAGAAGTTTATGGACATGAAAAAGACCCTCAGAGGAGACTTGAGTCACGTGTACCTGAGTAACGATTATGGAGACAGCCAGCCTCTTGGGACTTCTATTTAATGTTACAAGTCTGTGCCTTATTTACAAATGGAATGTGGACCTGACAATGTTTCCTGTAAAATTTCAGCAAGTTTCATCTGATTCACCATAGAGAGTTTTCTACTCGGGGACACCACCTTCAGCTGCCACAGCCAATGAATGATAACATTTTTTTTTTTACACTGGTCGGTTACCTGCAATTTAAAATGTTACATTGACATGACTAATGTAGACTTTTACCATTTACAGTTGAGAGCTAAAAGGCTTATCTCGACTTGTTTCTTGCAATGAAGGATTGAAGGCATTAAAAACAGTTCCAACAATGGCAGATACTTCAGTTTTGGGTTATTAGCAGTATGTTGAACCACCCTCTGGCTTCTAGTATCAGAGACTCCAGTGGCCTGCCAAGATTTCTCCGCTATAGTTTTGTCTCTGTCCCTTCTTTCGGATCTTAATAAGCCATTATTAGTTTGCCTCTGTGGTCACTACTTTTTTACATTTTTATTATGGAAAATCCATCACAGAAGTTTACATCATTATTTGGCTTTGTCTTTTCCAAAACAGTTGGATGTAACTGAGAATTTTCCACCAGATTCCCTGTTATAAGTCGGAAGCCAGTATATGTTCCAACTTCACAGCAACCACACCAAAAGGAAGTAAAGTTCAGGCAAATGTTGGCATTTATTTTTATTATTTTACATTTTTCTTGTGATTAGTGATTTTTTTTTCTAATTATTCTGTGTTAGTTATCTATATATGTAATGCTGGACTGTCACAAGGTGCCTCATGTATGAATGAACTTGAAGGAACAAATGTCAGTTCTCTGCAGCTGCATTTTCTCATCTACTACTCTTACAATGTGAATAATTATTTGCAATGAAAAAACACATTTTTTTTATTTGTTTCATGCATGAGGTATGAAAGTATATCTAAAGCCAAAATTATTTTGTTTCATGTTTGCCAGTGTAGAGATTGGTAAAACCCCTGTCAGAGAAAATATCTCCAAAGTGGGGGAAATTCTGTTCTACACAGTTGTAACTAGAAAAAAAGTGTCCCAAGTGGAATGTTTTCCCTCAATTCCTATTGTAGTGGCAGCTCGAAAATGTTGATTTTCCTTTACTTTCAGTCACAGTATATATGGTCACCAGGCCAAATAGAGAGAGTAAATCTCCCTCATAAAGACACAGACATGAAAAAAAAAAAAACATACAGGGGTTTTGACCATTCCATTCTCCATTGACGACTAAAATAAAAGCTTTGGCCTTAGATATGCTTTAACAATGTAGCGCAAAGAGCAGTGACTATGTGCAAAGTGCTTTAACACATAACAGCCAACCAGGATCCAGTTTTCAGAGATTAGTGAAAGATAAATTCTAATTGGCTGCGACAGCCTAAAGCACTGCACTCCGGGGTTGGCAGTGTCCCATATTTTCCAACTCAATTGATCTCCAAATCCAAGATTGCTCCAAAGCCTAAAAAGACCTTCAGCTCTTCTGAAACCTTTGCCCTGACATCAAAGATGTTGAAATAAAAAATTATGCTAGCTCCAAACTTCCAAAGCAGCTTTGCTACAGCCAAATATTAGCTCTGCAGCTGCTAAAGAAAAGAGATGAATTACTTTTTTTTCGTATTTTTTTTCAATAAATTGCTAGTTATGACAGAACGCCATTTTATAAATTTTCATTGTTTTCTTAATGAAAGATGTGCATTACTTTTAGATACAAATTTGAAAGTTAAACAAACCAAAAAAAAAACTGACGATGTTAGCAAATCCAGACAGAAGAGTCAAATTACTAAGCTGAATTAATTATTTTAATTGTGATAGTTATTTTATCTCATGATTTTTTTTTCATCAAAATACTCAATTCACATGTATATATACATATATACAGTGGAATCGTGATTTTTGTCACATGAAATGTATATTTAACCATTGTAAGTCTTTTTTTCTCATTAACTTATTTCTTATCTTATGAAGTATTTTTTTTTTTTATCTCCAGCCAGTTCAAATTAATGCATTTCATGCTGTTCTCAAAAGACATACCACAGAACCTCACATCAACCATCAGTCAGAAGTTATTGTTTTTTTAAAGTGTATTTTTAAAGTGTTTTTTTTTTAAATCAGTATTTTCACCTGATTCTTTAGAGGGAGCTTTTACTTGGGAATGCCACCTAACAATCATAAAAATTACCATTCATTAGTGATTTGACCCGATAATCTTTTTGGGTATACATCTATTTACCAGGGATAATAAATACTTAGTAATAAATCTTGTTATTTTCAGATATTGTACACATGAAATATGGATAAGTAGCTTATAAAAATTGCAGATGTCTTCACATGGAGGTGTTTTGGGAGAATATTTGCCCTAAGATTATAAAGTCAACTATCAATTAAACAAGATAATGCATTAAAGTCTTCCAGTTATTTAGAACTTTTAATTTAATTACACAATTTCACATAAAATAAATTACTTAGTGGCCTATGTTATTTTGAATATATGACAGTCATGTAAGATGCATTGAGAACAGCAGCAGATAGTCAGTTCCAGATATAATATCCAAAATCAGCTACATTTTTTCATTCCCATTCCCACTCGAGCGATTGCAATTCTGATTCAGCTTCTGCAGCTCAAATCCAGCTCTGGAGCTAATCTAAATAAAGATGAGCTCTACTTTGTCAGAATGTATGGGAAGGTTGCTGCCTGTCATTACCTGACATCAGAACACAGGAGACAGTTTTCAAAGTCAAGCAGCTAACAAATCAGTTAACTGTAAGACTTCAGGTGACCTCTGATCTCTGAATGCCTTAGCAACATCATTTATGAAGTTTCCGTCCTAACAGGTTCCATGTAAAGAGTAACTGCACTGCTACAAATGTGAACAGTAGTATGCCACAAAGAGAAAATGTTTTGCATGGACGTTTTAGGTGCCACAAAGAGTAACAGAAAAAAACACATAAATATAACTTTCTAACAGGGGGGGGGGGGGGGTAACTCCCATCTAATACTTTCTTAATGCCACAATACAAACTAGACAGAATTCAGCTAAATGTGTGCAATACACATACATCAAGAGAGATTTTTGAAATATACTGGAGACTACTATATGTTTGAATAGAGTTAAACATTGCAACATTATGAAAGTGTAGATAGACAAGCACTTAACACGCTACAATGTCCATTGGGCTGATGACTGTGGTTCCTCAACATGTTTCGCAGGATAAAATACCTGCTACTTCAGGAGAACAGGTAGTCTCTAAATCAAACAAGTGTAGTCCAAGACTGCTCCCAAATAAGGTACTCTCGTATGATGGCCTAGCACTGAGGGAAGGCATAATGAATTATCTGGGATGGCTAGAAACAGGTTGTCCCCTACGTGCGGATGCAGAGGTCACAGGAGATCCCCACGAATCGCACAGCATCAAAGCATAAATCCAACCTAAAAGTGGCTAGCCAAATATATGGTTCAAAGAAGAGAGAGGCCAAATGAGCTAACAAAACCTAGCCCAAAAAGATGTATTAGTCCAAAATCTATTAGAAAGGGCTCCATAAGGGGTAAGTGCCTCCTATATAAATTTGAGCAAACAGGGGGGGGGGGGCAACCAAAGATTATCCTGTCCATCTCATCAAATTGGGCAAAATAAGTGTGGCCTCCACTGTCCGCAGCATAGACAAAAAACGCTGCTTTACAAAACTATAAAAATAATTATTATAAAAAATGAAAAACTTAAAGCTTAACTTTTTGTGAAAATGTGTGCCCCAGCAGTTTAAGAAAACAAAAACACAGTTCTGGCAACTTACATACAATGCAATTATGTAGCTTGTGGCACTGACATCCACCTTATGCAAAGTCCAAAGTGGTAGAGAACCCTGAATGTCACACAACAGGCCTGAAGACATCTGATGATTGTAAGTATAGAAAAAAAACCCATAAAATATAGCTGGGAGGCCCTTCCGGGGAAGGTGGAAGTACTGGGTGCCAGGAAGTGGGAGCCCCGAGTAAGGCCTATCCCAAGTCTCTGTTTACATCAGTCACTTTTTCTATAGCATTTCCCTTTTATGCTGTTCAGGGACAGGGAGGTGGACTCTGTGTTAGTTTGCTCATTTTTATTGTAAGCCAAAATAAAAACAACACAGGCCCTCTCTGAACAGCTCTAGGAGGTGAGAGAAGAATGTCTGCAAAATAAGTGACTGATGTAAAAACAAAGATGATAGTGCAAGCTGCAAGGTCTGATAGCATTGGTTGCATTGATTAATGGTATGCATTTATGTTGACTTCAAAAAGATAATGCATTAACCATTTAAATTGCATATAAAGCCCAAAACAAAAATGTTATATATTGCAGTTTAACAGGCCCTAGATGAGGTGCTTGTATTAGTTTTCTTTTGTTCAGCATTTTCCCACTTATTTATCTAGATAATACTGCAATTCCTGTCCTTGGACTTCAAACATGTTTCCCTTGGTTAATTTTTATTACACAGGATTATTGGTTTACACAAGAAAGGTGGCATTGTTTTTACTTCTAGTTCAACTCACAGGAAGTGACAGGGACACTGCATTCCTGAACAGGTCCACAGAAAGTTTCTATAATTAAAAAAAACAATACTGAAAAATTATAAAATAAAACTAATGTAGCCAACAAATCTAAGGACTGGTAAGCTGTAAGCAATATTGCAATTTAAAAAGATGCAGTTAACCACTCTACAACCGCTCACAGTAATACTACTGCGGCAGAGTGGTTCGTTATCGTCCAGCCACGTAGTATTAACGTGATTGGACACTCCCCCTTCTGGGCGGCGCTTGCGCGCCGCCGGAGGCTCGCTCCCGCTGTTTTCATTCACAGCGGGAGTCGGGCCAGGGGAGGAGCAGCGGCGATCGCCGCTGCTCTTACCCGATCGTCGGGGATCGAGTCTGGAGATCCGCCCGCTGTGTGTAAACACAGCGGGCGGATCTCCATAGTGACAGGGAGTGACAGATCGGACTGTTCAGCATAGCTGGACATCCGATCTGTCCATGACTCACTCAGTCACCTCCCCCCCTACACGTCAGTAAGCACCAGGCATACATTAACCCCTCCCTCTCCAATAAAATTAACCCCTTCCCTGCCAGTGTCATTTTTACAGTAACAGTGCATATTTATAGCACTGATTACTGCAGTAATGTCACTGGTACCCCCAAAAGTGTCAAAAATGTCAGTCAGGGGTCCGGTCTGTCCGCCGCAATGTCGCAGTCCCGCAAAAAAAATCGCAGATCGCCGCCATTACGCGTTAAAAAAAAAACACCAAAAATGACAGAAATCTTTCCCTTTGTTAGTAAACGCAATAACTTTTGCGCAAACCAATCAAAATACGCTTATTGCGATTTTTTTTACCAAACATATGTAGCATAAAACAAATTGGCCAAAAATTTTTAAAAAAATTGGTTTTTACATCTTTTTTGGGGGGAATTTCATATAAAAAAATGTTAAAAATATTGTTATTTTTTCAAAATAAACGCTCTTTTTTTGTTTATAGCGCAAAAAGTAAAAATCGCACAGGTGATCAAATACCACCAAAAGAAAGCTCTGTTTGTGGGAAAAAAAGGACGTAAATTTCGTTTGGGTACGGCGTCGCACGACCGCGCAATTGTCAGTTGAAGTCGCACAGCGCCGAATCGCAAAAAGTGGCCTGGACGGAAGACAGCAAAATCCTCCGGTGGTAAAGTGGTTAAAGACTAGAATAAAAAAAAATAATAAAAGTGACTCATTGTTTTACCACAATTGTACCAGAAAAGCAAGACCATGATCTTTGCAATAGAGAGGTGGCCTAGTAAATACTGCTTAGGGTGTCAAAGGCTGAGTGTGTATAGCCTGAAAAAATGTAAATCCAGCACCATTCAATGTATTTCCCCTTGGTGCATTGTTTTTCATTACTGATACAACTTTAATGCAGTATAATTGTATAACGTATCCTTCTGCTCTTACAGTTCATTATTGCAGTGAATGCAGAGGGTAATGTTTAATCATTAAAATTTCAAGCCAAAACTGGTTGCTATGACATGTTACAAACAGTTCTTATTTTACGTATTTCACAATTCAGGAGGGAAAATAGCACTGGATTTAGTAATTCATGGTCAAGGAAAGAAGAAATCTGTATGTGCAAATCACGGCACCATTCCAAATTCTGGATATGTAGAAACTTCTAACACTTTTTTGTTCTTTTGAATACTGGACTTAACAAGAGCAGTGATGATGTGCAAATGACAGTAGCCCACAGCAATCAGATTTTGTCTTTCATCAGATTATCACAGAACAATCAAATATGATTGCCTTCTGATGATTAGCAATTGATTGACTGCTTGTAAAAGGAATCTCCAAGTTAGATGATCAAATGAGGATCAATGGATCTAGGTGGGAAGTAGGGAGGTTAGCATGGTAATTACACTCAACTTTGTGTCTCAGATCCTTAATAGTTTTAACATCTCGCACTTCCAGAGTGTTACATATTTCACTTGTAGGGTCTGGTTCCTTACAAAAAGGCACAAAGCACAAGCCCCAAATGTAATTCTTACACTTTTAACAAGTGGATTTTGGTACTGAATACAGGAAAATTCCTATCATGAGGCAAGGTGAGAATCTTCTCTCAAGTGTCATTAAGCATAAGATGTTTACCTTGCCTTCTGATGCCTGGATGAGATTTTTACCTTCCCTTCTGACCTCCTAATGAGGTTCTCATCTTCTTCCTTGGCCCCTAAATATGTTTTTCATGTTTGCCTCTGGCCCCTGGATTAGATTTTTTACTTTCCTACATGGTCCCTTATGAGGTCCTCACTTTCCATTTAGGCCCCTGGAATAACATCTCTAACCATTGGATGGGGAATTGGATAGGGGTTTCCCCTTCTCTTGCTCCATGGGTGAGGTTTTTACCATGTCATCTGACCCCTAGCTGATGTCCTCTCCTTCCCTGGTTACCTTCTATACTGCCCCCTGGCTGAGCTCTTCACCTTTCCTTCTAGCCCAAGGATGAGGTTCTCACCTTGCCTTCCAGCCCATGAATGAGGTTCTCACATTCCCTTGTAACTTCTAGATGAGGTTCTCACTTTCCTTTTTGAGCAGTGCATGAGAATCTCACCGTGGCCCCTGGCCCCTGAATGAGGTTCTCACCTTGTCCTCTGGGCCCTGGATGTTGTTCCCACCTTGCCTTCTGGCTCCACCTTCTGCCTGCTAGCATAGCCACAAAAACAAAAATCAGTTTGCACCCTACAGCCATTTCCTCAGTTCACGTAGCAGAAAGAACAGCTTAAATTCTGAGAGGCAAAGCCTAGCATAATTCTACATGATTCTTCATGCCATGGTTGGGTTTGTCATTTCAGTGCTGCCATTTGTGACACAAAGTGGAGAAATTCTAATTACAGGTATTTGCTCCTGGATGGCTTTGAAAATTAAAGTGTAAAGTTACTGGTATTTGATGAAAACTGCCAAGTTCTATAAATATACATTTTCAAAGGTCTTCACTCTGGACCTCAAGAGAATCATGATCAAAGCTTCACATGAAAGCCACTCAGTATATATTAATTGCATTTTCTTCATGTGACATGTATGTAATGTATATTATGATCAAGTTAATTCACTGGGACGTTGTTTTTCTAAATTGTTAAAAGCATATTTTTGCACATGTTCACTGGGCAGTCTTAATAAAAATACATTTTTAAGAAAACAATACTGCATTTCAGCTGTCTCTATCATATTTTGCATTTGTCTTTACAGTGTACTGTATATATATATATATATATATATATATATATGTATATATATATATATATATATATGTATATATATATATATATATATATATATATATAAATTATTTTAAGGGTATTTTGTTTTTTAAAATTGATGACTTCAAATTACGAGAGGCATATACTGTATATCATTATTAACCATACAAGCAGGCTAGTGCAGTAGCACGCTGATTAAAATAGATTATAATGCTTTTTTGCTTTTTAAACCTTTTTTTCTTTTATATGTATTTATTTGAAAGCTTAGTGCTTCTGTAGCTCCTTTAATAAAATCAGCCAAATGATTACATCATTCTATGCTTTTAGGGCTGATTCTCACTAATCTGGATGGTAAAATGCAGTATTTTACCGCATGAGAATTTGTCAGTGCAAGGTCCAGCAGGGAGAGGTGCAATTCATGTTTTAGCACATCCCACTGCTTACCTTTTTCTTTTTAACTTTATTTGCAGTGTCACATAGTGACACTTCATTCATGTCTCCACACAGCAGTGCTGTGCATTGCGCAGCAGTGCGGAGTTGTATAGTGCACTGTAAGAAAATACAGACATCCTGCATTTTTCCCCACTACACTGCACCTCTAATCACATCACACTAGCATTGTGGTGTGAACAGGGCACAGAACACCGGCAGTGCATACACTAAGGTACAGGACGAGGTGGCTGTTTTGACAGAACACCGGGTAAGGAGGAAAAAAGTTGTCGCTGCCTTGGAGGTGGCCATGTTGTTGGTTAATAACGGGTGGACTAACAATGTCCACTCATTATACACTGCTCAAAAAGATTAAAGGAACACTTTGAAAACACATCAGATCTCAATGGGGAAAAATATCATGATGGATATCTATGCTGATATGGACTGGGTAATGTGTTAGGAAAGAAAGGATGCCACATCGTTTGTTGGAAATGAAAATTATCAACCTACAGCTGAGAGCTGAATTCAAAGACACCCTAAAAATCAAAGTGAAAAAATGATGCAGCAGGCTTGTTCGTTTTGCTGAAAATTCATTGCTGCAACTCAAGATGGTACTCAGTAGTTTGCATGGCCCCCACGTGCTTGAATGCATGCCTGAAAATGTCGGGGCATGCTCCTTTTGAGATGACGGATGGTGTCCTGGGGTATTTCCTTCCAGATCTGGACCAGGGCATCACTGAGCTCCTAAACAGATCGAGGTGCAACCTGGTGGAGTCAGATGGACCAAAACATAATGTCCCTATTGGGTGTTATATAAGAGGTGTTCTATTGGATTTAGGTCAGGCAAGCATGGAGGCAGTATCAATGGTATCAATTCCTTCATCCTCCAGGAACTGGCTGCATACTTTCGCCACATTGTTGTGCACCAGTAGGAACCCAGGACCCACTGCACCAGCATAGGGTCTGACAACAGGTCCAAAGATTTCATCCCAATACCTAATTGCATTCAGGGTGCCATTGTCTAGCCTGTAGAGGTCTGTGCCTCCCTCCATGGATATGCCCTCCCCCAGACCATCACTGACCCACCACCAAGCCAGTCATACTGAACAATGTTACAGGCAGCATAACATACTCCATACCTTTCACTTCTGTCACATGTGCTCAGGGTGAACCTGCTCTCATCTGTGAAAAGCACAGGGCGCCAGTGGCGGACCTGTCAATTCTGGTGTTTATTGGCAAATGCCAATCGAGCTCCTCGGTGCCAGGCAGTGAGCACAGGGCCCGCTAGAGGACATTGGGCCCTCAGCTCACCCTCATGAAGTCTGTTTCTGATTGTTTTGTCAGAGTCATTCACACCAGTGGCCTGCTAAAAGGTAATTTTTTAGAGCTCTGGCAGTGCTCATCCTGTTCCTCCGTGAAGAAAGGAGAGGATACCGGACCTACTTATTGGTTAAGGACCTTCTTTGGCTCTGTCCAGCTCTCCTAGAGCCTGTCTCCTGGAATCTCCTCCATGCTCTCAAAGGTTGTGGTGGGAGACACCGCAAACCTTCTGGCAATGGCACATAGTGATGTGCCATCCTGGAGAAGTTGGAATGCCTGGACCTCTATAGGGTCCAGGTGTCGCCTCATGCTACCAGTAGTGACACTGACCCTAGCCGAATGCAAAACTAGTGAAAAACAGTCAAAAAAGATGAGTAGGTTAAAAAAATGTCAGTGGCCTCCACCTGTAAAACCTTTCTGTTTTGAAAGTCGTCTCATTGTTGTCCATCTAGTGCCCCTGTTGTTAATTTTATTAACACCAAAGCAGCTGAAACTGATTAACAACTCCCTCTGCTACTTAACTGACCAGATCAATATCACAGGAGTTTAAGTAACTTGATGCTATACTCTGATTAAAGAGTGTTCTTTTAATTTTTTTGAGCAGTGTATTATGTACCAAAGTGTATACTTTGCTGGTGTTCTCTGAAAACAGCCAAGTCGTCAAAATCTGCAATCATTGCTACTTGAGAGTCAAGGGAAATGACGTGGTTAGAGATTTTGGCGAGTTTGGCAGTGGGGCTGGTGCACCTGTGCCTCCTGCCTGCACCAAAATGCTGGATCTCATTGTATCAGGGCTAAATGCCCAATGTGCATGGGGCCTTATCTAGAACCAACATTTTGTTTTTGTTTTTAACAGAATAGGGAATGGTTAAAACCCCTGTATCTATGTCCCACTGGGTCGATTTCTCTTTGCTTCCTGTCCTATAGACACATTAGAAAGTGAGAGAGAATGTATCCAACATAAAGGAAATCCTTTCTTAGAAAGTTGTCCCCACAACAAGTACCACAATTGAAAAATTTCCCTTTTTCCCTTTTTTTGTTTGGCCTGCAGGCTGCACAGCACAGATGGATGTATACCCATTTGTGCCTACTGTATCTGATTGCATTTAGCCACTGTTCGGCTGAAAATTTTCCATCTAGCTCCTTTGATTTGTTTGATCAAAAGGCATGGGTCAGGAGGGGGCTGACATGGCCACCCATGTAGCAAATTTTATCCGTTTAATTGAGAACCAGACAAAATCTGCATAGTGTGTAGCCAGCTAAATGCGTTCTATTTAACCAACTTTGCCACAAGCCTTCCTATGCATTACAGGGTCCTCAATATATTAACATGCAGAACTCAGTTTTGTAAATTAATGCGTATGGTGAGGGGAGGGCAATGAAATGAGCAGCCACAAAAGTAAGCATTCTTTTGAAAATGGAGCGCTGCATGTTAATGTACTGAAGACATGGTTATGCATAGGGATGTTTGTGACAAAAATCAATAAAGGTGAACCTACACCTACAATGGGGATCCAGACAGCAAAAAAAAACCTGACATGGTTGATAATCCTTTCCTACTCTATTCGAAACTGAAAAAAATGTTTTTGCTTTAGATTCTCTTTGAGTGCATAATTACATGTAATCATCTAAACCACAGATAATATAATATAATTATTAATGCAATTACTAATTACAGTCCACTGTTTAATAAATTATAAAGCTGTTTGTCTCTCAATGGAATCCAACTCCTTATCAAGTAATAGTCTACAATCACTTATATATGCTAATAAATATGTAAATAAAATAGGATTGATTAAACAGGCAGCGCTCAAATATACTAAAAAAATACCTTTAAGGTTAACATCACCTAAAAACAAGTTTTTAATCTGATTATAAACTGCAGCAAAACCTGTAAAGGATATTGGACATTATGTAGGAGGAACCTCCTGTAATCAAAGGAACTTCATGTATGTACATGGATGTGGGGCCACTGCATTGTGAGCAAAGGCTTCTATAATATTTGGTACATATTGAAGTGTGAAGACATGTGAGACATAGAGAATAAAATGGAGATTATTGCAATATTTTATGTCACATGGTATTTACAAACCTGTCTTTCAAACACACTTTTTTGAGAAAAAATACACTTTAATGAATTAAAAAAAAAAAACATTAACGTTAGCCCAATTTTTTTGTATAATGTGAAAGATGTTACGCCGAGTAAATAGATACCTAACATATCACGCTTTAAAGTTGCACACGCTAGTGGAATGGCAACAAGCTATGGTACTTAAAGATCTCTTTAAACTTTTTTACAGGTTCCCTGTTTGTAGTTACAGAGGATGTCTAGTGCGAGAATTTCTGGCCTCACCGAATACTAATCTGACCACTATTAGCATACTCCTACATCCACATAGCTGTGGACTTTTGACCACCGTCTTATATGTAAGACGTCTGATATCCTTCAGGCCCTGTCAGGTAGCTCGGGCTCCTTTTTGCACCCCCAGTGGCATCATCTTCTGTGGGGACGCCCAGCGGGTCGCCACCTCCAACTTCCCGTTCTCCCCAGGGCAATATAGATGACCCCCTTTTCCCTTGGTTTTATATAGGGTTTGGGCTAGTTATGTATATGGAGCATCCCATTCGGATCTGAATCTCTATGTAGACCTAAATGTGAGCATATCTGAAGAAGAGCAATTTGAAGTCTCGAAACACGTCGGATGCTTGTTCACCGTTTTCATAGAGACATTCACTGGTCTAAGTGTTGCTTTTTATCTACATAATATATAGCCTTTTACTTATTATGTTGTACAATAAAATTTATATTTTTTATACATTTTTCTCTTGGTTGTTGTCTGATCCTGCCCATAGTCCCACCTCCTTGGAAGGTTTTCTTTGCTCCATATCTATTCTTGGGATGATGCCACTCTCTCAACTCCCCAACATTTCCTGCAGTGCGAGAATTACTGTTCTCGCCCTAACGATTACGATAGCTCACATGTGTGGTTTTAACACTGTTTACATATGCGAGTGCGACTTAAGTATGCGTTCACTTCTGCACCTAAACACAAAGGGATGGGGCACTTTAATTTTCTTTTTTCTTATTTATTTCACTTTTTATTTTTACACTTTTATTTTTTTGATCACTTTTATTCCTATTACAAGGAATGTGAACATCCCTTGTAATAGAAAAAAGCATGACATGTCCTCTTTATTGACCTTTGAAAGCTAGAGAAAACAACGACATTTTGCCTTTAAATAGAAAAAAAATTCCTTGTTTATGCCCAAGAGGCTGAAGTGACGTCAGATGTCGCTCCAGTCCTCCAAGGGCATAGAGCCGAGTGGGGGCTATCTTGCCTTCACTCAGCTTCTGCCTAGCCGTTGGCCGCACCGGATCGGTTCCCGGGTTACAGACGAATCCAGTAAGCTTGGGAACCACCGGGAAGTGTGGGGAGGCAGGGAGCACCTCTCCCACGGCCTATAAAAGTGGTGAATCTGCTGCTGGGACCACTTTTATTGAAAAGTCATCCGCCTGCTGTAAATAAAGATACTGGGGTTATGGTAGCTAGCTGCTACCATAACACTGTTTTTTAACATCAAACCAATTACATATATTTACAGTTAGTCAGTTGGCAAGTGGTTAAAGTGATATTTAGGCTACGTTCACATCTAGGTGTTGCTATTTTATAGGAGTTTTTCAGGCATTTTCCAGGCGTATTTATCGGCGTTATTATAGGCATTTTTACAATCATTTTACAGGCGTTTTTTACAGGCGTTTTTGTGTAGTCATACGAGTTTAGGTGGCCAATAAAAAGCAGCGTGTTTTTTTACAACATTTGCATAAAAAGGGGACCTCCTCCTCAGGATTTTGTGGTGGTGTTGGTGTCTGTGTGAGGTTGTGTTACTGTGTGCTCTCCTGCTTTTTGTCTTTAAAATGGCCGACAAATACAGATTTCTGTTTTGTGCATCTGTTGCACTTCTGATGCTGGAGGAAGAGGAGGAAGCAAGGGATCGACAATACTGGGTCCATCCTGTGATCGCTAGTCAGTGACAGCGTGGCCAATTCTGGGCAATGCATTATGACCTTCGTGTGCATGAGGACAAATTCTTCCAATACACACGATTCTTGTAATGCACATTCTTTGCATCATACACACATGGATATGTCCTCACTAGTGCAATGAAGCCTTCAGCTTCCAAAAGTAAAGTGCTGTCCTCCATTTTGCAGAACATGTGCTAAAGCAGAGGCGTGACAAGGGGTGGAGAGCTGGGTGGAGAGATGCTGTTTCAGCTTCAAAATGCCTGTAAAACGCTCTATATCACCTTTCCAGCATTTGCATTGAAGTCAATGGGGCACAAAAAGCCTGTAATCTGCCCAAAAAGAAGCTCATGTACTTTTTGGAGCGTCGGGGCGTTTTGCCCAAGGAGTCGGAATGCACAGATGTGAACAGGGGCCATTAAAATGAATAGGATTTGTCTTGTTGGGCATTTTTTGAGCTGATCCTTAGAGCTGAAAAACACCCCAAAATGCCTACATGTGAACGTAGCCTAAACATCTTTCAGCAGCTGATTTCATCACACACTGATGATGCACGTTCTTAATCTTTCAATTTTTGCCTATGTTCCAATGCCATGACCGCTGCCCCAGGTTCCTATTTCAAGATGGCTCCTTTCTCTTGTGGTATCCTATTGAATCACCCTTGCATGCAGGGACTCTGTAAATCAATAGAAACAAATAGCCCCATAGCTTAGGACAGCAAGGCACTCTGCTGCTCCCCTTTCCCCTTCCCTACGTCATTCTTCAAGCTAACAGGCTGACTTTAGACAGCACTGTCCACAGTTTACTCTTTCCTGTGAAGACCAAAAGTTCAGGAAAGCAGCTCTGGGATAGCAGTAGCTAGCAGCACTGAAAGTTGTAAAGGTCAGTGTTGGGGTAAAAATGTTAACAAATAGAATGCTAGGGAATGTTTATTTTATATTTCTCAATTTGTTAGGCTGGCCATAGATGGAACAAATTTCTTTCCTGCAACCATTCTGGGGGGCAGCTGCGGGAAAAGCCATTCCCGCAGGGAGAACACAGTGATTATTGCTAGCAGCTATAACAGCCACTAGCAATAATTGCATGTAAAATCTGGAAGGCTGGTTGCCCTGCCCATACAAGGCACCATATATGGTTCCTGCTGAACCAGCTGAGTTTTGAAATGTCTAAGGCCGGCTTTAGGCTGAAAAAAATTGAGGGTTAATTCCTACATGAATTCTTTGCCATGGGCCGAAATGTTTTTGAATTTTTTTTTTATTTCATAACAAGACACATAAAATCAAACAGGAGACACAAGTAAGTAATTTTTTCTGTCACTATATTTGTTACCATATCTTTTGTTTGTGTTTGAATTGGAGTTCTTTTTTAATGTACCTTTACATTAATGGGATCATTGATGTTGTGAATGCTCATTTAATTGTTTTCTTTTAAATCCATTAAATAGATTTCCATTTTTATCTGTGAGACCAAAGTCATTTTTGAGCAGACCACAACAACTGAGTGATTGAGAATCTATGAGCATCTCCCATCTTGGCAGGAAATATAAGTTACCGGCTGTGTCCCTTGTACTTCTCTCCCTCGTTTCTGGCAAATCATCAAATTTCTCTGAATACAAACTTTAAACAGATTAGACATAATCCTTCGGTATCGCTGGGGTGTCAGCCAAAAGTATATGAAATTCCATATCTAATTAATGAAAAAAAACCTACGACACCATGTCATTATAAAGAACCTTCCCACACACTGCAAGGCTGGGATTTATCTAACAAATATAGAAAACATTTCTTTAGCCCCATTCATTAAAGGAGGCCTGTACTGTATATAACACAATTCAGGTTTGTGTTATCATTTATTAATAGAAAAAAATAAAGAATGTAACTATAGCTTGAAAGGTGAAACTTTTGTTAGCAAAGCAGAATTGCAGTCTCCTTCTGGTGACTGGTCATGTGACCGATGCCAAAGCATTATCTGGCCTTATCTGAATGAGAGAAGCACTGTTCAAGCAGATCACATGTACCTCTTCCTCTGTTCTGTGTAGCCATTAAGTGTCAACACTAAGGCCTAATGAACATAGATAGTTTGAGACTTAAACTATGCTCTAGCTGTCTAGCATAAAATCCTAGAGCTCCTCGCACAGGAAGCCACAGATGGCACATACAGAAGGCCATTGAAGTGAATGTCCGTATGTGCCTGTATTTGGCGTAGACACGACCAAAGCCTTCACATGGTATCACTTTAGATTTACACAGGAGGTCTACTGCTAGAATTTCTGTCCTCGTTTTGATGTTCGCAGTGATACCTCACATGCATGGTGCAATTGCTGTTTACATACGACACAAAACCGATGCATGCGTTTGCCTTTGCGCACAAACACGGAGGGACAGGGGTGCGTTCATTTTTTTTTATTATTAATATTATTTTGCTTTTTTATTTTATTTTTACACCTTCCCTTTCATTTTTTTTTTTTTTTATCACTTTTATTGTTATCACAGGGAATGTAAATATCCCCTATGATAGCAATAAGTTGTAACAGGTACTCAGGTAAAAAAATTGGAAAATCTAGATCTCTCCTCTGCTCCTAAAGCATCTGACCACACCAAGATTGGTGTGAAAAGATGCTTTCCCAATCTAAAAATGATGCTGTTTATATCTGGCGAAACTGAAGTGATAAAATGCTCGTAGCTTCCAGTATCTTAGGCATAAGAGATGATTGGACCCGTCCTGGTCTCCGATCAGCTCTATGGTCAGCTGCCGGAACCACCTGCTGCATTCTCAGGTTACCCGGTGGGACAGGAGAGCCAGAGAAAACTGTGGTAGGCCGCAAGGGGGGGGGGGTAGTCCCCTCCCACTGCTTGTAAAAGCAGTCTGGAGGCTAATTAGCCGCTAGGATTATTTTTTTCATGAAAGCCGACCGCCGAAAAAAACAATACAAATATGATGCCTAAACCTGCAGGCATCATCCTGGCATGACCACTCGAAGTCCAGCGATGTACCAGTACATTGCTGGTCCTTGTTGGGCATATATTGTAAGTTCCCCTGAGTGGGACTTTTTAGGCACAGAAAGATCTAGTATTATAATAATCAAAGGTGATTTAGATAATAATGGTGATTTTTATTAAATGTGTATAAACAAAAAATTAAAAACATATACAAGCTATACCAAATGACACCAATTTTCAACCAAATAACAGAACTTTAACCCGACATGTTTCGAAGATAATAAACTTTCTCTTCTTCTTCAGGGGAAGCTCAAGTAAGTATTCTATTAACAGAAAAATATATATATGAATATTATATAATAGATGTATAAAAAGCACATTTAAAGATATTGTGTTAACATTACTTACAGGGTTGATAGTGTCTAGACTCAAATAGCTTGTACAAAGGGTTAAAACCAAGGAGGTTCCAGCTCCACTCCCTTTGGGTGTGTGCGCACCAACGAAGACCGGATGTTCTTCTGAACTTCCGGTTTTCGTACGCCGTGCCGGTGGAACGCAGACGCCGGCCCCGCCCACTCCGCGTCATGCCGCTATGCGGCGTACACGTCGGGTGGGGGCGGGCCCGGCGCTTGCGATCCAGGAAGCCCAGTCCTGGACGCCAGCTGATGCCTCCTTCTCCCCAATTATCATGGCCTCTTATACACCCCCTCCCAGCATTCAGGCAGCACAGTAGCTGCTGTCTGCTCGCTGGAGAGGATCGATCTGCCCATCCACATATCCTTTAAGGTACAAGTAATTTTTTCTAACCTATTTTTCTATCTGGCAATCTAAAGTTTGAGCAATTCTAATACTCATTCTTCTTGCCACACATTGAACTATTAGAATTTCAAACCCAATCCTTTTTTGTGATCTTTTTTACCAGCTGTCTGGCTTAAACATCATTTATGAAAAGGGATAGGATATGGCACCTTTTTTGGCTTCCTAATCTTATTGGACTTCAGACGCCCATATTGGAGGTCTCGGGTCAGCTTACCCTGTCATACCATCCAAGCTGCATACATATATCAGCAGCCTACACCGCTAGTCAGATCAAGCCCAGCTTCCTTGGTTTTAACCCTTTGTACAAGCTATTTGAGTCTAGACACTATCAACCCTGTAAGTAATGTTAACACAATATCTTTAAATGTGCTTTTTATACATCTATTATATAATATTCATATATATATTTTTCTGTTAATAGAATACTTACTTGAGCTTCCCCTGAAGAAGAAGAGAAAGTTTATTATCTTCGAAACATGTCGGGTTAAAGTTCTGTTATTTGGTTGAAAATTGGTGTCATTTGGTATAGCTTGTATATGTTTTTAATTTTTTGTTTATACACATTTAATAAAAATCACCATTATTATCTAAATCACCTTTGATTATTATAATACTAGATCTTTCTGTGCCTAAAAAGTCCCACTCAGGGGAACCCCTCTCCATGTACTGCTTATTAGGGATGTGGCACATTTGAACACTGGTCATACACACCCTTTCTTCAACTATTTCCAGGTAGCAAATACCATCCCCGCCGTCTATGACCAGTTGTTCGTTTATTTATCTATTGAACAAATTCCTTATTTGTCATTATACTTTTTCAATTATTTCTTATTATCTCAGGATTAATATCCAAGTGTGAAACCCCAGGTTGTTGTATTTAGGCCCAATGACACACGACATGATCATGTCCGGTTTCATTGGGGATGAATGGAACACCCTAATGCAACAATATCAAGTCGAATTCGAACAAAAAGAATTTATAGAGACTGAACTCACTTCTTTATTTTTTCAACTCTCTAAGTTATTAGAGAAAAAATCCACTTATTTTTGGCATATTAGATCATTCCAAGAGCACATCAGAGAGAGAGTCAGCCCATTTGGCCTGAGGGCCCAGGCGTTTCCTGTCCTTGAGGACATCACACCTGCGTTTAAGACCAGGTGGGAAGAATCTCTATTGGAGTGTTCAATTACCCTAATGAACCTTCTGATTGAGGAGTATACAACAAGAGCTATCCAATTAGATGGGATTATTGCCACAACTTGTGATAAGATCAAAAAATTCAAAACCCATAACACCTTTGCACAACGAGAGGTTAAACTTAAGGAACAACTTGACAATTTTAATAAAATGACTCTGACCAAGAAACAAAAAATTCTCAACAAAGATAGGCACACGTTTCAGCAAGGCAAAGCCTATAATTGGTCTACTAATAGGAACAATCTTAGGGTCCCCAAAAAGGACACCAACACATTTCCTACTCATTTTTCCTCAAAAGAACCTCTTTTGTCCAAAACACCTAAAACATTTAGTGATCGTTCTAAACGACCCTACCAAAGTGACACTAGTTTAGAACAAAAATCCAAAAAGTCCAACACCAAACCACTCCCAAAAGAAGGTCTTTCCCTTTTTCCACCACCAGTCACAGCACATACACTAGACAATGTGTCCTCACCTTCTTCCCAATCTATAATCACCTTGGCCCCTCCCACCATGCCCACTAATTTGACTTCCACAATTAATTTACAGGAACAGACTTTTTTAGATCTTATTCACCAACGTGCCCAACAAATGGCTCCTATGTCCAACACTCCATCACTCCCACCCCTTCCACAAACCTAACACAACACTCTCCTTCTCCTCCCCCCCCCTTCTCCTTATTCCAATTCATCTGATTTTTCTATTGTCAACTTGTCCAATTATAATCTCTCTGAGGACGAATTATCCGTACTTCAGAAAGGTCTTAGTTTTTGTCCAACTATCAATACCCAAAAATTTGACATTATTAAAGACCTCCATTTGTTTGCACGGAAGTTGAACTTCAAGTGCGTTTTCCATAAAGAAAATAAAAAGACTGAGGCAAAGGACCCAATCTTGGACACTCTCATCTCTCTCCTCGAAGAGAATGAAAATCTCATAGACCGGGTGGATTTAGACTCCTTGCTTGCGGGTATCTCTACGGACTCTACGGAGAAAAAAACACCAATAAGTGATCTCCGGAAGAAATCCGACGCATACCCTGCTATTCAAAATGCAAATTTGAATGCGTTTTTGAAAATTGTCTCTAGTGAAATAGAAAAATTAAAAATTCGACCCATTCCATACCCGAATATCACTTCAACACAAAGAGAAGCCATCAATAAACTATCTGCTAACAAATCAATCATCATAAAACAAGCAGATAAGGGTGGCAATATTGTCGTCATGGACAATGCCCAATACATACTCATGTGTACCAATATACTCAATAATCCTAATTGGTATAGACGCATTACGTCTGATATTGTCTTAAAATTCCACCAAGAATTTTACCATCTTGTGGACTCTGCCTATTCAAATAACATCTTCCCAAAACACACCTGGGAATACATTCGGACTAAGTTCCCCAAAATTCCCACCTTTTATGGGCTCCCCAAGATACATAAAAACGCTACCAATCCCCCGGGGAGACCCATTATATCGGGCAGGGGATCCATCTCTGAGAATGCGAGCAAATTAATAGATGCCTTCCTTCAACCATTCGTCCAAAATTTACCCTCGTACATTAAAGATACGATTCATTTCTTAAATAGAATTGAAAATTTGTGGATTCCTCCCACTGCATTATTAGTTACTATTGACGTAGAGGCCCTCTACAGCTCAATACCCCATCATAGAGGTATTGCAGCTGTAAGGCATATCATATCTCGTCATGGACAGGAAGGCCCCTATAGCGCTTTCATTCTGGATCTCCTTCAATACATCTTAACCCACAACGTCTTCACCTTCAATGGCTCCCACTACCTCCAGGTGCAGGGAGTCGCGATGGGCACTTGCTGTGCGCCATCTTACGCCAACCTGTACCTGGGGGAGTGGGAGGAGTTTTTCTTGAAGGATGAAGCACTATCTATATATACTGACCACATTCATTTGTGGGTCAGATATATAGATGATGTGTTCTTAATCTGGGACGGCCCCACTGAATCCCTCCAAGCCTGCCTCGCACGAATGAACAAAAATGATTTTAACCTAGTGTTCACCATGAATGCAGATTCCAACTGTGTCACCTTTTTAGACGTAGCCATCACCAGGGACGAAGGAGGCACCCTACACAGTGGACTTTTTCGAAAGCCCACTGCGGGGAACACAATCCTCCATGGTTCTAGCTTCCATCCCACACCCCTCCTCCGCTCCATCCCAGTAAGCCAATACCTACGACTAAGGCACATTTGCTCTGATCTACCCTCGTTTCAATCTGCAGCCGGCGGGCTGCGGGATAGATTATTACGAAGAGGTTATTCTAAAAAATCACTTAAACATGCTTACAAGCGTGCTCTTCTTAGTGACAGGAAAGCTTTACTAGCCCCAAAGAGGGTTCCTAATACAGACAGCAACAGTGATGAACCCAGAATCGTAACTCCATTTATGTACCAACACTCTAAAATTAGACAGATTGTTGCCAAACATTGGCACCTTCTGTCTTCCGATCCAATTCTGGGCCAATATCTTTCAGACACTCCCAAATTCACCTTTAAAAGAGCCCCTGCGCTCAAAGATAGGTTGGTTCGGAGTGAATTCATAAATGAGTCCCTCACTGTCTGCTGTAAATATAAAGGGACCTTTATATGTGGTAGCTGCAATTATTGCGGCTACATGATGACACAAAAAAATCCCATTTTACCCAACGGTCTTGTTTTTAAAGCTAGACACTTCGCCAACTGTCGCACGGCGGGGGTGGTGTACCTACTGGTATGTGATTGTCAATGTTTTTACGTAGGCAAAACCAAATTAGAGTTCTGGCGACGGGCTTACCGGCACATCCTCAGCATGAGGAAGTCTGACCCAGAGCTCCCGCTTGGACGCCATGTAGGCACAGTCCTCGGGGGAAAATTCCCGAAAATAAAGTTCTTAATTCTTGATCGTATCCACCCCAGCCCGAGAGGAGGAGACTGGAACAAAAGTCTCCTCCAACTTGAGCTGAGGTGGATCTATTCCCTTAAAGCCACTGAGCCACCAGGGTTAAATGGCATGTTGTCTTTCAAGCCATTCCTGGAAGGCTTTGAGTCAGGAGGAATGGAAAAATGATAAATACAGAGTAATATGTCCACATATGTATTGTACTTTATTATCCTGTACATATAAGCAACATATAATGAATTTCACTGTTGTGTTTTATTGTTATCTATTTTTGATCACAATATATGCTTTTTTGTCTCCATGATGTCAATGTCCACATCTGTATTGTACAACATAAATATTTCCAATTTGTGTTATTGATGCTCTTGTTCCATTTGTGTTCTTTAGGTGGTTCTCATTACAACACCTTGGTCTGGATCTTGATCTCTAGCGGTGCTATTACATACCTATAATATACACATATCAACACGCCCAAGTATATTGGCTGATTAAATGTTTCTGGCACAAATAAAACTTTTTTACTTTGTATCCTATCAGCCTTTTATCTGTGAGCTGCTTCCCGGGTCCTCCCCTGTGGGCGTCCCGGCACGGTGGAGACACATCGCTTCTATGCGATGTCTCTCATTGGTGCTTTTCCAGCTCCACTCCCTTTGGGTGTGTGCGCACCAACGAAGACCGGATGTTCTTCTGAACTTCCAGTTTTCGTACGCCGTGCCGGTGGAACGCAGACGCCGGCCCCGCCCACTCCGCGTCATGCCGCTATGCGGCGTACACGTCGGGTGGGGGCGGGCCCGGCGCTTGCGATCCAGGAAGCCCAGTCCTGGACGCCAGCTGATGCCTCCTTCTCCCCAATTATCATGGCCTCTTATACACCCCCTCCCAGCATTCAGGCAGCACAGTAGCTGCTGTCTGCTCGCTGGAGAGGATCGATCTGCCCATCCACATATCCTTTAAGGTACAAGTAATTTTTTCTAACCTATTTTTCTATCTGGCAATCTAAAGTTTGAGCAATTCTAATACTCATTCTTCTTGCCACACATTGAACTATTAGAATTTCAAACCCAATCCTTTTTTGTGATCTTTTTTACCAGCTGTCTGGCTTAAACATCATTTATGAAAAGGGATAGGATATGGCACCTTTTTTGGCTTCCTAATCTTATTGGACTTCAGACGCCCATATTGGAGGTCTCGGGTCAGCTTACCCTGTCATACCATCCAAGCTGCATACATATATCAGCAGCCTACACCGCCAGTCAGATCAAGCCCAGCTTCCTTGGTTTTAACCCTTTGTACAAGCTATTTGAGTCTAGACACTATCAACCCTGTAAGTAATGTTAACACAATATCTTTAAATGTGCTTTTTATACATCTATTATATAATATTCATATATATATTTTTCTGTTAATAGAATACTTACTTGAGCTTCCCCTGAAGAAGAAGAGAAAGTTTATTATCTTCGAAACATGTCGGGTTAAAGTTCTGTTATTTGGTTGAAAATTGGTGTCATTTGGTATAGCTTGTATATGTTTTTAATTTTTTGTTTATACACATTTAATAAAAATCACCATTATTATCTAAATCACCTTTGATTATTATAATACTAGATCTTTCTGTGCCTAAAAAGTCCCACTCAGGGGAACCCCTCTCCATGTACTGCTTATTAGGGATGTGGCACATTTGAACACTGGTCATACACACCCTTTCTTGGGCATATATTGTAAGGTTCTTTTTTTTTATGCAGCCTGTGGGCTGTATGAAAAAAGAGAACCTACCAGATTTCTCCATTCCCATTGATCAATGTGGATAATGAAATCTCTGCCAGTAAGTGTATGGTATGCCCACCATTAGACCTCCCAGCATCCACCCACTTCTTATAATGGGCATACATGCAATGTTCTTTTTTTTTTTCGTTCAGTGTGAAAAATATATATGGCAAAGCAAAGGGGAGATCCACCCTCTGTGTCCACCCCACCCCCTATGCTTCGCCATATATGCTCTTTTTTTAACTGCTGTGGTGAAATCACCTCCTACAGAGCTTCATTGGTTTACGTATATGCTGAAAGCAAATGCTGTTGCTGTCAGGATAAACAGATCACTGCTGCAGCTGATGGGTCTACCTGCAAAGCAAACAATTGTTAACAATAAAACACAGTAACAATAAAACATTACAATATAATAGTATACAGTACAGTAAAACAGTAGAATGGTGGTATCTGCAAAGCAAACTATGATTAACAATGTAAAACAATAACAATAAAACATTATACTATAGCAGTATATTATAAAGAACAGTAAAACAATAAGAACAGAAATGTACCTTAATAGAAGGACAACTATTTTTGACTTTTTTTATTTTTTTATAATTTTTTTAACTTTTTTTTGCAACTGTAAAAAACTTTAAAAGTTCCAGGCTAGGGTGTCTCAAAATAAGATAGCCATCTAACATCTTTCAAGACCCTGTGTGAAAGTGTGCCCTAGACTGTGCCATGTTGTACCCTATACTAATACTAGTACGTGGTAGCGACTGAAACTGTCCTCGATGCAGAGACCAGGTTGGCCAGGACAGGAGGGACAAAAAAAGTGGGTGTCACTCCTATATACATTTCTACAGACACAACACCTTCTTTGGGGTCCTCTTTGGGTAGAGGTACCTGGAAGGACATCCTGAAAATGCCTCTCATGCAGCAGACTCACTGCATCTGGATTGTGAATTTGCTCTGGGCAGTCGGGGGGGGGGGGGGAGGGCTCCATACTGCTATCTTTTCCCTTGTAAATCCGGAAACTACACGTATAGCCTATTGCCTTGTTACAGAGCTTATACAGCTTGACCCCATATCTGGCAAGCTTGCTGGGGAGAAACTGAAAACAAGGCGGCCAGAAAATTAAATCAGGAACTCATCAATGCAGCCAGCTTGTTAGGGCATATTTGGTTGAAGTGATTTATGAGGGGCAGAATTTTGTGGAGCCGATCATATCCAGGGCCCCCCTGAGGAAGACAGAGTTGACTGTCATTGAAATGCATGAACCATAAGATTTGCTCGTATTTAGTCCTGGCCATGACAACAGAGAACACAGGCATATAATGAATTTGGTAAGTGGACCAATATGACCACAACTCACTCTTTTTAGTAATGCCCATGATGAGGGATAGGCCCAGAAAGGTTTCTAAATTCAGAAACAGTGATACGTTTCCATGCAAATTCTCTGGCAAGGGTCAAATTTCGGTTTGATAAATTGATCGGCATATAAATTGCTTTGGTCCACAATAGATCTGTACAGATCTTCCGTGAAAAACAGCTCATAAAAACCAAGGGGAGTAAAATGGCTGTTTCCACCTGAACTCCAGGTTGGCCAGTGAATGGGGGAAGTAGTGTGTATGTGTGTCACTGGCAATCAAAGTGTTCAAATTTATTACTGGTCCAGAGGCGCAGGTGCGGGCCTACGGAAGACGGCTGAAGACATAGGTGGAGAGGCACCTGCCACTTCCACTGTACACATCAGCAGGGCAAAGAGGGTTGAGTCAGGGGCGGAGCCAAGGGCAGGAAAATTAGGTTTTGCCTAGGGTGTCAAAAATCTGTGCACCAGCCCTGGGCATCCGGGGTAAAGCTGTCCCCATAGACTGTCCTCTGCACCGCCATCAACGTCATCAATTGCGCGGTCGTGCGACACTGTAACTAAATAAAATTGATGTCCTTTTTTTCCCCACAAATAGTGCTTTCTTTTGGTGTTTTTTTTTTTTTTTTACTACTAATGGCGGCGATCTGTGATTTTTTTGTGGGACTGCGACATTGTGGCGGACAGATCGGACCCCTGACTGAAATTTTTGACACTTATGGGGGGACCAGTGACATTACCGCGCTCGCCCCCTAGCTGCCTGCGTGTGACCGACGTATAGCTACGGCGGTTTGCCCAGGAGCGGCTGCCTGCCACAGTATAACTGTAGTGGGCGGTCGTAAAGTGGTTAATCATTAACCATGTGAGTTGCTAAATGTTGAACCCTCATTAAATGTAACCATTTAGCTACACTTAGAGGCGCCCTCTCTTTTATTCTCTGTAGCTCCTGCTGGATTTTGCTTCTAATCCCCTTGGAGAGGCTGCCATTCGCGGATGGACATTTTTTGGTTACACAGCCTATCACATTGCTATAATCTTTTTATATGGACTATAAACTGAAGGTGGAATAAATGGTTGTGGAACGAATCATCTGAGTTTCAATTGTTTCTTATGGGGAAATTTGATTTGATATAGTAGTGCTTTGGATTACAAGCATGTTTCTGGAATTAATTATGCTCGCAATCCAGGGTTTAACTGTATTTGCAATTTAAACATAGCTAAATAAACCAAAAAATACAAAAATAAAATGACTTTCTCTTTCATCACAGAAAAGCAGAATATAGTACCAATAATGAGGATTCATTAGAAATCTTAATACAATAGAATGCGGGCATATGAGCTCCTACCAAGAGAAGTGTGAGTTACTGTGAGAACATACAATAATGTTCTATTGTCCAGCTCTATGATTGCTCTTACGTAAGGAGCAAATTGTGTGGAATAGATTAAAAAGTACTGACCCCTTGAGTATCACTGCATCTTGCCACAATTACCGCTACAATAATGGACAAGTGAATATGAACAGAGCGTGCTCATTATAGGTGCATGAATAGAAAGCATTAAAAGGAATAAATGGGTTATTTTAGTGCCTATTTTCTGACAATTACATGTATGATTCCATGTGGATATTAATTCTAGGCTTTATTGAGTTTTAATGTGTCTGCGTCGATATAGACTAGGAAAATGCTCATGTAACCTTGCAGTGTAATTTCACTTTTGAGTAAGTTTTCGGTGATAAGCTAGCAAATATCAAACTGTTCATTGAACAGAAATTAATTTGAAGAGTTAGCTAGGTTGCGCAACAAAATATCCATCGGTCGGCTTCTGTAATTTTTCAACTTCAATCTAATAAGTTTCCGTTTTTTTTTTTTTTTGTTCTTTGATCATGCGTGACCACTTTAGTTTGTTGAAAATCATAATTGTCAGTTTGTAATCTGTATTTTTTTTTTTAATGAAGTTATTAAAAAATGCAACTATGTTGGTAATTTGTCTCCTAATGCTGGGCTTCCACAGGTCTTTAATACTGGGTTCACACTATTGCAATGTCAGAACCAGATCGTTTCCAGTGCGGGTTCCCGTATTGCATATTTCTCGCAGGCAGTTCACACTGCCCTATGCAAAACACCTCTGGTGTCAATACAAAGTTAATTACACTCCCGTATCTGTTCGCAGATCACAGTGCGAACTGTCAAATGGTGCAGGAATCGGATCGCATGGATGTTCACACCCACGTGATCCAATTCCAGCGCGGGCCAAAAAAGGGTGCTGCACTATTTTTTTCTGAATGCGATGCAGGGTTCACACTATTGCGATGCCAGAACCAGATTGATTCCAGTGCCGGTTCCCGTATTGCGTGTCTCTCAATACAAAGTTAATGACACCCCCAGATCGGTTCCCAGATCGCAGTGCGAGCTGTCAAATGGTGCAGGAATGGGATGTTCACACCCATGTGATCCAATTCCAACGCAGGCCAAAAAAAGGGTCCTGCACCATTTTTGTCTGTGTAGCAAGGTGTCCCGGCCTGTGGCCTAATGTGGGTCTGCCACTGTTACCGGTTACCTTTCCAGCCCATATGAGCTGCGGCCCTGGATGTAGAGACTGAGACATGGACAACTCTGGCATCTTGGTTTTATTGTAGATAAAGGGGATGGGAGAAGGGAATTAGTGAGATACTCCTTTAGGCTTCAACTATGTACACTTGGGACTTGGTTCCTGAAAAATGCCCGTTGGCGCTTCCTTGACACCAGCCAGCGCCAGCCAACGCTCACTAACTCTGAGAGTACTCTGTAGCTTAATAGAAGTGCTGAATCCTTGATTTAAAGTCCAAAAGATCCAGGACTGTGAAATTGTAGAACCACTGACACTATTACACTGCAACAAGTCACTGAATACTTCCCTCCCGCCTTGCTCTGGCTTGAGGTAGTATGTTGTAGAACTGTAAATCCCAACTGGCACACTCTGTACAATTCAGGGCCCAATAGTGACGCCCCCTTTAACCTTGAACCTTGAATTCTTCGGGGTTCACTGTCTATGCACCCCCCTCTGTAACTTCAGGGTCCTCAACCTAGGTAACCTCTTTCCGCTAGCTGGCACTGGATCCCAGAACCTCTTCCAGAGTGGTCCCCTTTAACTCTGGCAGACCCCCAGGGGCAATCCTCAGTACTCACGACCTGTGTAGGCTTTCCTGGGACTGAACCCCTCTCTCTCTCTCTGCAGGTTCTCGGCACACCGGATCCCCTCAGCTCAACTCAGCACTCTCTGGATTCTCAGGCGACACCTCGAGACATCTTCTTTCCTCAGACAGGAGGAAAGACAGCCGCACTCTCCATCCTGGGACTCTGCTCCCGCCAAAAACATTGTGTCATGTGCCACCCCCAAACGTATACCCACTCCCAGAATCCCTTGCAGCACACTCTGCCTTCTGGGGTAGTTACAAGCCTGGATCTGTCCCCTGATTGGGTTTTCTCCACCGCCCTATGAGAACCCTCTCACGGGAGACAAGGCCCACTATACCTTTACCTAGCACCTACCTGTAGGATGCTGCATCTGAATGCGATGCAAATTCAGTCATATAATCTGTATTTGTGAAACAAAGGGTTAATGCTGCGCTATGGTGATGTGTAAGGTGCCTCCAAAAGTGCTGCTGTGCGTGAAATCATAAGGATTTTATAAATGTTAATGCAAAGAAACAGCGCAGATTTGGTGTAATGGACAATAAAGTGCTCAACGTGGCTGAATGTATATAAATAATATCAAAATTCAAACTCTATAATAAAATTACAACCCCCCCGTGAAGTGAATAAATAAATAGAGTTCATAGAAAATAATAATAAATAAATAATAAATCTCCAATAACAGTCCAAAAAATATCAGTCCAAAATATTAATTCAGTGCTTCAGCAAGTAGCCAGTGAAAGTTGCTGAAATAGAATAAGGTGCTCAGGTGCTGTAAATCAAGTGAAATGGCATGCTGCAATGGTGTGGTGATATGGCGACTTTATCCTCTCCCCTAGGTTATTCCACTTACCGGACAAAGTGGACCCCCAAACCTTATAGTGTAAGGGTCACACAAGCAGAGTCCGGCATGCAATCCGGGCAATGATCCTTAGATCTTGGTTGTGACCACTAAGGGGTCTCCTATGGACTCCCGGCAGGATATGACCATATGGAAAGGAAAAAAATCCCAATAGCGTGATATTGCTACAAAATGTTTATTAAAGAATCCAAGTAAAAAACTCACATTTATTGCGGTATATACAGGCGGTGAATGTCATAGATCGGTAGATCTCTAAGATTACGGTGTGCAGCGGGCTCCCTTGGCTCCGGCGTGCGTTCCACCGCTACCGGAAATGACGTCACGAAAGGCATGGAACCGGAAATTGCGTCAACGCGTTTCGCCTCCCACTTTCGCCTTCCACTCCAATCTGTATTGCTGAATTCGCATCGCACAGACATTGCATGTGATCTGCACAGCAATGCGGTACGAATCACATGCCATGTCTGACATCGCAGTAGTGTAGGCTGGGTTCACACTGATGCGCTTTCACAATGCAATTTGTGTTTTGACAGTTGCAAATTTAAGGTGATTTCTGAAGGGACTTGGCATAGCTGTCAATTAAATTTGCAACCCACCTGCACTAAACTCACACAGGACCCTTTCTTTAACTGGATCAGCCTTCATAGAAGACAATGTATTTTCAGATGCTATGCCAATCTAATAATTTCGGATCCGATTTGCATCAGTGTAAAATGGCCCTAAGAACAGAGAATTGAAATATAGAATACAGACATGAGATGAAGCCTACCTGCTTGAGGTTTCAGGTTGACATTCAGGGAGTATTGTAGTGCCCCAGGCCATTCCACTGTAAAGAAAAAAAAAAGTCTTGTTGTCAGTATTTTTATGGGCTAAACCAGGGGTCTCTAAACTTTCTAAACAAAGGGTCAGTTTACTGTCCTTTAGACTTTAGGGGGGCCTGACTGTGGCCAGTGGGAGTAAATAATGTCCTAGTGTGGAAGGAAACCATACCTCATGGCCATGTTAGGTCAGTGATGTGATGTGATGTCACAAGCATCCACGTCCCTTTGTGTATGTCAGCTGCAGGGTGGGGAATCTCCTGCAGCTCACTGGCCCAGCAATGATAGCTACCTTCTGGGTTCAGACTGAACACAAGCTCATCCCTATCCTCCCATACAGGTAAAGTGCTTGGGAAGATAGGGGCTGTCTGACCACATCTGATAAATTTAAAGCGGAACTTGAGCCTTACTTTCAATCTTGCACAGTTGTGCAGGCTCTTCTCCAGTACTGAAATTGCTTACTCTGATTTCACTCCACACTGTGAGCACCTCACAGTGTTCATTAGAAGCTGCATCAAGTCAGAGCCTGGCTCAAGTCCTGGTTGGAGGATGTCCAGCATCATGTTGTGCTTTCCTCCCCAGCCTGTCTATCTGGCCCCTTTTATTTATTAGATTTCAGTTCTTTCAATTATGATGGCTCAGCGTCACATGTTGGCATTACCTAGAGCAATCTACACGCAAATGCAGTTTGCCTAGGAGCTTGAACTGGTTGAACTCGATGGACTATTGTCTTTATTCAATTTTACCTACTATGAAACTTCCACTACTCTGGAACGACACCCATCCGCCAAGGTATTGTTTTATTTTTATATCTTCTTTATATAGTCAGCCCACTGCTCACAGAACACTGTGATGTTTTGAGGAAGCTATGTACAGCACCCTGTTGGCTCTTCCCAACAGCCATAATCTGCCTGCACTGTATGAAAACAGGGTCGCTGAATAGGCTAAGTAAATGTAGTTCTTTTTGGCTCCTCTGTAACCAGTGGAGCAGTTTGTGATTGATTTGGGCTGTTCTGTGCTTTACAGGATGCAAGTTTGATTACTTTCCCCTGTCTTCTGGAGGATTCCAGAATATAGTGAATTGGGAGGAGGCAAATCAGCAGCCTGGATATTTATGTTGTTTCTTCCCTTCTAGGAGGGTGCAAAGAAGGTGTGTCATGGACTTGCAATAGTGTTTAGAGGCTTACCTGTTCCTTCATGTCTGTATTAGAGGGCAGACTTCACTTCTGGTTCCCTTTTATCATCTCTCCTTCCTGTTTCTGCCCCACCCCAGGTCAACACAGGAAGTCTATATTAACCAGTGCACTGCAGGTCTGCTTTGCTGTTCAGCAGTGTTTTTTTCTTGTTTCCTGTCTGCTGTGTGCTGATCTACCTTTCTGTGTACCGACTTTGGCTTGTCTCTGACTATTCCTGTTTGCCTGTTACCCTGACCTTTGGCCTGTCCCTTGGTTACCCTCGTCTGCCTGTTACCCAGACCTCGGCTTACCCATCACCATTCTGTGTGTCCTGAGTGGCTGCTTCCCTTCTCTTTCTACGGAGCGTGACCCGGGGGACCCCAGGGGCCGCGACCTTGGCCCAGCTGCAGCCAAGTCCATCCTCCCCACTAGAGGCTCTGGTGAACACCTGCTGGGTCTTAGACTCCGCACCCTGGGGAATCTTGGGCTCACGTTTGGGTCCATCTGCAGCAGTCTGCTATCGGGTTCACTACCTTGCGCTGCACCCCTGCCTCCAACAGGGTGCAGTTGTCTCCTGGCCACAGGTGACCTGACAAGGTGGCTGAGGAGTGCATAAATAGCATGGAGTCTTGGGCAGCCATGTTCTTGTCCAGGATGCAAAGTTTCCATCCTTCTCAAAGCTGCCCTTCTAGGTAGCCTAGCTGAAGTTCCAGCTATATTCATCGAGGTCCCAGCTATGTTAAAGCTGGGGGCCTGTTTCTTGAAAGTCTCTGGAACTAATCAAGGGATTTCACTAAGGACCTGGTCTGAATTTCTCTGGGGAAATGTTCATCTGATATCAGAAGGAGGCATCCAAGTATCCAGGGACATTGTAAATACAGACCTGAGTGTAGGAGCCTGGTAACTGTTGCTGCTGCTATTCCTTTGTGCATCAGTACTAGTGCTTGCCTGGCCTGGGATATTTCTGATGGTGTCTCAGGACTGTCCATTTTCTGGGCTATTGCTAGAGGGGCTGTCCTAAGATGTAGTGAAAAAGTGGAGATTGTCCTCTGATTACTATTCAGCCTCCATGGAGTATCCCACAGCTCCCTATGCCCTGTCCAAGAAAATTAGGTTAAACATTTTAAAAAAGCAACTTCTATGTAGCACCCTCTAGGGTGCTAGATGTAAATAGGTTAGTTGTAGTGTAGGAAAATTTGGTCTGGCTGAGATCCAGGCCTGGGTTGAATCTGGGTCAGGGCGGAGTAACTCAGGGAGGCTGGATTACTCAGCAAGCAACACCTCTGGTAACACCCCCTGCTCTCTGGAACCTTGGAGAAGCTTCCAGAAGTAGAGGGTGGAGTCTAGGAGGAGCTGCTTGGAGTATTGATGAGGGCCCCAGCCAATCCCTATCAAAGTGGGCGGCCAAGGGGGCAGGACCTCATAAATACGGCCATGCTAGCAGGGGCAGTCAGGTGGAGGATGGAGATGGTGTGTTGAGGAGGCTGTCGGAGGCCCTCGCAGGGTGCCCCCTAGTCTGGGGGGTTGACCGAAGGCCTGGAGCCCAGGTTCTGGAGGGACCCACTACAACACACATGACTTCCTAGAGTCATGGGAGAGGACAGTGGGAGAGAGTTATAATGTCCAGGAGATCTCCTCAGGAGTCAGCCGGGTGGTCTGGTGAGTGACCAGTCTGGGAGGAATGTGGAGAGAGAGAGAGTGTCAGTCTGGGAGGACTGTGGAGAAGTAGCCAGGAGGGCTAGTGAAAAGGGCAACTGCAGCAAGGCGGGCTGGCAGTGCCTGAAGAGGTGGTACTAGGACCAGTAGCGACAGGGATGTATGCTGGACACTGACTGTTTGCTACATACCAAGGGGCCTCGGGTTCCTGTCTGCAAAGGGCTATTGCTTCTAAATCTGACTTATTGCCTTTGTCAGATCCATAAAACAGTGTGCCAGCTGGAGTTCTGCAAGAAAGCTAGTGCTGGAGAAAGAGAAGGAATGTATATAGACTGTATATAGGAAAGTTGTCCCTGAAGTTGTCTGAAGTCAAGTGGGCATCCCATATTTTCCATAACCCCTATCCAAGTTCTAATCCCTCAATAAATTACAAAAACAAAGCACAGTACTGTTCTCTGACTCAAGTGTGCCTCTGAAAATTTGGTGTGCCTGGCTGTGGAGGGTGGGGGGATCCCATTTCTACTTGCAGCTCCATAGGGGGTGTGCTACACCTAGACTGTTATTGAGCCAGAAGAGTGACTGTTGCTGTGTGTCTGGCTGCCGTGGCACTAATCTGTGAAAGGAACCTGTGGCAAATCAGCTGGCCCTTTGTGAGGGGTGCTACAACAGAAAGGTTTTATTTTAAAAAATGTAATTACATTTTGAGAAGGAGAGAACAAAGGGCAAAAGATAGGATTAAACTTTAGATTTCAGAGTGTGCTCAAACCCTACAATCTATTGGACTTTACAGTCATATTTGGATATTCAGCAGAACTACTGTAACAGGAAAAAAGAGGAAGGACTATGAAAACAGAGGTTGCTCATAAAAGGTTTATTTAGCTGAATATCTATTTCAGTGACTTCAGTTGGGCTTTAAGTGAAGTCTTCTCTGGTTGTTGTGGGGAACTGTGCTATTTTTCTATACAGTTTTCATGCATTTTAGTCCCTAGTCTGTCACCACCAAATTACCCTCCTGCTTTCCACTCATTTTAAATTTACTCTTTGTATGTGTAACCTTTTTAAAAACAGGTACCTGGAGTTCATAGATAAAGAAATGGAAATGCATAGTGTGCAAAACTCTATTTAAATGTATGAAAGATTTTTTTATGCAGGCTGGTGGTCACATTTAAGTAGCTGCCATGCCCTGGAGAAATATATGAAAAATAAAAAATATCCCTATTTCCTCTGCTAATGCCTGGAGGGAAAACCTGAATAATTGTTGCATGGACCCACTGGTGACCAGAATGCTTACTAATTTATAGCCTGCAATCTACAGTAAATGTAAATGTTTCTCAGTGCTGAAAGTGCATCTGTTGTGTGCAAGCCAGTTTGCTATTAAGGAGTGGTTGAAGGTTAACACTTGGCATATTTAAAGGGTCATTCTACTCAAAACTGACATTTGATTTGACAGTTTTTAATGTTTCTTGTGACTCTATTTGTGACATCTCTGCACTGAGTTCCTGGGTTTGCACTCCTGCAGTGGCCATTATGAGTAGGTTCCTACCTTCCTTGTTGATAAAGTGAAGGTTAAAGTAAGTTCACTTTAAAGCCCTATTGATAGCCATGTATGTTGTGCAGTCAGATTGTATACCAAGTAAAGAACATGGAATTCCTTTTTTGTTTATTTCTATAATGTGTGTGCTGCTTTAACAGCACATTGGAGAACTGTAATGCTGTTCTTGCACAGAGAGCAGCAGTTGGGGTCCCTAGCAGTCTATCACACCCCTGGAGATTGCTTCAATCAACAATACCCTAACTCCCTGAGCAGCGTTGTTAATTGGAGCACTTTGCAGAGGCAGTGTTGAATCACTGGAGACGTGAGGGATTGATAGCTGGAAGCCGCCTAAAGTGTTGGGGGATGGAGAGCTAGAAGCCACGTAAAGTGTCGGCTACTTGCTTTCATAGGGGAGAATGTTTATTATCGCATCATGGGGATCATGCTGGGGGATGCTAATATAATGATTGAGGGTGAGAAGGGGTTAGAGGGAATGTATTATGTTATATTTCTACATTAGATATACTATGTATTGTTTTGAACCACTCCCATGTCCTGTACTGTATCCACTTCAGCCACTGATACTGACTTGCTCCAGCTAATCTATCACTTCCCAACTTGAACTAGCTTGCAATAGATATAGAGCCTATATTTTAGGGCTCTATGTCTAAGCTCATGTAGGGAATAAAACACATCAGTGGGAGGTCGTGTGTGGAGTGTTTCAGTGCTGCTTAAAAAAAATTAGAAGATTAATTTAGGCTTTTGCGCTACATGGATGTATGCAGCTTTGCAACTTTTGCAAGCTGAGACCTCTCTCTCCTCTCCCTTGTGTCATGTGCCCCGTCTCCATTAAAGCTAACTCCTTACAGCTAAGTATGCTTATTTATTTGAATAAAAACAAATTTATGCAGCGCTAGCAATAAATAAGTGAAAATGTGAAATTATGATAAAACCAATCTATATCATATAAATTCAAAGAATAATATTATATTGTATCAATCACATTAAGTGCATAAAATTATTGCAATAATTATATAAAGTGCATGATAAACTAAAAAAATTGAATATAATTTTCAAGTGGAAAGATTAAAGTGCATAAATAGATAATTTGGTGAAAAAAGTCCTTATTGATGATCCAATAGGTGCCAAAGTGCCAAGTGAATAAAGGTGCTTATAGGTGAAGGTGCCCTCTTGGTTCCCCACTCACCGGATTAAGATTGTAAAAAAGCCCTTGGTTTTATTGCACATTTGCCCAGGATCTGATGTGGGGTTCCTCCGATGTGACCTCCAAGTTGAAATCGTCTCCGATGTCACCATTAAAAGAAAAAAGGGCCATACATCGTGAAGTACGTAGATATATTTTATTTCCCCAAAAAGCGATTCAATACTTACAGGATAAAAAGGTTAAAAAAGCATGTATCAAACAAAGCAAGTATGCTTATTTATTTACCATTTAGACCTGCCCTGCAGATGCAGTAACAGCCCATCCAGTTGAGTCCTCAGGGATGGGGTGCAGTGGGTACCAATGTATATAAATAATTTTCCATTGAAACATTTGCCACAAAAAAGCAGTGACAGCTCAGCAGATCACTGCTGTCACTTGTAGACAAAGAGCCAGCACTGGAAGTCTTCCTACTCTCACTTTCTTAAGACATTATCTAATGCACAGGGCTTTTTTTCTGCTGGAACTTGGTGGAACTCAGTTCCACCACCTTTGGCTCAGACCCTCGCTCCCTGCTCACCACTATCACTTGTAAACACAGGGGTCTAGCTTCTGTATTTACAAGTGACAGCTTGTCTCGCAATGGCTTCCACAGATCTGATCTCCTGAGTGACTCCAACTTAATGCAGGATGAAGACAAGGGAGATGCAGGTGCCCGGGGTGCAGTGGGGATGCGGACACTCCTACTGAAAGATCTCCCTGCAAGCAAGAGAGGCAGAGCCACCCACAGTGTGCGGAGAGGTACTAGAGAAGAAGAGGGGTGAAATTGAGATGTGGATTGGGCATGTAGAGGTAAGCAGCTGTGGAAGAAGGCTGAAATCTGCACTCTATGTGTAGCGCACCCCTGAATTCTGCGCCCTGTGTGTAGCGCACTCCCGAACTCTGCACATGGAGCACCCCTAAACTCTGCACTCTATGTATAACCCCACCAAACTCTGTACTCTGTACATAATGCACTCCTGGTATTTATTGCCACTTTAAGACTTCCCCACCGTTACTGAAATTTTACCATACCCACTATTTGATGCAGTTTGGAAGGTGTATGTGTCGGAGGGAGGGGGTTTTGGGGAGGTCGTGGTTGAGTTGCCGCACCTATTTTCTGAGAAAAAAAGCCCTGCTAATGCAGAGCCCAGCAGAGGAAGCAAGCTGTGAATGCATTCCTGTGCTGGCTCTTTGTTTGCAAGAGACAGCAGCTGTTACTGATTCTGCAGAGTGGATGTCTGAATGAAGAATTATTTAACTACAGAGGTGCTCAATGCTCCTGATCCCTATATAACCCCCCCCCCCCTCCCAGAGCCAGGGACTGTAGCATGCGTGTGGGCTGCTAAGGCAGCAGTTCTGCCAGTGATTAGTATTAATCAATATATTCCTAATCGAGAAACTCACATCTATTCTATTGGACATAATTACCTATAAAAGTATAGGTACACTGACAGTTGGAATGCACAATTGTAAAGCAATACTTATATACACACAGGTGCGCTTCCTTCAAATGTAATTTACCATAAATAACTGTGAATAGTGACCACAATACACGAATTGTGAATAAATATTAAATAAATATAAACAACGTGAAGCAATTAAAATACTCAAACCATAATATCATACGCAGTATTTGTGCAAACAAATGCATGTCCCACAACACATGAAAAAGAAGCATGCCAGTGAACACAATATAACTAATGTGAATGAATATTGAATAAATATGTACAAAAATGTGAAACAATAAAATTACTCAAAGCATAATTTTAAATGCATGCCACACAATGCATGAAAAAGAGGAAATACTAAAATATTTAAGTCTATGCGGTAGACCCAGACTTGGGCTCCACTTGTTTGCTTCCTCCCCCTCCTCTGTTGTCACATTTGGCACCTTTTGAGGGAGAGGGGGTAGCGGGTACCTGTTTTCGGCCAACCTCCTCTTCTCCTGCCGCTGGGCCATTCACAATGTGCATGTACAGTAGAAAACCGGCTGTTGAAGCCGCAAAGCCTTACCGCTGGTTTCCCCTACAAGGAATGGTGGCGGCAGCACCCAAGAGTACTCGATGTATGTATGCCTTTAAGAGCCTCTCTTGCCAAGGCAGACCTCTGCCATTCCAACTAACTAAACACTCAGGGGTTAAAGGATCATGGATCCTGCATATATGCTCAAAGGAAGCCAAAGGAGCCAACATGGTGCAAAACCGCCACGCAGGTTTATTTCAGCAAAGCACAGGCAAACATTTACAGGAAAATGAGTACAGAGCAGTATAAACGAAAACGCCACCATGTATAGCTGATATGATAACATCAACGGCTAGCCCCCGTGCGACACGTTTTGCAGTCAACAAGCGTTCTCAAGGGAAAGGGAGCATTCTTCTAGATTGTAAGCTCTAACGAGCAGGGCCCTCTAGTTCCTCCTGTTTTTAACTGTATTGTAACTGTATTGTCTTCCCTCACATTGTAAAGCGCTGCGCAAACTGTTGGCGCTATATAAATCCTGTATAATAATAATAATAATTACTTACCCTGTCAATACTTATTCCACGTATTTATTTTACAAAAAAATGTTTAATAGGGTTTTTCAAAAATGGACAAGTAGGCAATGGTATGGAATGGATATAAGTGGATTGTGGGGGAACAGCCCTACTGCAAGGTGTCTGCACCTCCTGTTTAATAAGTACAACTCACAACCTAGGGGAAGAAATTACCTAAGTGGCACATGATAGTGGTACATGATAAGCAAGCAAACAAAAAGACGAAAGAAGCCCAGAAGTGCAAAGCATAGCAGAAAGAGAAAAGAATGAAGGAAGACGTTGAGGGGGGAGATCCCCCAGGATACTTTTACATGTTCACAGCAAAAAGCTGCATGAATTTCTCAAGTCGAAGGTAAGTACACATCTCAAGTGAATAACAGACTGATACAGACAGAGCTTCCCCCAGAAGGAGAGGGAGGGGCGAGGAGCCAATAAATGCTCTGCCCCCCCTTTAACCCCCCCCCCCACACCACCTCTTTCAACTTATTTTTTTTCTTCTTTCCCTCTTCCACTCCCTACTTGTACTTTTCCCTCATTCTTTCCTCTTACAGACCTTACACAGCAATACCAACTCTTATCTCTTCCCACTCTGACAAAGCCTGCTCCTTAGATACCTCCACTTGTACCACTCTTGACCCCCACTTTGCATCCAATATACCACATACAGATGCCCCTGTTTAGGGAACACATACATTTGGCTTGCTATCACCTGCTCATCATATCTACAGTATAACAGCTTGAATATCTCTCTAATGTTCTATTTTTTTCTCTTTACGCTACTAATTTATTTAATATGGCTGTTATACCCTGCATTGATATTGCTCTTTGTACTTACCTATTATTACTTATAAAGGATCTCAATAAAAGTCAAGAGAGATATTGCTTGTTGTTTGCAATAGGTCACTTTACTCTGCATAGTGCTTTGTTTTAAAGGACTTCATCTTCAAAAAAAAAAAAAAAAAAAAAAAGGATAGGCACAGTATAGCTTCAAAGTTTTAGAGCAAATGCCCTTCTGAGCCCCACCCCAGCTGCCATTATCCAACCATGACCCAGATTTTTTGCCTAAGATCTTGAAATAGCTTTTTTTTCCATATTTTAGCTCTTTTTGGCTACAGCCTGAAGCCATCCAATCTCTGTCTGAGATTTAATTGAATGCAAAGAAGAGTATCTTCTGGTTTCTATCTGCATGTGACAGCACAGGTCACACAAAGGTTTCATGAGAATGTCTTGATCCAAGCATTGTCTGACCCTCCGTGGCATTGTTAATGAGCTTGGACTATGCTGGCAATCTCAAAATGCAGAAAACGAATGCACGAGCTTTAGAAAATCAGTCACGGAAACAGCTTGAGGTGCGTCCGAAGGTCCTAAATATTGCATTAAAAGTCAGTTTTTCTAAATGTCAGTTTACCCAGCAAGACTGGTTTCCTACATCTGAAGATAATAAAATATTCACAAGTTCAGATCTCTAAAATAAGTCAGCATGGGCTCAGGCCTTACACAGAACAGTCGGAAGCTTGAAGGTCAAAACTACCACCAGGAGTCTGAAATGTGGACTATTTATCTGTTGTGCCTGGTAATGTCTCAGCACACAGAATACAGACTAAATGATAATGTCTCATACCTTTGTGACCCTATGACTGTATTGTCACATTGATGAAAGTAATGATACATTACCTACCTTCTAGAGGAAGCTGATATGTACTTAGAAAGCCTATTAAGCATGACATGGCTTTTTTATTTATTTTTTTTCTTACAAAATTTGCCATGTACTACAGAGTAGAAATGCAAATTGTTATTTTAGGATAGCTGATTTCATTGTCACAATGCATAAAAACAAATTAAATGCATTTATTGTGTTGGAGAGGTACACTAAGATGGTACTTTATAGATATATTATTAATGTAATGGTAGAGGAGGAAAGTATTTGGATTTTCTTCTTTTTACTCCATAGTGAAACCACAATTTATCCCAACTCTAAAGGCTCGTACACACTATATTAAAATCGGGCAAACATTTTCGTCTGAGGAACAATCCTACGATTTTCTGATAGTGTGTACACAACTTTCGACAGCCCAAAAAAGAACATTTCTGAAGGGACAAATTCAAAATTTTTTCTTGTATGGGAACAGAATGAATGATTTTTGTTTAATGTGTACCGTTTTTGTTCAAGAAACAAAAGACTACGCATGATCAGAAACAATAAAGAACAACAAAAAAAAAAGCCTTTGTTGTATGAGGATTTTTGAACATTATTTCCTTCCTCCGTTCAGGCTTACCGTGAAACAAGGAGGAAAATCTTATTTAAATGCTAAATACTATTTTCTTACATTGTGTACCCCACTTAAATTACCTGGGGGCCTGTGCTGCATCTTCAGGTCCATCCTAGCTTAAAGCCTAGCTGGCTATACATTATACAATTTTCTTGGTCAATTTCCTTTAGATTTACGTTTAACTGTCTAGTGCAAAGGCCTGCCTGACTGCCAACAAATTGAAAGTGTTTAGGTTTGACCTCAAATTATATGGTTTTAGTAAATCTAAAGGAAAATTGTACAAGAAGATTATATAATGTATGGCCTGCCTAAGTGTAGCTAAAATTAAAATCAGTAAAATGGACATAACTTACAGCCAGTAGGATGTGTCCCTTGTACTGATTATCCTCCTCGCCCCATCCGGCCAGTGCAGCAGGGGTTAGCTATCACAGACTCTCATCAAGAAAGCCTGACTATGCCCACCCATGCTATATATACAGTGCATATAGCCTTACTACAGCTTTTATGAACAGAACTGGATATATGAATTGAGGGGGCAGAGTTTTATTTTTTTTATTTTTTTCAGGTATTTATATAGCGCTGTCAATTTACACAGCGCTATACATATACATTGTACATTCACATCAGTCTCTACCCTCAAGGAGCTTACAATCTAAGACCCCTAACTCACATTCATACATACACATGCTAGGGCCAAATAAGAAAGGAGCCAATTAACCCACCAGCATGTCTTTGGAGTGTGGGAGGAAACCAGAGTACCCGTAGGAACCCCTAGCAGGCACAGGGTGAACATGCAAGCTCCAGGCAGGTAGTGTTGTTGTTGGGATTTGAACCGGCGACCCTTTTGCTGCTAGGTGAAAGGGCTTACCACTACACCACTGTGAGTTACCAATCATGTGCCCATTAGATTTTCTGGGATCCTGTGCATAAGGTACAAAAATTTTGTTTTCAAAAGGTAAATGCAATAAAGGATATGTATTACATTGTTTTTTCATTGGAGTGTGTTTACAAATATTTTAAAATCCATTTAAAGAGACCGCAGACCATTCATTTAATCAAAAATTGTCCCATAAGATTATATGTGCAGCTCGTATATTTTATGCATGTTATTTACCTGTATTCATCGGCAAAAGCCCCTGTCGTGTAGATATCAAAAAGCCCTAGGATTACTGCCATCTTGGATGTGATGTCAGCAGCCTCAGCAGGGAGGGGTGGATGAGCTGGGCCAGCAAAGACATTAATTAGAAACTCCTAGTAGAAGAGAGGGCTATGATGGGCAAGGATGGAGGGCTGTGGTAGGTAATTGGCTCTACCTGTAGTGGCCAAATTCCTCGGCAAGTTTAAAAGTGAATTGCAAGCAAATAAAAAAATAATTTATGGAAAAATACTGCAAGTAAGCATGTAAAGTACATAACGAGGTTGATTTACTAAAAGAACTTGTACTAATTTTTTCCAGAGCTGAGTAAATGTGGTAAAGCTCTGCTGATTCCATCGTCCAACCACGTGCAAGATAAAATTTGTTTTTTTTTTCCTTGCACCTGATTGGGTATTCTTCACAAAGTGAAGCTTTACTACGTTACCTTTACCAAGCAAAATGAATGCAACTGCACTTGCAAAGTGCACAGTCTATTTTGACTTTAGTAAATCAACCCCAGTGTTTCATAAGTTGAAAACAGGGTTTCTTTAAAACTAAGAGCATGTAATTTTAATTATCCAGATATAGACTGGGCAGAAGGAACTGCGCATTCATCTAAGGCGTGCCATTTCCTAAATGTTTTGCAGGACAAATTCATGAGTCAGATGGTGAATGCACCGACAAGAAACAATGCGTTACTAGACCTACTGATTACTAACAATACAGACCTGATCACAGATGTAGAAATACAGGGCAACTTAGGAAACAGTGACCACAGGTCAATTCGTTTCAGCAAAAATTATAGAGATAGGAAACACAAGGGTAATACAAGGACACTAAATTTCAAAATTTCAAAAGCAAACTTCCCTATACTGCACTCTGCTAGACTATATAAAATGGGATAAAATCGTAGGAACAAAGAACACGGAGTAAAAATGGGAGTGCTTTTAAGAACATACTATATAAAGGTATTGGCCAGTGAATTCCAACGGGGAATAAGTTTAAAAGAGCTAAAATAAACCCTGGGTGGCTAAACTTCAACATAAAAATGCATAAAAAAAACTAAAGAAAAAGCCTTCAAAAATACAAGACTGAGGGGTCATTGGCAGCATTCCAACATTACAAAAAATGAAATAAGAAATGTAAGAGCGCAATCAAGGCAGCTAAAATAGAACCTGAAAGGCACATAGCGGAAGAGAGTAAAAAAAAAAACCCAAATAAATTATTTAAGTATATAAATAGCAAGAAAAGGAGGCCACAACACATTAGCCCCATAAAGGATGATGAAGGGAATCTGGCTACAAAGGACAGAAGGACAGAGAGGAGGCAAAGGTGCTAAATAAATTCTTCTCCTCAGTCTTCACAAGAGAATTGGGAGGTTACAGTAACCCAGCTAGTAGTGTTAAAGTTAATACCACGTCACAGGAAGCACCCTCATGGTTAACAGAACACAGACTCAGAACTAGACTTGAAAAACTTAACATAAGACACCGGGACCAGATGGCTTTCAGCCGAGGGTCCTTAAACAACTCAACCAGGTGATAGCCAGACCATTGTTCCTAATTTTTAGGGATAGTCTACTGACAGGAATAGTACCAGCTGATTGGAAAAAAGCCAACGTGGTACCAATATTTAAAAAAGGGTCAAGATATATCCCTGGGAATTAAAGGCTGGTTAGCCTAACATCAGTAGCCTGTAAGATATTGGAGGGGATTATAGGGGACTATATACAAGACTTTAGTAATGAAAACGGTACCATTAGTAGAAATCAGCATGGATTCTTGAAAAATTGCTCTTGCCAGACCAATCTATTAACCTTCTATGAAGAAGTTAGCTGCTATCTAGATAAAGAAAGGCCTGTGGATATGGTGTATCTGGATTTTGCAAAGGCATTTGATACAGTTCCCCACAAATATTTACTGTACAAACTAAGATATGCAGGTATGGACCATAGAGTGAGTACCTGGATTAAAAGCTGGCTTCAGGGGGGAGTACAAATGGTGGTGATAAATGGGGAGTACTCAAAATGGTCTTGTGTTGGAAAGTGTGGTCCTCCAAGGATCTGTTCTTGGACCAATCCTATTTAGTTTATTCATAAATGACCTAGAGGGTGGGATAAACAACTCAATCTCCATATTTATGGACAATACTAAATTAAGCAGGCAAATAATTTCTATGCAGGATGTGGAAACTTTACAAGAAGACTTTACCAAAATAATGAATTGGGCATCTACATGGCAAATGAGGTTTAATTACCTTTGGCATTTGGGTGCCAGAAATGCGAATGCAGGTTACTCACTAGGGTGAGAGCCTTTTGGGGGAATCTAAGATGGAAAAGGACCTGGGGGTCCTAGTAGACGACAAGCACAGCAATGGCATGTAATGTCAAGCTGCTGCAAGCAAAGCCAATAGAATATCGGCATGTATTAAACAGGGGATTCACTCCAGAGATAAAATGATAATTCTCCCACTCTACAAGACTCTAGTCCGGCCGTACCTTGAGTATGCCATCCAGTTCTGGGCACCGGTCTTCTGGAAGGATATGCTGGAACTGGAGAGGAGTCCAGAGAAGGGTAACAAAGCTAATAAAAAGGACTGTAGGATCTCATCTATGAGGAAAGACTACAAGCATTGAACTTATTCTCTCTGGAGAAGAGACGCTTGAGAGGGGATATGATATCAATGTACAAATACTACTTTCTGCTCTCAGACTGTCTCTATGAACCCCTGGTGTTAGTCTCAGGTTTCATGCATCATACTCTTGACACAGAGAGAAAGGCATCGTGGGAACTGTAGTTTTTTACAAGGATATTACTGCACTGCTGAACTGTTTATGAACTGTACTTCCCAGCAAGCCACTGGCTCCAGGAGGGAATTGTGGGAGAGACTCTAAAGGGATCTGCTGAACAGGCCCATGCTCTTTTACTTCCCGGGATCCATCATGTGTGCATCAGTCTGCAGCCTACTGCACACCACCCAGCTGTCTGCAGACTCAGCCCAGGTGGGGCAGATGACCATCGCTGCATCGCGGACATCCCTGCAGTATCGCTGACCGAGTGGAGTCAGCGGGACTCACTAAGACAGCAGAGTCTCACAGCATGGAGAGTTGCCGCTGCCTGTTCTTCCAGAACTCATAAGAAGGACATCAGGATTGGTGAGAGAGCACCTGCTCAGAGTCCAGTTACCAGTTGCTACAGTTTCTCTTAGACACTGAACACAGACACTCTGGATACATCTGGATCAGTTAGTGGATCATTGATAACCAGAACCAGCTCTTCTTCAATGCATGTTTCACACTGTGCTACACTGGGGAATCATTTGTTCTTTGAGCTCCAACTGTTGGTGAAGATCTTAGCAAGGCCTTGCAAATTGAACATTGCTATATCATTGCTCTTAAAGGTAACACATTACTGTTATCTAGATTACCTTATCTCTCATTAGGATACAGGTATTATAGGCCGGCCTGGGGTTCCCCTTTAAATGCATTTCTTATATTAATTTATAGCTTCCTGAGAGATTCATTAACTTACTGCAAGATACTGTGTATATTTGATGTATTTACTTGTTATTATAATTGGTTATTCACTGTTCTTTAGTGGTTATTTTAACTGAGCCCTGGCTGATTATTACTTATTTCAAGCCTTTTCCTTGAGCAAAGCTGAACTAAGGAGTTAAAATCTATTTGCATTGTCTCAGTGTGTCATTTAAAGGTATACACAATATGTCTGAACCTAGAGTGTCAGGAGGGCTGGACGGTTCACAGGGTCAAAGCAGCACAGAAGAACATACAATTACCAGCAACCTTCAAGGGGGCAGTGCTAAATTAAGCTCTGCAGCAACTGCACTTACAAAGTGCATAATCTATTTACCTTTAATAAATCAACCCCGTGTATCTACTGGCAGGATGAACAGATAATAAAACTCATGTGTTAATGCTACTAAGAGGCTGCAGCGTATACACTGCTTAAAAAAATTAAAGGAACACTTTGAAAACACATCAGATCTCAATGGGGAAAGAACTCATGCTGGATATCTATACTGATATAGACTGGGTATTGTGTTAGAAACAAAAGGATGCCACATTGTTTGATGGATATTAAAATTATCAACCTACAGAGGGCTGAATTCAAAGACACCCCGAAAATCAAAGTGAAAAAATTATGAAGCAGGCTAGTTAATTTTGCTGAAAATTCATTACAGCAACTTAAAATGGTACTCAGTAGTTTGTAAGGCCCCCATGTGCTTGTATGCATGCCTGACAATGTAGTGTTCTGGGGTATTTCCTCCCAGATCTGGACCAGGGCATCACTGAGCTCCTGAACAGACTGAGGTGCAACTTGGTGGCATTAGATGGACTGAAACATAATGTCCTAGGGGTGTTCTATTGGTTTTAGTTCAGGTGAGCGTGGGGGCCATTCAATGGTATCAATTCCTTCATCCTCCAGGAAATGGCTGCATACTCTCGCCACATGTCATGCACCAGGAGGAACCCAGGACCCACTGCACCAGCATAGGGTCTGACAATGGGTCCAAGGATCCTGATACCTAATGGCAGTCAGGGTGCCATTGTCTAGCCTGTAGAGGTCTGTGCATCCCTCCATGGATATGGCTCCGAAGACCATCACTGACCCACCACCAAACCGGTCATGCTGAACGGTGTTACAGGCAACATAACATTCTCCCCGGCTTCTCCAGACCCTTTCACATCTGTCACATGTGCTGAAGGTGAACCTGCTCTCATCTGTGAAATGGACAGGGAACCAGTGGCGGACCTGCCAATTCCGGTGTTCAATGGCAAATGCCAATCAAGCTCCACAGTGACGGGCAGTGAGCACAGGGCCCACTAGAGGACATCAGGCTCTCAGTACACCTTCATGAAGTCTGTTTCCGATTGTTTGGTCAGAGACATTTACACCAATAGCCTGCTGGTGGTCACTTTGTAGGGCTCTGGCAGTGCTCATCCTGTTCCACCTTGCACAAAGTAGCAGAAACCGGTCCTGCTGATGGGTTAAGGATGTTCTACGGCCCTGTCCAGCTCTCCCAGAGTAACTGCCTGTCTCCTGGAATCTCCACCATGCTCTTGAGACTGTGCTGGGAGATACAGCAAACCTTATGGCAATGGCATGTATCCTGGAGGTGTTGGACTGCCTGTGCAACCTCTAAATGGTCCAGGTATCGCCTCATGCTACCAGTAGTCACATTGACCCTAGTCAATTGCAAAACTAATGAAAAACAGTCAGAAAAGATGAGGGAAAAAAATGTCAGTTGCCTCCACCTGGAAAACCATTCCTGTTTTGGGGGTTGTTTGGGCGTTGTCTCATTGTTGCCTATAGCAGCTGAAACTGATTAACATCCCCCCTGCTACTTTACTGACCAGATCAATTTCCCAGAAGTTTAATTGACTTGATGCTATACTCATATTAAAAAGTGTTCCTTTAATTTTTTTGAGCAACGTATGTCATTTTTAAATTTTGCCAATAGTTCTACTTTTATTGGCTCCAACTCTGAAGCTCTTGGCTCAACCAAGGACATTTCACTAACTGTTAGAACATGGGCCTCAGTGAAACCTTTCTGATCCTTCAAATGAGATGAGAGAGCGCACCAAACAGATGGAATGCAGATCTGTGTTGTGTGTATCCGAGACATTTCATTACCTGGGTGACAGCTGGTGTGTACGTGGAAGAGCGTAACACGCAATTAGAACAGCATTTTAACAATCAGAATGCAGAGATGACAAGCAGCGTAAATCCAGAGGAGATAACTAGCTCTTGTTTTGCATCTCTCTACAAATTAATCATTTGCATTTCAATAGCATCGTCCTCCGTTAATCACAGACCACCGTGTACAAAATACACACATCATATCTGATTGAATCCAAACATTCTGCACTTCCAATTAGAATGTGACTGATGGAAATGACACATTATCAAAACCCTGGCAAAGGAACTATTTAAATGGAAGCTTCATTGTTTCTTAGATTGTCTTAAAAGTATTGTTTAAGATTATAATAAAAAGACGGAAAAGTTTGTTAAACTGTTCAGTCATTCTTAAAAGTTTTTGTGAATTAGGGAACAATGCCTAGCTCATCCAGCCTTCAAGGGAATGACACACAGAAGCAGTAATTTTCCTTGTACATTTTAGTGATTCTGTATGACAAGGTGCTTATGCTAACTATTACCATAATGCTAATCCTGAAACAAAGTGAAGAAAGCTTTCTCAACCATCAGGGGCCATTTGAAGCCCATTGCATTAACTGTTGGAATAATAATAATTATATACATTGTTTTACTCAGCTTTATAACTTCACATGAGGCAAAATTTTCTTTAAAAACTAAGTTCACCCCTTTTGTTTTCTAAAATACAGCTTTCCTATGTACCAATATATCAATAATGTACCTTGGTTGCAGAAAAATACAAGCTTTCTTTGATTTTAAGGCCTTACCTAAGCCCATGCTATATTTCTTAGAAAGTTTCAGTGACTCCCTGGTATACAGACAGAGACAGAGGAACCAGTAAGACACAGGAAGGCATTTACTAGCTGACGTCATTAGCACACACCATAGGCGTAATTACAACCTTGAGGGCCCCGGTGCAAAAGAAAAAAATGAAGGCTGCCGACCTCTGGTACTCCTGTGGTGAGGTCTTTTATTATTGTGCCCCGCAGCGGCCCCCATCCTGCCATCTTGGAGCCCCCCCACAGTGGTGAAACGCCAGGGTCGAGTTGCAAGTGCAACCTTAGTGACCTTGGTATTTTCACCACTGGATTGTAAATTTGGCCAGCAACAGCCCTCCTCTGCATCCCCCGCCCCCCACAGCTCACCTCTGCATCTCCCCCACAGCTCAACTCTTTAACCCCTATTCACCACTCACCTTTGCACTGCCTGTTCACAACTCACCTGTGCACCCCCGTTCATAACTCATCTCTAAATCTCTTCTCCACAGCTCATCTCTGCCCCCCACATCACACTCTGGCAACCTCTGTCCACGGCTCTCACCTTTGCACCCCCATCCATCCACAGGTGTCAATTCTGCACCTAGCCCCCGCCCCCCCCCCCCCCTTCAGTCCCAGCTTTCACTTCTGAACCTAGCCGTCAGCCATCTATAGTTTTAATCTTAGCACTTGGCAGTTCCCCTTCCCTCCTGTGCCCAGAACCGTGACCACCCGTCCACATCCACCTTCTGTCGCTCCACACTCTAGCCTTTCTAAAGCTCACTGCCCTTCCTCCCCATAGCAGCCGACAAAGCTCCAGTAGGCAGTGGCCAGCACACAACACACTTACCGCTCTGCCTCTCTTGTTCAGTGGCAATGTGCAGGGAAGCATTGCTGGTGGGTGGCGTTGGAACCCGGAGCAACAGTCTTGGCATGTGGGGCAAGTGACATAGCAGTAGAACCAGCAAGTCAAGCGGCAGTTATGATTATCAGCTATGCTAGAGGCAAGCTCATCCTCCTACATCAGGCACCGGAGCGGAAGTCTTTCCTGCTGTCTTTGGGTCCATTTACAGTGACGAAACACCAAGGCCCGGTCTCAAGCGTGATCACTGCAACCCTGGTAGTTCTGCCACTTGTGCACACCCTTCATCCATTACTAAGTTTTCACAGCACCCCGACATTTCTCCATGTGTGCATTTGCCTGGCTTCCTCAGCGACCACGGATTTGGTTGCATGTTAAACTCCCTGGGGCAGCATGCAGCTCATGGGACACCCCTGATGTAGTGCAAGGGCCTGTCTGATTGTATACAGAATGACTGGATAGAATTTGTGTCCTCCAATTATATAGTTTTGGTAAATCTAAAGGAGATTATATAGAGATTGTACAATCAGATTCTATAGTTTATGGCCACCTTTATTCACCTAAAATGATCAAACATAAAACAAAACATGCGCTCCCACTACTCTAGGTGTGAATGGGGCCTAAAAGTGAAATTGGTGCATTTACACAATGCGGCCACGATCATCTGTAACAGAACCATTTACTCGCCCATCATTCATCTCTTTATGTAAGTGCTCTACTTATTGAATAAATGCATCCTTGAGATAATGCACTATTGTCCGTTCCTTACCTTTCTCATATGGGGACTGTCACTATTGTGACAAACCGGGAGTGATCCACAGAGGAAGCCTTTACCATTGCTGGAAAGGAGCCATAGTAGGAGCGTTCAGAGAGAGACACCCTGGATATTAGAGCCCCGGAGAGATACTGGTGGTCATCAGTAGAATTTCCCATACCTGATCCGTGAAACCTTACATTTGGTAAGAGTCCAATTCTCACTTTTCACGAGGTGAAAAATCAGATTGTGGGAAGATATCTTTCTCAAATAAACCTGGCCCTTGCAAGTTTTAAAGTGCATGCTATTTAAATAGCTGGTAAGGGTACCTTCGCGACTTCTATTTTCACGCGGTGCTGTGGGGGATACAAGTCTGTGAATTATTATTGCACCTTCACCCATTTGCACCTTTATCATCAAGAAGATTCATTTGCACCTGTTTGTGGACTGTTTGGGACTTGATGATTCATAGGTGTGTTTTTCCACTTTCACCTCCTACTTAGTGTATTTTCTTTGATTTATTGTACACATTCATTGTTTGAGGAATATTTATGACACATACTTTTAAGTGCACTTATACACCTTTTCACATTTACACAAGAACAATGGGGCTCCATTCACATCTGTGTGTTTCCAAACGCATGACAAACCACACAGAAAATTTGTGCTTTGCCATGCGTTTCAGAAACACTGCAAATGGGCATCGTGTTTGTGTTGTCATTACATGTTAATGGCTCCCAAATGCACCAAAAACTGCAATAATTCACCATGCTCCACTCCAAAACAAGTACTGGAGCTTCTCTGGGGCGATTGTTTAGTATAGGGAATTTGTGTGAATGGGCTGCCCTATGCGTGACAAATGAAAACGCTCCAAAACATCCCTCCTCCAACCACCCACCTAAACACAGAAATGCAGCTGCTCAGCTCTATAACCATCCCACCATCCTGATGCTTTGATTTGCCACCCCAACAAAAATTAAACGGTATGTCTAGTTTAGCAGGAGATACTGCTACTGAACGCAACTCATTTCAAGTGCAATGCATGCAGTTGAGGTGTGGTGGGTCAGCATTTTGAGGGTTAAAACTGGCAGTGAGGAGGCAGCATGTCTCCTCCTCACCGCCTATCAAATGCTCTCCATAAAGTGGTCCACAGCAGATTGCTTTTCAAAGGCAAGGCAGTATAGTCGCACACATGAACAAGCCCTTGGGGCAAAAACAGGCCACGAGGAGCTGACATAACAGCTCTTCACTGCCTGTCAAACATCCTCTGAAAGGCAATTCATTGCTAATTGCTCTTCAGATGGGTACCACTAGCATAGATAAGTCCTAAAGAATCCCATGCATAGAAGAGAACCTAAAATGAATGGATATTTCCCCACTGAGACTGTTCACTACTCCATTTTCCCAGTGATTAATCAAAAACTAAGTTTATATGGTTAGCACTTAGACAGTGCTGAGGACCCTCCTATGTGACCGTGCTCATGCATGGTTCATTTTAATGAACACATTAAATGTCACAATCATGTCACAATCTTTCTGATTTGCAGTTCTATTAATGCCACATTACATACACTAGGTTTCAGTGAAAATGGGGGTTGGACAACACAGAAAAGTCCAAGGTTAGGTCAGGTATTTGAGTTGAGACACCATGGAGAACCCTCCAATTGCCAATGACAACATCTGAACACAACTGTGGCAGTGGGACACATGCTGTTTATCATGCATTGGCCTTCAGGCAAAGTAGGCCAATCAGCAGCTCTGACTATACACATCCTGCCCCCCTATTACATAAACACAAAAAAAATATACAAACAGTAATATATTGCAGCTTACTTTTCCTTAGATGTGGTGGCTGCATTAACACGGTAGTAAACCCAAAATTAAAAAAATATATTGCAGCTTACCAATCAATAGATGTGGTGTAACCAGTATACCCATGTGCTGCTATCTTTACACAAAAGCAAATAAATTATCTCATAAACAGCTGCCCGTACCTTATAACACTTTCATATGTGCAAAAACGAGTTAAAAATTTAAACTGATGGGGTATATATTAAATAACATTTCATCAGTGCCACATAAATTATAAATGAAAACCAATATATCATGCAAACAAAATGTCCCAAGTGCACTAGTCTTTATGCCTCTTCCTTTATATCATTCAATGTGCTCATAAACTCTTGCAAATGTATTAACTCTACCACTCCTGCACCAACAACATTTGTGATATCACCTGGTATATACTGTATGACCCACATAAAATGCAAGATCAAAAACAGCATAAGTCCCCTTTAAATGGATTCAGCTATCCCCAGTGGATTATGCCACTTGTACTCCTTTCCTCCAAATCACAGCATCAAGAGAAAAAAAAACTCTATAGAGCTTTACCTTTTATTAAAACTTTTATTTACACCACTCATAAAATACCACTCATATTTTTCTGGTGTATGTAGTCACCCACATGCAAAAGCAACCAAAGACACTGCTGGAATTCAGCTCTGGCTGGCTGTATATATCCTACATTTTTTTATTTTTATAAGCCCAGCATTCATCTCCATTTTGTTGAAATTAGCTCCATTTTACCATAGCCCTTTCTCTTTCTTAAACATCGTCATTTTCTATTAGATCATTTACGAATGCTCTCCTTTTACCCCCAAATTACTGGAGACCAATAAAACAGCTAAACAATTGTCCAGTTCCCATCTTTTATCCTTTTGTCAATATTTTAAAATTATTATTATAAATGAAGAAAAAACAAAAATACTGAAAACCTCCATAGGTAACATTATCCTTATATCTATATTGATATCCCTTATCTCTTCATAAAACAATATTATAAGCCTATTCTTTTATATATCTAATCCATCTAAACTATACTCAACATAAAACTATTGCCTTATTCTTCGCCAATACTTACAACCCTCATAAATATCAAAATAATTAAATATATATGAAACCAAATCTTGGCCCCTAGTGTTCAAGTTTGTATATTACCTAGTATATTGCACTAAAAAACATGAATGAAGAAGTTTAAATTGAAATCTATGTTTAATCTATTTAGAGTAAAGGTTGTCAGCTCCTATATCTACCAGGATTCCTTTTTTACTGATCTTATTACTTCCTTTCCAATTTTTCCATGACTTTTTATTCCCTAAAACATGGAGGCCACTCAGATCTTTATTAACCAATTTAAAATATTTTGATATATGATGCTTTTTTAAAATGGCACTAATATTATATATATGCACTTTTATATGTTACTGCAGAGTCCTTCTTGTCTATTCAACATAGTGTGGTCTGCAAGGGCATTGAAGCCCACAGACTACCCCTTCAGTAGAGCATAATATAAAATCATGTATCCTATATTTATTGATGATGATATGTGACCTGAACAATTGCCTTTTCTTCTTTGTTTTTCCTAACCCTTCAGCAACTGTAACAGGGTCCACTTGCATAAAACCATTTACCATCAAAAAATGTGAACTGCTTCTGAACTGGAAAGTCTATCACACTCCCAACCATCTCTTAGGATGGGGACCCTTTCGGTTTGTCTGAAATAACAGACCTAAAATACTTATCCTTCTTTAGAATGGGCCAGTGCCTCTTTATAATGCCTTCAATTATTTTTATATTGAACACTATAATACAATATTATAGCAGTCTAAAAATCTTTCCCACTACAATCCCCATTTTTATCTTTAACAAGATCTTCCATATTCATTTCCTGTACCTTACCAATTTACTTAATAATGACAGCTATCATATCGTGGTCAAAATGACTGTTTTTGTTCTCCAAGGATCGGGAGTGCTGTTTTTGGTCAAAATGACTGTATTTGGTCTCCAAGGTCTGAAGTTCTGTTTTGTGGTCAAAATTACAATTTTTGATCTCCAAGGGTCGGGAGTAGAATTTTTTGTCAAAATTATCATTTTTGATCTCCAAGGGCCGGGAACCCATCTTGCTTAATAACTTCCATGTCCTAAAAATATATTTTATCTCTGCTGATCTCCCACAATAATTTTATTATCCTTTCATTCCTCTTCATCTATACATAAACTCCTGTGAACTGTTGTGATCCCCTTCCCGTTCACGTAATCAATAAATCTCATATATAATTTTTGCTGTGGAGGTCTACCTTTCAAGATGAATTCCACTTCCCACTTTGCCATATACACATTAGCATCGCTGGGTGCAAATTTGGCTGCCATAGCAACTCCATTCCTTTGATTGTAAAATGTACCTTCAGGCTTCATACCAGATATAGTTATGACACAAAAAATTCCAAACATTAACAAAAAAAAACTCTTTTGATTCTTATCCAACCTTTCATCTTTATTCAGGGCCCAACTTGCTGCCTCATTCTCCCCCTGATGATAAATATTCACTTATAATGATGCTACATTAGCTGTAGCAAAAATTGTCATTTCTGTTATATTTAGAGTGTTGTGCAAACGTTTTAGGCAGGTGTGAAGAAATGCTGTAAAGTAAGAAAGCTTTCACATATATATATTTTAATTGTTTATTTTTATCAATTTAGAAAAATGCAAGGCGAGTGAACAGAGGAAAAATCTAAATCAAATCAATATTTGGTTTGACTACCTCTTAGGCTTCAAATCAGCATCAACTCTTACACTTGCACACTTAGTACACTTGCACAAAATCAGGAATTTGGAGGATGAGAGGTGTATGAGTAACCAATTATACCAAGCAGGTGTTAATGATTATTTATCAATATCATACGTAGGTTGAAACACAGTCGTTCACTGAAACAGCAACAGCTGTGTAGGAGGCTTAAAACTGGGTAAGGAACAGTCAAACTCTGCTAAGGTGAGGTTGTGAAGGACCGTTTCATGCCCCAGGTTATACACTATGGCAGTTATACTGCATCAGTAAGTTTTCTCCTATTTAAAAATGTAAATTTGAATGCAGACTGGGGTTTCAAAATGTGCTATTTAAGCTATTTAAGCTCTTTTGAAGAAGCACAAAGAAACGGCTACTTTAAGACGGTAGTGATCAGCCAAAGAAACAATTCAACAGACGAAAGACAGATCCTACTTACTTCCCTTTGAGATCGGAAGATGTCCAGCAGTGCCATTAGACAAGAAGTGGTAAAAACCAATGGGAACCAGGTACATCTATCTACTGTCCATAGAAACCTGGCTGATGGGAGAGGTGCACCCAAAAGGTCATACCTCTGACAAGGCTAAGTGACTCAACTATGCATAAAAACATAGGAATTGGAATGCAGAAAAATGGCAGCAAGTGCTCTGGACTGATTAGTCAAATATTTGGCTATAGCAGGAGGCAGTTTGTTTGCCAAAGGGCTAGAAATACAGGCAGATACTTATCCATCATGCCATACCATCAGGGAGGAGTGTGATTGGCCCCAACCTATTCTGCAGCAGGACAGCGACCCCAAACATACAGCCAAAACCATTAAGAACTATCTTCAGCGTAAAGAGGAACAAGCAGTCCTGAAAGAGATGGTTTGGTCCCCACAGAGCCCTGATCTCAACATCTTCAAGTCTGTTTGGGATTACATGAAGAGACAGAAGGATTTGAGGAAGCCTACATCCCCAAAAGATCTTTGCTTAGTTCTCCAAGATGTTTGGAACAATCTACCTGCTAAGTTCCTTCAAAAACTGTGCTCAAGTGTACCTAGAAGAACTGATGTTGTTTTGAAAGCAAAGGATGGTCCCACCAAATTTTGATTTGATTTGGATTTCTCTTCTGTTCAATTACTTTCCATTTTGTTAATTCAAAAAAATGAACTAATAACACCTCGGTTTCTGAAAGCATTCTTAATTTACAGCACATTTTACACCTGCCTAAAACTTTTGCACAGTACTGTATATCTTCCAATAATTGAAGCAAGGGCGTGGTGTCCCTAAGATATGCTTGGGTATCCTGCACCGATGGCTGTAGGAACCAATCTACTGTATGTATTATCTGACTCTAGCTGTTAGGGAATCAATCCCATTAACTATGGGGAACCCTGGTGGGTTTTTACTGTTTTTTGGGAATACAATATATTTCAGGGACCCTTCATGTTGACGGTATCAGGTATCCCTCTTTTCTTTGCACTACATTTTACTATTTCTTCAAATCATTTTTTTACATTTTATTGTGGGATTACTAGCCAGAACCTGATAATTTTTCTGATCATACAACAAATTATTAATTTCTCGTTTATATTGGTCCCTTGACCAAACCACAAAAACTCTGCCCCCCCCCCCCCCCATTTGCTGGTCTGATAACAATATCACTTAATATTTCTAGTTGCCCAAGCCCAATTCCATTTCTAATACGGGTCCTTTAACCTTTAACCTTTTGACTTAAACTTGCTCTAAATGTAATTCCTCTCTTTTAAGCTGTTTCCCAATCAAAATTTATATACCCTCCTCTAATACTTTCTTTTTCTTTTGGACCTTCCTACCTGCTCTGGGTCCCCTTCTTTTTCTGATGATCTGCCCATTCTGGATCTTTCTTCTCCCATTCCCTTAAAAGGTCTCAGAGCTTCCATTTCAGCACAATCACCCTGAAAAGGTCCAAATCGATTCCTTGTAGGTAGAGGCTCATACTGTGTAGATGGTCTCCTTTATCTAGGTCTTTGAGTTTTTAGTCTGTATTGGCTACGCCAGGCATTGTTGTCATAGCCATAATCCTCCTGACCTATTACTTACCCATTATAGGGCCTCCTTGGTTCAAACCTCCTCTCATTTTTCACCCTTCCCTTTGACCTAACTCCAATAGTTCTCTTGACACTGCCTGGGTCCTATTTACCGAAATAGGTTAATTACTTGTTAATTACCTTGTCATTTAAATACCTGTTTGTTTTTATAGTCATTCATATACCTCTGGGATTTCTTTTTCTTTATTATTCTGTTTTCTTGATCCTGCCTTTCCATACTTTTATTTAACTCATTAGACAAATTAGTAAATTTTGCTAAATCCTTGAAGGGTTCCAGTTTTTTTTTTTTTTTTAACTCTTGTATTTGTATTTCCACCTTTTGCATTTTCCTTTGTTTTCTTTTAATGAGAAACAGTAAAACTTCCATTCCAATGTTATTAAAGAAAGAGTACAAGTCCTCAAGGGATTCCTCATCCACCAAACCATCAAATAGGTGTGTGAGAATGATCAAAAAATGTGTAACCCATAAACCACTGTGCTGCTATTTTTACACAAAACCCAATAAATTATTTGTGTAAACATATGTCTACAACTTCTCACACTCTCATATGTGCATAAACTTAAATAAAAATGTAAATTGGTACCACAATAAATATAAATGAAAACCAATATATCATCAACAAACAGCGGAATATGCCACAGCAGAGTTTTCAGCATTTATATTGGTCTCCAGCCATATGAGGGTCGAGGGAGGGCATTTATAAAAGATCTAATAGAAAATGGCAATGCTAATAAAGAGAATGGACTACTGTAAAATGGAGCTGGCTTCAACAAAATGGCACTGGATGCTGCGCCTTTAAAAAATGTAGGATGCCATGCTTTCACAATCCCCCTGGGGAAGTCACGTGTCCTGGTAACGAAACACATAGGGGGTGGGGCTCACTGGATGACCTCATCATGCACAGCAGAACCAGAACGTGGGGTATTTTTGCTTTTACATGTGGGTGCACTGCATGTACTGACAAAATGTGAGTAGTATTTTATGAGTGGTGTGAATAAAAGTTTTATTAAAAAATGAAGCACCGTGGGGTATTTTCTCTTGATGCTGGGATTCAAAGGAAAGGAGTACAATTTGCAAAATCCACAGGAATAGAGGATTCCACTTAAGGGAAACTTATACTATTTTGGCATTGCATTTTATGTGGGACATGTATATAAGGTGAGAGCTCAACCAGTGTTGGTGGAGCACTAAAGGTGGAAGAGTGAACACATTTGCAAGAGTTTTTTGGGTGATATAAAGAAAGAAGCATAAAGACTGATGCATTTGGGACATTTTGTTTGCATGATATATTGGTTTTCATTTATAAGTGTTGTGGCACTGATGAGATGGTATTTAACCTCCCTGGCAGTCTGGTTATGTCCAGATTTCTGTGCTAAAAGTGGTACATTGTTTTGTATGGAAATCTGTTGTTTTACATTTTAAAACTCACCTTCCCCTGCGATCCCCCACCGTCCTCCCCAGCCGTCCTTCCCCGCCGTCCTTGCTCTGTCCTCCCACTGTGTGCTCGGCCGATGCCAGCACCTGTCTTCCGGGTTCCCTTTCCTGCGAGCGTTGCGACGCAGCGGGGTGGAACTGGCGGCAAATTAAAAAATGTAAATACACTAAAAGACATGATATAAAGTTGTGATCCTAACGGATTACACTGTATCATGCCATTGCACCATATGATTTCACCTGGTGACTTTTTCAGTGCCCTGCCTGTGCTTTTCCAGTTCCTTGTGCCTGGAAAATTTAGAATGACCATGGTGTCCAAAAAACGTTCTTTTTGCGCAAAAGCGCTTTTAGACGAACTGGAAAACAGCGACAGCGAAACGGAGTTACTTGAAGAACTGAGCGATAGCGATTCATGGGAAAATTCGTCATCAGGTACGGAAAGTGACGACAGCGACGATTCTGATGTCTCTTTCTGGTACATAGCTCTGTTGGAAATTGTGAAGAATCATTTCATATACTTACCAAATTCCACAAGCTATCTGCCATAAAGAGTCATCAGAATCGTCGTTGTTGTCACTTTCCGTACCTGATGAAGAATTTTCCCACGAATCGCTATCGCTCAGTTCTTCAAGTAGCTCCGTTTCGCTGTCGCTGTGCAATCCTGTGCTGAAATGGCTTGACACATGCCGCCGGTTCTGCCCCCCTGCGTCGCATCGCATCGGAACCGGAAGGCAAGCGCCAGCAACCAGCCGTGCACAGAGCGGGGAGAGACTGTGAGGAAGACGGTGGGGAGGACAGCAGGGGATCGCAGGGAAGGTGAGTAACATTCTGGGATAATCCCAAGTGTGACTCCGGACTACCACTTTTGGTACTGAAAGTTAACCCCAAGCCACACTCGGGAATACCGCCAGGGGGGTTAATATATGGCCAATTTACATTTTTATTTAAATATTTATTTTTAGGATTTTTTTCTCACTGTTTTCACCTGGTGATCTGGCCAGTAACACCTCTTGTATTTGAGTACTCCCACTCTGGATGAATGAGCACAGGGGGCTATTTTTACAACTTCCCAAACAGATACTGTATAACAATATGTGTTTCAACTGTGTATTTCACAGACCAAAAGGGAACAAAAAAAATATGTTTATTGCCAGGACTTATACGTATACCGTTTAATTGAGATTGTGACTAGATTTGGGTACTGATGGAACCATAGGCTTCTAGCAGGTAAGCATAACACATTTTTTTTTTGCATGTGGGGGTGTAAAAACAGTGTAGCCCTTCTGTGGGGTTTATAATTTATAAATCGCAGTTTGGGCATATATATATATATATATATATATATATATATACATATATATAATGTTAGGGGGTTCTAAGTAATTTTCTAGCAAAAAATACTGATTTTAACTTGTAAGCAACATATGTCAGAAAAAGGCTTAGGCTCCAAGGGGTTAAGCAATGTTCAGTAAATAGGAGCAAATCAGTGCTCATCTTTATTCCATACCTTGGAGAATTTGTTAGGGCATCCTCTAGACTCATATGTGAGATTTCCATTTAAGGAGTATAGACTTGCGAGCATAAAATAATAACAGGCCTATCAAAGTTCTCAAGGCCCTGGAGGTAGCCAATAAATGAACTAAACCTAATATTCCGTAGGTTTGTCTTTTTTTTTGTTATTTAATTGTAGTTTTATTAATTCCAATAAAGAACATCAGTTCACAAAGTGAGATTCACAAAACATGTAAAGCATCAAACAGAGAAACAAAAACATAAAGGAAGGATATAGACTCTGCAGTCAATACATAAAACATAGAATGCAAATATCATTGTATAAAGCCTAAGCACATAGCACTACGTATAGGGGTGCTTCTCAGATGAATACAGCATGACATAAATGGGAACACAGGAATTTCAAATATACCTCAAAGATAAGAAAAGGCGTCGGTTTAGAGTTAAGCAATCCAAAAAGGCAGAAATCAGGGTGGCTGGTCCCCGTATTCAGAACAATCCTAGATCTCCCATAATTTTGTTAAATTGAGGAATAGCATCATGTACAGTAGCGGTAAAATATTCCATTCTCCTAATTTCAGCTATAAATTGCAATAAAGGTGGTTGAGACGGTAAGGTATTGGACAACCAACACAATGGGATGGCTCTCTTAGCAGCCAGGAGGATTTATTAAATTAACCGTTTAGCCGTCTTTGCTATACCTGGGAAGGGAAGCCCCAGTAAATAATGGATAGGGTCAAGTGCAGACAGACCCACCACCTTATAAAGCAATAATATTACATCAGACCAAATAGGTTGAATACGGGGACATGGCCAAAATATATGAAAGTGTGATCCCTCCTCTAGACCTCAACGCCAACACATAGCTAAATCAGAAGGGATTGGAAATTTTGGGTTGTCATGGAAACAAGGTTTGGTGATAAAGCTTCAGTGGAGACACATTTTTCCCATGAGAACTACTATAGGAGTAAATTTCCCTTCCTAGGGGGAGATTTTATCTCCCTTCCTGTTATCTTCCTCCATTTGTAGGGATGTAAGTCATTTGTATGTCACTCTGGGACTGCCTGTAATTGCCACATCCACTGGCACTGTACTGATATCCAAACATGTCTATAGGCTTAGTAATAAACCATTTAGGTTTTACCTCTGAAAACCCCTTTGTTTTCCTTAAACAATCCCCTGTAGGGCTCACACACATGGGTGCTTTCTCAGTGCTGCTAGAAGTGGCTGTTCAGTGATAATCTATTTGATCTATTTAACCCGCTAAGCAGCCAATGTTTCTGTGTTGTGAGCTCTTTCACTGCATGCTTCCAGCAGAAAAACCAAGCTGTCCAAGACAGCTCTCTATCCAGTTTAAAGATCAATAGACAATCAATGGCCAATCCTTCCAGCCCCCTGAGCATTAAATACTTTTTAAAAAGACGCCAGGGTGGGCGATAAGTAATTAAGGTGAAGAGACTGTTCATTTTGCTAAGTAAATTATAGTAAATAAAGTGGACCTGTATTCTAAATAGGGATGATCGAACGGTTCGGGTCGCCCATCGGTTCGACCCGAACATTGACTGTTCGAGGTTCGGCTGAATTCTGAACTTTTTGCTGAAAAAGTTCAGAATTCGGCAACCAGAATCTACCAAAATGCAATGGGACAGGAACTGGGCTTTAAAAGCCTGTGATTGGACCAGAACCATCAGTAAAAGCCAACTGAGGGGGCAGGAGAATGCTAGGAATGTGATTGGAGTGACTAGGGGGTCCAGAGGCCAATCATTAGTGAATACGCCCCCCAGTATATAAGATAGCCCCGCCAAATCTCTACCATTTTAATACAGGGCTGTGGAAGAGAGTGGAAGCAGTTCTGTTACTTCTGCTTCAAAGTGTCATTTAGCAATTATTAGTGTGAGGAAAGGGATATGTAGTGTAGTTAGGGTACTATTTTTCACTATAGTTAGATTTAATAATCTAGTTTCTGTAGGGAAAGTGTTAAGTGTACGGGGACCGTAGTGTAGTGTAGGATTAACTGACTCTGACTGCTATGGCAGGGTGACAAAACTCTTCCATGTCAGCGTGACCGCTATAGAGAAAAGATTGTTTCTCTTAGAACATTAATAGAACCGGATAGTGGCTTCGCCCCTGTCACCCTGCTTTTTGTTGCAGGTGTTTATAGGGCTTTTTTGAGGACATGTTTGGAGTCAGGCATGACATCAGAACTTCTGTGTAGGGGTATATATACACACACACATGTATGTATATATACACATACACATATATAGGTGTGAAAGTAGCAGAAACCTATGCTTGCGCTAATGAAATAATTAACACCCATATGGCTTCTCTGCTATAACACCTATATGTGTGTATGTGTATAAATACATATAAGTGTGTGTGTATATATACCCCTATACAGAATTTCAGATGTTTTGCCTGCCTCCAAAGACCCCCAAAAAATGCCCAAAAAAAACGCCTGCTACATAAACGCCCAGGTGTGTATTTATACGCCCATATGTATTTATACACATACACATATATAGGTGTTATAGCAGAGAAGCCATATGGGTGTTAATTATTTCATTAGCGCAAGCATAAGTTTCTGCTACTTTCACACCTATATATGTGTATGTGTATATATACATACATGTGTGTATGTATATATACCCCTACACAGAAGTTCTGATGTCATGCCTGACTCCAAACATGTCCTCAAAAAAGCTCAATAAAACGCCTGCAACAAAAAGCCGGGTGTAAAAGTAGCAAAACTACTAACCTGTTCTATATTAATTCTAATACAAACTTTTTTTCTAGTTCTGGACATGCTACAGAGCTGAAACTTCACAGGTACACTTTTTAGACCCCCCCAGACACTAAATCCAAAGAAATCTAATTTTCTTTTTCAATAATTTTTTCAATAATTGGCTCTCTATCAAAAATGACAATTTTAAGAACTTTTTTTTGTGCGATTAATAGTCCCTGGGGCATGACCCAGAACCCTAGGCACTTGTTAGGGGCATTTATTGGGTTTTAGGGCTTCAAAATGGTGTTTTTTGATTACCGAAGTTCGGGTTCCATTGATTTCAATGGGGTTCTGAAATCCGGGCCGAACTTTCGGGAAGTTCGGGTGTTCTGGTCGAACGAACTTTTGAAAAGTTCGATCATCCCTAATTCTAAACAGTCATGTTAGAGGGAAATAAAAAGATAATGTTAGCACATAATTGGTTATCTTATTTACTAAGTTAAGTAAACATTCACTTAGCTAAGTTAATAGTCTATATTCCTTTAGTAAATCAACCTCACTATATGATTTCATGTGTATGTACTCTTATCCTTGTACAGATCAATACCATACTATATATTACATTATATGGAGCTCTTTTTCTGTTAGCTAAACCCTTAGTGAATTATTACCCCATGTAAGTACATAAAGAGATGATAAGTCACTCTTATCTAGATAAATTACACAAGGCCCACGAAAAGGTCCAATTAGTAAGAAGTTATTACTAAAATCTTATAGCAATAAAGTATAAATTACAAGGCTGGGAATTAATATCCAAATGTGATAATAGGTGAGATCGCAGCCAGTAAATCTAGCATTGCTTTAAACAGTCTTACAAAATAATATATAATATTTTGAATAGACCGAAAAGGAATAAGAACGCTAATGAAGTACTTCCAATTAAATTAGATATCATGAAGTATTATTTCACTGAAATAATATTGTAGCGGAGGAATGAATTAAGTAGTTTTAATTTCCGTCTTTTCTGCACGCAGGACGCTCATTAATAATAACAGCTCATAATGAAAACTCTGTGTTTCTAACATCGTACCCCACCCATCTTCACATCTTCATAGCTGCAAGGAAGCATCAGATCTGTTAAAGCCTAAAGTCTCGTACACACGCAACGATTATCGGCCGACCGATCGGCCGTCTTTTGTCCAGTGTTGTTGTGTTGGTTGAAATGTGCTCTAGACTTCACACAAATTTTCTCGGCCAACAAAAACCAACTTCAGAAGTGATGTCATGTGCTGGTTTACTTTCCCTGTGTTTTTTCTTCTCTGAGCATGCCCAGTCTTGCTCATCAGATTTTTGTCTGCCGAAATCTGTACTGACTGACGGAAAATCGGCCGTTCTGTTGACGGCCAACAAAAATTTTATAGCCTGCACACCAGATTTTGTTCGACCGAAAAGTCGGAGTCATATGTCGAAAGCATCATACTAACATGCCGAAAATCAGCCGATCGGACGTTGGGCGAAAATTCCCGGCCAACTATCGATGCGTGTGTACGAGGCATTACTCTAGCCAAAACATCAACCAAAACTTTTTTTCTTTGGGTATTAGATAGATTTGGGAAGTGTAAATACATCTGTCAAGCTTTTGATGATGTCCATGACCCTAAAGGATTTCACTTCATACCTTTGGCTTGTAGATGTCACTATTTACAATTGGTACATGTATAATACTTTCTATACACTTTTCAAGTTTTTTCCAGTCCCTGTTCACTTTACGAGAGACACAGATACCTGAAGCTACGTGAATAAATGAACTGATACCTGAAATAAAGCACTCTATAACTACTCTGCCTCCTGGTAAAAAATGAAATTGGTGACAAAGGTGTCCCAGCAACCTGCACCATTTTCTTCCACACCCTGTTGATCCTGCAATTTCTTTTACTGCTTGGATTTGTATGTTTGGGAAATACACACTTGCTGCTAATCAGGAGGACCCAGGGGCGTAACTACAGGGGTTGCAGGGGTTGCAATTGCAACCGGGCCCCATGCTCCAGGGGGCCTGTGCGGCTCCCCTGTACACCTGGATAGGAGGGGCAGCAGGGGCAGCATGAAGAGAAATCACTGTCCTCTTTTTTCCTCCTGTAGCTGCAGGAGGAAAATGGAGGAGATTGGTTCCTCTGTATGCTGCCCCACCACTCCTTCTATTCAGTTCACTTGTGTTCTGCTGTCTCTGGGCCCATGTGTGCTCCCCTGCCCCCCCCCCCTCACCCACTGTGCTGCCCCCCCCCCCCCCCCCCCCACTGTGCTCACTTCCCTCTCCTGCTGGCTGCTGCAGGGGATGTGTCATAATAGAGAACCAGGAAGGGGTCGGTAAATATGTAATTTACCAGCTCCTTCCTTTTCTGAATGGACAGAGTCATAGTCAGTGATATTGTAAAAAAATAAAATGATAAAAAATAATACAATTAAAATACCACAAAATAAAAACTACTGACACCAGTGGGTGAACTTCCAGGATCGCAAAGGTCACACTTGCGACCGGGCCCTGGCATTCCACCACCATGGGAAGGCCCCAAGATGGCAGGAAGGGAGCCCACTGCAGAACTTGTGAAAGGGTCTCGAAATGAGAGTAAAGGGCCCCAGGATCAGTGGGAAGAGCCCCAGGCTTGAAGGGCTGGGCCCTGGTCAGGGGTCCGGGGGGCCCTTCATGGTTTCTTGTACCGGATCCCTGAAGGTTCTAGTTACGCCTCTGGGAGGACCTAAAGCACACTTTACTTATTCATTACCTGGGATCAGGGCAGCGTATTTTTAATACTCTACCATCAACAGATGACATTTAAAGAGTAACTCTACTTTTGATCTACATTTATCACCTCCAGGTTAACGAAGTACGTTGCAGGGATTTTAACAAACTTTATAGCAGATTTCTACCTTTTGTTGATCTGACAAAATAGCCCTTTGGTTTACCATGTATTTTGCAGACTGAGCCAATCACACGATAGTGTATTGGAAAGGAAAGGTAATTTATAAGAAAATAAATTCCAACATGGCTTGTGTAGCAATTGTATACGTTATATTTATTTTTCTATTTGCTATGTTTTTCATCGAGAACTACAAGCCACAATGGATTACTGTACTTGTAGTCTATTCATTTACAGAAAACTGCGAATTAATTGTGCAGCAGTGTGGGCAGAGCCCCATGCGGCCTGGCTGTTTTTAAGTTGTGACAGCACAGCGGGTGCAGAGAGAGGATCCCCCGTCTGCTGTCATGGGGGGAGGGGGTTCATGCTGAACATGTTACACCCTAAATACAGCTGTAACATGATCAGAAAGGTGAACTTAGCCTTTAACAAAACTCCAGCTGACCTCCAGTAGATGAAAGTTGCACCTTTATAAACAGAAAGGTAAACTTAGCCTTTAAAGCGGAGTTCCGGGCACAGAAATTATTTTTCAACAAACATACCCCCGGGACAGTCAGGGCTAGTACATTCCACAATGGCTAGCCTCTGATCTGTCCCGGTTCGCACTTACCTTTTAGAAGAAATACTTACTTATAAAATTTCTTCCACAGCGTTTCCATCTCTCTTGTGGGCAGCTGAAGCCACCGCGGTCCTATTCTGCGTCTTCTTCCGCGTCTTCTTCTCCCAGAATGCGCCTGCACCGGCCCCTCTCGTCACTTCCGGTGCGGCGCCGCATTCCTAAACAGCTTCTGGGCATGCCCAGAAGCTGTTTAGCAGGGGAATGCGGCGTCGCCCGGAAGTGACGAGCGGGGCCAGTGCCGTCGCATTGATTCCTGGGAGCGATGACGTTCAGCTCCCAGGAATCATCGCGAGACAGAAAGTGACGGCGGAGCCGCGGCGCTGAGGGAGGAAGTACTCTGAGGTGAGTATTTACGATGTTCAATTACAAGGTGAGTTTTAAAAAAAAAAAAACCTAACTATCCAATTCCTTTTCAGGTGATGTCGAACTAGCGGACGGGCACAAAAAAAAATATCGATTTTGTGCCCGGAACTCCGCTTTAAGGATTTTAACATAGTTCCAGCTGTTCTTCAGTAGATCAGGATTGCACTTTTGTGCATAATTCTGCAGCTAAATTCGTCATGATGTGTTTCATAGTCCCTTTTTTGCCAAATAGCTAATTTTATTTAATGAAGCGTGGCCCTCAAGACGCATATTGTGGCCCCATATACAATATCCTACTTGTTCGTTCCACTGTTTTATTTGAGTTTGACGTGTCTGTCACACTAAACCTTCCATACAGACCTTTCTATGATCACATTGTTATGTTGAAAAGGCAGTATAAGGGATAAGTAGTGAATGGGTTTAGTCAAAATAATTCTTCACGATACACAGAACTGGGGGGGGGGGGGAGTGTCATCTACACAGTTTGTGATAAAGGGGGCCCTTCTTTCCCATCTCAAAAAGTTGGAAGATATGTTTTAGCAAACTTTTTTCCAGCCAGCCTTACAATGTCCTCCTCTGGTTTCTGAACAGGTGGATGCCCCTATTATCCCTATTTAAACAATTTCAGTAGTGTATTAACCACTTGCCGTCTGCTCACTCGAGCACTACTGCGGCAAAGTGGCTCGCTCCGGCTGTATTCAGTCACAGCAGGAGCCAGGCCAGGGGAGGAGCAGCGGCGATCGTCACTGCTCTTCCCCGATCGTCGTGGAATCGAGTGTGGAGATCTGCCTGCTTGTGTAAACACAAGCGGGCGGATCTCCTAAGTGACAGGCAGGGTCAGATTGCAGGGTTCAGCATAGCTGAGCCTGCGACCTGTCCCTGTGTCACCTCCCCCCACACACTTTGGTAAGCACCAGGCATACATTAACCCCTCCCTCTCCAATAAAATTAACCCCTTCCCTGCCAGTGTCATTTTTACAGTAACAGTGCATATATATAGCACTGATTACTGTAGTAACGTCACTGGTACCCCCAAAAGTGTCAAAAATGTCAGCCAAGGGTCCGATTTGTCCGCCACAATGTCGCAGTCACGCAAAAAGAAAAATCGCAGATCGCCGCCATTACTCGTTAAAAAAAAAAAAACACCAAAAATGACAGAAATCTTTCCCTTAGTTAGAAAACGCAATAACTTTTGCGCAAACCAATCAAAATACGCTTATTGTGATTTTTTTTACCAAACATATGTAGCAGAAAACAAATTGGCCAAAAATTTAAAAATATTTTGATTTTTACATTTTTTTTGGGGGGGAATTTCATATAAAAAAATGTGAAAAATATTGTTATTTTTTCAAAATTTACGCTCTTTTTTTGTTTATAGCGCAAAAAGTAAAAGTCGCACAGCTGATCAAATACCACCAAAAGAAAGCTCTGTTTGTGGGGAAAAAAAGGACGTAAATGTAGTTTGGGTACGGCATCGCACGACTGCGCAATTGTCAGTTAAAGTCGCACAGTGCCGAATCGCAAAAAGTGGCCTGGACGTAAGACAGCAAAATCCTCCGGTGGTAAAGTGGTTAAACAACCCCTCCCCCCAGTATTTCTATTTCAATCTTTTTTTATAGTTTTTCCACACAAAAAAAGAACTATAACAACAATTTCCAGTAGCAAAGATGCACTGTTGCACAAAGAACCTAGAAAGGTTATGCCCATTACATTTTGAGAGAAGCTTATAGGTACACCCCTCTAGCATTTCTAACCAAGGTCATCCTGAGTAAGCCCAGATGGTTTGTGTAGCATTTACTGACATCAAATTAAGAAATATTAATAAAAAAGTTTAAAAGAAAAAAATATATAATATACCTTCCTTCCTATCTATCTACTAATGCTAGCAGCATACACATTAAAAATAGGTAATGGTAATTGAGAGAGTTTAGTTCTGCTTTTAGAAAAGATGGGAAATGTAATGAGCCAAACATCTAAGCAGGAGATAAAATTTCTGTGGGCGTTCTGCACAGAATTTTTCCAAGATGTCATATTGCAAGGAAGACTTATTTAAGTTTCACAGTTTTAAAAAACACATGAAATTACTAAATGACTTGTGAAGCAGTCACATGTTTACATTTTTACTAAAGACGGTGTTTTCCTTTGAAGCATAACTTCAGCTGTCAGTTTCTTTAAAGCTGAACTCCAGGATAAAAAAATAGTGTCCTAATGCTAGAGGCATTTTTATTCTTATTTGAATCTTGGTGTGCTTTATTTATTTGTTCCAAATCTGTGCAGTAACCCAGCATCAAACTTTGACTTTGTGTGGGAGCTTCCTGTAGTAAAGACCAGTCACTGTTGCCCTCTCTCTTGTGTGCATGGTAACTGGTCTTGTATCCATCCCCTCCTGTAGTTTTCTACAGGCAGCCTGGAGTGAGAGGGGTCTGCTGGGTCCCCACCACAGCTCTGCTCCTTGCATGGGCTCTCATGGCCATGATTTCACTGCTACGTTTGTATGGTAATAACTGCGTTTGCAAAGGCGTTTGGTACAAACAAAGTGGATTTATATCCCTTGTGGCTTTTGAAGCAAAGAGTACAGATTGTCCCCCGTTCTTTTTTTCTCTCTCCCTCTTTTAACCATTTTTGTAGTATTCCTTTGTATTCTTTCCTCATGATTTTCCTTGTGGCCCTCTTTTGGGACCACAGGAAGATTCACGTTCTTCTATTCGCAAATCATAAAGCATCAACCCTTGAGATGTCTAAATGAAGAAAGCGACCCCCTATAATGCGTATTTTGGGGAATCCGTTTACATTTTTCAGTGGTTACTTATTGTATGTCCCTGGAAGCCACAGTGACATCAGGCAAATAATTTATGTGTCGGGGGGCACTTACTCTATCTACTTCTTTGTCATGCAATGTTAACCCTAACTTATGTATCTATACTCAGATTGTTGTTTTACAGTTTGTTGTAACACAAGGAAATACGCAAAATAAAACATTACGGAATAAAACAAATGCAGATAGCACTGCTTTACTCTACTGTTTGGATGTCCCCTGCAGATAATGGAAAATTGTATACTTACCTGACAGTAATTTTCCTCTTCTGATGCTACAACATGACCGTATATATGGGTAGGCCCTGCCCCCGCCCAGATCCAGGACCGGTTATACCATATAAATGAGTCACTTCCTATCAGGCAGCAATCTCATAGCGATCATCAATGTGAAGCCCTAGGGAGGGAACCTACATGCTGTCATGCTTTAGTGCCAGGAAAATAAAATTACCGTCACGTAAGTATACAATTTTCCATTTTCCTGACCCAAGCATGACAGCATATACGCATGGGATGTAGCACGCACCAAAAACAAACAAGTGAAGGAAAGTAATGCTGAAGTGTTTTAATTTAATGATCAGATCTATTCAACACAGAACAAACAAAATGTTCAGTAGTTAGGCTACTGGATGCACTTTATAATGGACCAGGAAGGTGATGAAGGTAGACCAGGTAGCAGCTCTGCATATTACTTCCCAGGAGACTACTTTGACTACCACAAGGCCGTTATACTCCTGAGCCCTTAGACCTTTAGGAGGTTTCAACTTCGTGGCGAGATAAGCTCTCCTGATGACTTTGACCAGGCACAAAGCCAATGCCTTGGAGGACACTGCAAGCCCTTTCCTGCTCCCTCCTGGGATGCCAAACAGGTTCTTTGCTTTCCTGAAGGAAGAAGATGTCATTTCTATATAAAGCTTTAACACAGAATCATCATCAAACTCATGAGGAACTAGCGATCTTGAAAGGTTAGAAGGATGATTTCCTGACTGCAATGGAATGGTGTATTAACTTTAGGATGATGATGTGGGAGAGTCCTTAGCACAACTCTGTCTGGAAAATGGCAACAGTAGGGTGGCTTGTGGCCTAAGGCTTGGATGTCTGCCATCCTTCTTCCTGAAGTCATAGCTGTAAGGAATATTGCTTTCAAGGTTACGTTCCATAACGTTGAGAATTGGTAAACCAAGAAAGAAGACTGGGATAACAAGTCTACTACAACTTGCAAGTCCCATGGAGGGACATAAGACCTTTCCAGAGGATAGACTCTAGCCCAGGCCCTCAAAAACTGATGAACTAAGTGAGGTGAGCGCCATCTAACTCCCGCTAGTGAATACAGGACTAAAACTTGAAGTGTCTTAACGTGCAAGCCCATCTACAGGCCTGCCTGTAGAAAATGTAATACTTGCTATTCTGATGGTGTCATAGGGTCAAAACTTTGGCAAATCTTTTCCAGACTTTAACCACTTTACCACTGAGTACTGGAATAGTACTGCGGCAAAGTGGCACGATCCCGTCTGACGACGTAGACCTACGTCACCAGACTCCTCCCCTGTAGGCGGCGCTCGCGCGCCGCCGGAGGCGCGCTCCCGCTGTTTTCATTCACAGCGGGAGTCGGGCCAGGGGAGGAGCAGCGGCAATCGCCGCTGCTCTGCCCCGATCGTCGGGGATCTAGTGTGGAGATCCGCCCGCCTGTGTAAACACAAGCGGGCGGATCTCCTCAGTGACAGGGAGTGACAGATCGGAGTGTTCAGCATAGCTGGACATCCGATCTGTCCCTGTCTCACACAGTCACCCCCCCCCCACACGTCAGTAAGCACCAGGCATACATTAACCCCTCCCTCTCCAATAAAATTAACCCCTTCCCTGCCAGTGTCATTTTTACAGTAACAGTGCATATTTATAGCACTGATTACTGCAGTAATGTCACTGGTACCCCCAAAAGTGTCAAAAATGTCAGTCAAGGGTCCGATCTGTCCGCCGCAATGTCGCAGTCCCGCAAAAAAAAATCGCAGATCGCCGCCATTACTCGTTAAAAAAAAAAACACCAAAAATGACATAAATCTTTCCCTTTGTTAGTAAACGCAATAACTTTTGCGTAAACCAATCAAAATACGCTTATTGCGATTTTTTTTTTACCAAACATGGGTAGCAGAAAACAAATTGGCCAAAAATTTTAAAAAAATTGGTTTTTACATCTTTTTTGGGGGGAATTTCATATAAAAAAATGTTAAAAATATTGTTATTTTTTCAAAATAAACGCTGTTTTTTTGTTTATAGCACAAAAAGTAAAAATCGCACAGGTGATCAAATACCACCAAAAGAAAGCTCTGTTTGTGGGAAAAAAGGACATCAATTTCGTTTGGGTACGGCGTCGCACGACCGCGCAATTGTCAGTTAAAGTCGCACAGCGCCGAATCGCAAAAAGTGGCCCAGACGTAAGACAGCAAAATGCTCTAGTGGTAAAGTGGCTAGAATAGGTAAGATTAGTAGTAGTTATTGAGTTGCTCTTAATGAAATTTCAACCACTGAAGCCAAACAACCAGCTTCCACCAATCTCTATCTCTCAAATTCCAGGCAGCTAAGTGGAGCTTGTTCGGGTCCACATGCAGCACCTGTCCTTGCCGCAGTAGGTTCGGTATTTCTCGGAGAAGAATTGGAGGCTCTACTGCCAGAGATTGCAGAAGTGGGGAGCATGGCCTTCGAGGTCACAGAGGTATCACTGCTATCACTAACCCTGAATGTATGCGTATTCTGATGAGTAACATGAAGATAAGCAGCACCAGAGGGAAAACATATGCCAGCCTGCACTCCTAACTGGAACTGAGTGCATATACCGCTTCCACTTCGGGAAATTTCACTCTGGAAAGAAAGCGTGTGCACTTTTGGTGTTGGTTTAAGTTACATCAAATCCAGATCCGTAAATCCCCAATCGTTGCATATCCAGAGAAAGTTTGGTTGGTCCAGGGACCACTCATTGCTGTCCAGGGTCTTGTGACTCAGGGTGTCTGCTAGGAAATTCAGAGGAGCTAGAATATAGACTGCTGAGAGGTGTGACAGGTTCTGTTGGGCCCAACTCATAATAGGCGACACTTCAGCCTGAAGTGACCGGCTTAGAGTTCCACCCTGGGGACACACATATGCGACTGCTGACTTGTTTTACGTGTGAAGGGCCACGTTGGCCCCCTGAATGTGGCTCCGAAATGCCCTCAAGGCTGCTTTCAGTTTAATCACATTGGAAACCTCTTGCTGGCTGCAGCCCCATCAGCTCTGAGCCAAAAGGCCACTGCAATGAGCGCCCTAACTGAACGTCTAGGCATCGGATGTGACCACTAATGGTGGATCCAGAACTAGTTGATGGCAATTGAGATTTGATGCCTCCCTCCGCCAAGTGAGGGATTGCTTCATTCCTTGGGTCAGTCTTATCTTATGATAAGTAGAACGACTCATCCAATGCCTAAGAAAGCCTATCTGGAATGCTCTCATTCACCAGTTAGCCCACTTGACCATTAGGATCCTGAATGACAGTGTCCCCAGCAGCCTGAGACACTGATACATTGGGAGGTATGATAACAATGACACCTCCTCCAGCCTGGAAATGAGAGCTGACACCTTCTCCGGAGGAAGTTACACTGTATTATTGCTGAGGTCCAGGATTGCTCCTAGAAACAGCAATCTCTGGGTGGGATCTGGCTAGCTTTTCTGCCAATTGATGATCCATCCAAATTCTTGCAATGTCTGGACTAAGATTTCTCTATGGCAAAATAGGGTCTGAAGATTTCCAGCCACCAAAAGAATGTCATCTAAATAAAGGAAGACTTGCAAACCTTGTCTGCGCAATTTGACAATTACTTGGAGCAGTACCTTGCAAAACGTTCTTGGCGAGGTAGAAATGTCAAATGGCAAACATACAAATTGGTAGTTATGACCCATTACCGCAAAATTGAGATATTTGTAGAACTGAGGATGTACAGGATCATGTAGGTAAGTGTCCCTCAAGTTAAGGGACAGCATCCAGTCACCCAGAGTGACAGCCTGGGCAACTCTATACGGATGCTTTGGACTTTGATTTTCTTGATCAGGCCCTTCAGGTCTATTACAGGCCTCAAGTCGCCTGTCTTTTTCCTTCCTAAGAAAAGTGGCGAATAGAAGCCTTGACATCTTTCCTGAATTGGTACTCGTTCTATGGCGTATTTGCGCAGAAGTGTTTGAATGCGTTTGTATACCAGTCAGAGCTTCTGTTGGCAACGGCAAAGTTGCGTGGGTGTGAAACTGGAAGAAGAAAATTTCCATCGATGTCCCAAATCGACCACATTTATGACCCAAGAGTCTTTGATTTGCTCCATCCAGACCCAGGCAAACCTGTGCAGCCTGGCGCTCACTGCCCACGTCTGGATGAAGGAATCCTCAAAAGGGCTTCTCCTGTTGAGCAAGAGACAACTTTGGTTTGGCTATCTGAGCCAATGGAGCAAACTTCCAGTTTCTTCTCTAGTCTTTGCCCAGCCTGCAAGGCCAAAAATCTCTTAACCTGCTTGAGTTTTGCCTTCTCTCGAGGTAATGAAGCTGCCTTGATCTCAAATCTTGCGGGAGCATCCCTGATTTTCCACCCGTAATCTTCAAAATTGCCAACTCCAATTTGTTTCTGCCATCTGGCGTCTGCCATCCAAAGTTTGAGCCATAAGGCTCTCCTTGCCATCACTGAGAATAGTATGACTCTCGCAGAGCAACGAAGAGAACAAATGGCTGCTTCATCCTCACAGTCATCCATTAATGTCAATCAGCATCTTCAGTATTAAGGAGACTTTAGCACCCGCCCGTAGATCTGCTTTTGCCTTATCAGCCCAAGTCCTAATAGTTCTAACCACAGAGGTAAGTGCTAAGACCGGTCTGCAGGCACTACCAGTGGATGTGTAGACTTTTTTCATATCAGCATCCATTCTCCTATTGAGGGCATCTTTGAAGGACACATCATCGTACATTGGCAGGGTATTGTGCCTGGGCAGCCTAATGACTGCCGCATCTACTAGAGGAGGTGCTTCTAGGGAGTGTACCTCTTCTTCCTTAAATGGGTACATTTTGCTGAACCTATTAGAAAGTGATAATTTCCTTTCCACCTTTCTCCATTCTTCATGGATGAAATCCCTCACTCCCTCTATCAGAGGGAAGGAGAGTACTGATTTCCTCAGTTGTGGATAATACTTTCTAGTTTTAGATTGTTGCACCACTTCCTCTTCCAAATTGAGTGCTTCTCTGACCTCTCTCACCAGCGGCTGTACTAGGGCAAAATCAAATCCAAGTAATGGATCCTCTTCCACAGGAGATTACTCTTCTGAAACAGACTCTGGAGATGGTTCCCGTGTGGAACTCTTTTGCGCCAAAGGTGGGATTGATAAAGAAGTCACTGTCTAGTATGTCTTCGTAGACAAGTCTTGCAGAGATTCCATGACAGTTTGTCTAATCAAAGAGACTATGTAAGCCTTATCTGCCTCCTTGTCTGTTGCTACTTCTAACAGGCATGCCTGACACGGCATCTTCCCTGGAAGCGCAGTCTGACCGCATCCCAGACATAAGTCATCTCTATGGGAATCTTCCTGCCGTATGGACTCTGCCTTTTAGAGTGAGTAGCTGACCTCTCAGGGCTTGAACCTGGACCAGGGCAGTGAGAGACACCTCTGCTTGTAGAGGAGCATTGCTGTTAATAAGGGCTGAAGGATTTGCAACCCATTATTCATGCCCTCTTTTAGGAAATAAAAAAATAATATATACACATACCTACCTGCCCCTCACCTTAAGTTACCTGGCTGGTCTTGGGGAGAGCTCATCACTGAATCTAAAGGAAGCTATACCACTAAGCCACAGCATAGTGCAAAGAAAGAACAGCAGACTAGTCCAGACTCTTCCTGCCTGTACCCCTGTAGATTCTTCCGTGGCACTGACAGACGTTCACTAGAGACATTAGGGAAGGACAATAAATTCTAATGAAGAGAAATAAATCGGTAGACACAAAGTGCAGGGGGAGCAGCAACTCACCTGGCACCCTGGGACTCCACACTTCATGTCTGTGCACCCCACCCCGCTCAAACCCTTCCACCAGCGACTGTATATGCAAATCGCTTGAGCCCCCACGAGCTCTGGTCTGCTGATTCCAGCAAACTGGAAGTGTCCTGGATGCCATCTTGCTCCAACCCGCTGGCAAGAAGTCCTCCAGGCGCCATCTTGGAGAGGGCAGCCCAAGCAGGCCGCCAGAAGTAGGCAAGACGGCATCTTGGGAAAGGGCAGCTGCCAAAATAAGCCACAGGGCAGAGGAAAAACAAATACATGTTCTAAGCAGAATAAATGTACCAGCATTGTACAGAGCAACAGAATGACACAGACCATAAGGGTACTACGTGGGAGACCGCGGGCATGCACTAACCTAAATCTTTGAAGCCGATGGACCCCCAGGGACAAGTAGCTTGCACCCAAATACCTGGAATATGGGGGAGGCCTCCCCCATATAGGAGCTTTACAACCTGTCATCACAGAAGAGACTGAAACTGTGCGGCTTGGCTAGATGAATCAGGCAAGGTGAGGGTAAAAATTCTGCTATAAACAGTAGCATAACCAGCTGAGAAGTGAGGAAAAAAAAGGAGAATGCTGCCTGATGGGAGGTGACTCATTTATATAGTATAACCAGTCCTGGATCTGGGCGAGGCCTACCCATGCGTGTATGCCCATGCGTGTATCATTTTACAGGTTGAATGACAGCCAATGTCATTCAATTTATTTAGAGTGAGCCAAGGCTGTCAAGGACACACTGTCATGCCAGTAGAACTAATCACTAAGTGAGTGCTGTTCTTTGTAGCTTTTAAGACTGCCAGCTCTGATGCAGAAGAAGGAGGATCCCAGGGTTTTGTGTGACCGGCCACAAGAGAGGTTAAAAAAAAAAAAAAAAAGGTATATACTGTATATATATATATATATAATTTAAAAAATAGTTCTAGTGGGATTGCAAAGAAGGGGCTTGAGGGATAAGCTAGATATGTGTAATAAACCATTTAGATTAAGCCTATCATTAATATGAAATTAATATTAAAAAATACTGAGGATCAAAAAATGCTTCTCCAGTGCTCCCTCATGTGCAACGAGCCTTAACAAAAGATTGTATGGCCTCTGGCTACTAAAAAAAATCATTTTAAATGTGATAATTTATTATTAAAAGTTTTTGCCTTTAGTTATACATTAAGTATATTAAAAATATTACCTCATTGCTGCCAGACCAATGTTTCCCTTTTCTTTTCTTTTTTTTACACACATGCTAAAATAAACATTATTGACTTTCAAATTTGCAAAAAAAACTCCCAAAATTATATATATTTTAAGCCAGGAACACCGAATCTTCACAGGCACACAGGGTCATAAAACAGTCCATAGCTTTGTTTTTTTGTTGTATTAGGGGGTTAACAACTTGGATAGGGATGGAAAGTTATGGGATGCCCACTGCTATTTACAGTCTCCTCTTCACTTTCCTCCTGAGCACTCTTGGTTTCTCTATTGTTTAACCCCTGCTGGTGCACTCCTGGGGGGAACTTGACAGTCTCCTTGTCAGTTCAGTAACGGCCCATTACAGACAGGAAATTGCAGTCCCTTAACAGTAGCACACATGGAGTGACACAGCATGTAACTTTCCCTTCTGCTTCCTTTGTGGTCACTGATCCACACACCATCTCTACAGGCCCTGCTAGCCCACCTGGCTGCAGCTGCCTCTGTACATAAATCCACCCAACTGACTCTTCACCAACCCAACCAGCTGACTCTTCACCAGCCCATCACCAGACTCTCAGGAGATCTCTCAGGGAAAGGACTGAAGACTTAGGCCCACCACTGTCTTCAAGAGAGACTTGCTACATGTGACAGTCTCCCCCCTTTGCTAGTCCCCAGCAGTGTTAAACTACTCACTTTGTCCTCTCCTTGTTCCCATGCCTCCAGGAAAGATTTCTCTTCCACCTGGCTGCCCTGCTGGCATGGCCCATGTCAATCTATGAGGTGAACTCACTACTGAGGATTGGCTTAGGCCTCATAAATATGCATGGCTTTGCCTTCTAACCCCTGCCCACAATTCTAGAAGATTCTCCAACCTTCCAGACACCAGGGAAAGGCATCAGAATGAGTCATCCAGCCCTGACTTCTAATAACCCTGACCCAATTACAGACTCATAAATGTACAATATGAGTCAGAGTATGGTTTGCCTTGCTACCTCTAGCACACATTAGAGGGTGCTACAGACCATTTTACGACAGCTTTATGTTATGTCTCACAAGTAGAAGCAAATTTTGATGATTGTCCACAGTGAGTCTATACGATCTCATAAACACCCAATTCGCTGTTTTTTAAGAGACCATCCACTCCGTATGTCGTATGATATATAGAATCCATCTCACATGCCCCTTCTGCCAATGGTAGGGTGTCCTTTGTGCGTCTAGAGATAATAGCAAGTGTGAAAGTCTAGAGATAATAGCAAGTGTGGAAGCAAACCCTTTTTGATTTGTTTGTAGGGTCAAGTCAGCATAGACAACAGAGTAATTTGGGAGGTGTTAAAAGAAGCATCGACTTAAAAAAAAAAAAACTATACTCACCTAGTCGGATGCAGCATCAATCTGTTCCCGTTGGCACTGCAGTGAGAACTGAGTAATTAAACACTACTTTTCTCCCCCATCGGTCTGAGCAGTGAGCCGTGACTGTAAGTCACTAGTTCTCTGCTCTGCCCCTTCAGCATTCACTGGAGTACTGGGCTGTGGAGGGGGTGGAAGAGGCTGGCTCAGGCTCTTGGCAGATCGCTGAGAGGCTGAGCCAGGTTCTGGTCCAGGCTTCTGGGTGGATCCAGACCATATAGTCTGGATATTTTTAGAGCTTGGACCAGCTGAGTGACGTCAGCCAGCAGTGAACCCTTAGCCTGCTGTTGGCTGAAAACAGGTCACAGAAGTGCAGAACAAACTGATCTCCTGTGAACTACAAGAGAAGTATAGCCAAAATAGCTTTGGTCTACCCCAAGGCTAATAATGCTGCCTTGGAAGCAGCTATCCTCACTACAGAATTTGATTCACTATGCCAGTCCACTATGGGCAGGACAAGTACTAATGTGCTATCTATGACCTAAAGTATCTTTGAAATATCCAAGTTAACTATCCCTAACACTGCTAAAGAATACTCTCCTAATGCTCTACTTTGGCATAATCCCAGTTTGCAGGAATTTTTTCTTCAAACGGTTGGTCTGTTCTGGATTAGGCATGGAGTAAAACTGGTGTCCCATTTATTAAATCTGGGCACATTTCATCCCTACTCAGTATTTCAACATGACTATAACCTCCCTTCCGTAGCCTATTTCTGGTATTTACAGTTATGGCACACTGAAACAGCACAATTTGTTTTGACCAATGTATCTATACAACCCCCTTCCTGGAAAAATTGCTCTTTCATTCTAAACTTATTTCTACATATTATTCTCTCCTGCTTCACTCTACAATTGATAGACTTCGGATCACAGAGTCTCGATGGAGAGCAGATATTCCAGAGCTGGTAATGTGGCAGGAAATTCTTCTGCTACAGGTCCCCACAGTTATTTCGTCCAAGGATAAGGTTGTATAGAACAAATTTCTTTATCGCTCATATTATACTTCCTGTCTTCTCTTCTGTATAGGTAAATTGTCCTCTGCTGTTTGCTCTAGATCAGTGGTTCTTAACCTTGTTGGAGGTACTGAACCCCATCAGTTTCATATGCGCCTTCACCGAACCCTTCTTAATTGGAAAAATAAAATATGATTTTTTCAAATTCAAAACGTAGGTATATATTATTTTAGGTATATATTTATACATAGGTGCACAAAATGAACAAAACCATTAAGAACAAAGAACAAAACCATTAAAACATGATTTTCACACAAAAACATAATAATGAATATTTACTGCAAATTAGTGTGACTTCTGCTGTTGTCTTTCAGAGACCAGTTCAGAAATGCGCGGCTTTATCTTGGCAAGTGCCACTCTCATGTCATTATCATGTCTCATGTCACCTCACCCTGGCCTGCTGTAAGGGGGGATCTATATGGGGGACGGGACCTCACCTCACCCTGGCCTGCTGTAAGGGGGGATCTATATGGGGGACCTGGTCCCCCATATAGATCCCCCCTTACAGCAGGCCAGGGTGAGGTCCCCCATATGGATCCCAGGTCCCCCATATAGATCCCCCTTACAGCAGGCCAGGGTGAGGTGAGGTCCCGTCCCCCATATAGATCTCCCCCCTTACAGCAGGACAGGGTGAGGTGAGGTCCGGACCCTGGCCTGCTGTAGGGGGGGGATCTATATGGGGGACCCCAGAGTGACCTAACCTCACCCTGGCCTGCTGTAAGGGGGGATCTATATGGGGGACCTCAGAGTGACCTAGCCTCACCCTGGCCTGCTGTAGGGGGGGATCTATATGGGGGACCTCATCTCACCCTGGCCTACTGTAAGGGGGGATCTATATGGGGGATAATGTCCCCCATATAGATCCCCCCTTACAGCAGGCCAGGGTGAAGTGAGGTCCCGTCCCCCATTTAGATCTCCCCCCCTTACAACAGGCCAGGTTCCCCATAAAATAGATCCCCTTTACATAGTCTTCTCAGTGTTCAACTCTAGTCCTACCTTTTTTTCACCTGTGTCCTGACTCCCGATCACAGGCTAGGTTTTCCTCCTGTAGGCTGCAGCACCACTGTCACCACTGGCTCTCTGGCCTCTCACCTGCCGGCTTCTTCTGCTGCTGCGGCTGCCTGGCCTGGTGGTTCTCTCCCGCGCTGCGCTGGGCAGCCGCTGCACGGTTAGTCCCTCCCCCAGACAGTCCCTCTCCGCTCCGCACATCTGGCTTGTCTCCAAACCCCCCCCACCACCACTCCACAGTGGGCGATGCCGGCTCCGGCTGGATCGGATTCGGCCAGGAGCCGAGCTGCACAGCCAGCAGTGAGAGTGAGCCAGGGGCAGAGAGAGCTGCGAGTGCGAGCGGAGCGGGAGCAGAAGGACATGCCCGAAACTGGAGAAATAGTCCCTGACAGCGAAGTGGTACTAGCGGAGGGTGTGCCGAACCCTCGAGACTGACCCACCGAACCCCTGGGGTTCGATCGAACCCAGGTTAAGAACCACTGCTCTAGATACTTCTCAGAGGATGGCACATTTTATCACGTGGTCTGGGCATTTCCACCTATTCTGGCCTTTTCGGTCTGAAGTCACTGCATTCATTAGCTCACTTACTCAACTACCTAATATCTGTAACCCCCTACACTGCTTATTTGGTTATGAAGATGACAATAGTCTTACTCAACACACAAAACTTTTTCTGTGTTTGGTATTTTTTTATGATAAAAAATTCATAGTTATGCATTGGAAACACAGGCATCTCCTACACTGAACTCTTGGCTTGCTCTGGTCAATCAAGCCATCCCGTTATATAAACTGATTTATGAGGCTAGGGATTGGCCTAAGAAATTCCACGAAGTCTGGACCCCATGGGTAGAATCTAATACCACTATCCCATCGGTTACTTGAAATGTATTTTTGAACCAGGGTAATTTTGGTATATACAAGCTATTGTGGGTATTGTGCATATGTGGGTATAGACTGTAGCCCGAGAATGTTTCTATAGTCTTTCTTTTGTATTACTCTTCTACTCCTTGGAATACATATAAACAAAGTTCATAGTATCTGTACAATTGCCATCCTGATATATACTGTAATAATAAGTCGCGCTATGATATGATCAATGGAGATGTAAAGTCCATACAGTCCAAACATAAAGTAAAGATGTAATCCGGAACCAGGAACCCCAAAGGGTATAAGCTTACCAGATTGAGGTAAGGTAAAGGCGGTTTCCTTGGATAAACTTGTCACCTTGATAGTAGATCCAGGTCCACGTGAACAGTTAGCTCAATGGTCACAGGATCATGGAAGTAAAGGTAAAAGCGCAATAGCGTAAAACCTTACAAACTAATTGGATTAAACACCCCAGTGTTCGTGAAAAATGAATACTATTGTGTAAAAGAATAAACCTCCACCAATAAAATTGATCACTGATGACAGTGAATAAAAAACATGCAAAAATTGAAATAATGATGGGTACCCCTTACCAGAGGTGATAGAGGTATAAACCAAATTTAAAACGTGTTATAGCTGAAGTCGCCTCTTACCGGACAACTTTAAAAGAAAGGCAAAAAGTGTGAGATTTGCGTGTTGAACCACCACCTTTATGGCTAGATTCGCCTCTTACCATATGGAATAAGGATTAAAGCAAAACGTGCAGATCACAATTCAGTGTGAACCCGGAGCCAATAATAAAATAAACCAATAGGGGTCGCCTCTTACCAAATACAGGTAATGTTGAGCCTGTATGGTGATCAAGCATCCAAGGACCCGACTCTCAAACTGGGGTGCTGGTTTCCTCAAATGGCGGAGGTATTGTCAGTGTTCACCTGCGCATGCTTTGGACTGCCGCTTACACCGCAATGCTCAATGGGACTTGTAGTCCGAACCTCTCAGCATCCTCTGTCATCCTCTGCATGGGTCGTTCCCTGATGGTACACTGAATGGACGCTTACTCTTTATGTCAGACATTGTTGGTAAAAGAGCGCTGTTTGCTCGTTTGTACATTTTTCTTTCAAAACCAATAAAGCTATCTTTAAAAAAATTGATTTGGCCATACTTCTCTTTTAAGGATCCTATCATCCTTCAGTTTATATTAAATAGGTAAACTTTTATCCTGAAAGGGGATAATCAAAGGGCATGTTCCCTATATATGGGTCATTGTTCCTGGAGCACTTAACTAAACTTTCTTTTTTTATGTGTTTTCATGCTTCATGTTTTTTGCTTTGTCCAATAACATGCAATACCTGACATGACCTCATTAGGCATTGTCTGCCTTGTATCTGATTTCTCTTTGTTCTGCAATGTGAAATTAGCATATCAAACCGAAATTATGTATTAAATAAATAAATAACCTTTTTCTTTTGCTTTCTTTAGGTGAGATTCAGCTACCGTCCCATTCTGTAAAAACCTCAAGGGCGATGTCCTCCAAGATCCTCTGGCTTTCACAGTGATCCGTGTAATTGTAACCTTTGGTATTGTAGAGTAAAGGCTTTGCCCTTACCAGCCTTATTAGCTCTGAAGTATCAAGTATGGTATGTCTTGCTCTCTCTATCTTGCTATGAAGCCTGTTTAGAGTAGATGCTGTTAGGAGAAGGAAACTTGCTGTGCATACAAATACACTAAAACACATATACATGCATTTTTCACACTCTTCAATTGAAGTCTAAGCCTATTGGGCTAAAAATGCACCAAAAGAAGTGCCTGTGCTTTTTTAAAAGTTCCTTGGAAGCACACTGCAAATGTATGAACGGGCTCCATTGAGAATATTGTGATTCCTCTTGTCATGCATTCTTATGTGACATCCACAACGCAACAAATTACACCAGTGTGAACAAGTACTGGCTTCCAAGATGCAACGTTTGTCCCTGAGCAGTTTGCGTTGAAGGGGATAAGGGCCATTAGCCCCGTGTAAGCTTCAACACAGATGACTTTTAGCTTACACAGAGATTAGACCTAAAGCTCCAACAAATAAAACAGCGGTCGAGCGCAGCAAATATCAGTGGACAGTGGGACTACAAGCAAGAACCTGTCACCTTGAATGCTCAAAGGGACTGGTTCTCTTTAATGTCTATTTATTTGGATAGTCCAAGGACAGGGAAATGGGCACATGAGCATCATAACTGGACCACAGAGCAATGGAAGAAGATGGCCTGGTCTGATGAATCATGTTTTCTTTAATATCAGGTGGATGACTGGGTGCTTGTGCGTCACTTACCAAGGGAAGAGATGGCATCAGGATTCAGTATTACAAGGTGGCAAGCCAGCAGAGGTAGTGTAATGCTTTGGGCGATGTTCTACTGTAAAACCTTGGGTCCTGTTATTCTTGTGGACTTTACTTGACGCATACCAACCAACTAAACATTGTTGGTGACCAAATACACCTCTTCATGAAAATGATATTCCTTAATGACAGCGGTCTCTTTCAGCAGGATTATGCACCCTTCCACACAGCAACAATGGTTCAATAATGGTTTGAGAAACACAGCTGTTAATTTGGCCTCTAAATTCTCCAGATCTCTATCTGCAGCATCTGTGAGTGTGCTGGAAAAACAAGTATGGAGGTCCCACCTCACAACTTACAAGACTTAAAGGATCTTTTACTGACAGCTTGGTGAGCACCCATGCCTCAATGGGTCAGGGCTGTTTTGGCAGCAAAAGGGGGGCCTACTCGAAATAAAGTTGATCAAAAAATTATGGTTGATCTTTGTATACAAAGAAAAGCTTTTTGCTCTAAATCAGCTTTAGAACAACTAAAGGAGAAGGAGATGAAAATTATGTTTAATCCTGTCTACAGGACTGTTATTGGTTGTCCCATGCAACCAGGAGAGATTCTAGTTTTACTTATAGATGATTGTCTGCAGTGCAGCCATTTATAATAGCATTAAATTAGAAAATGGATTGCATTTCAATTATAAACATTATATAAATTTTTAACAAAACATTAATTACAGTTTAATTGTGTATACATTTCAGCAAGCTCTGCACAATGCTGCAATCAGACGATGGAACAGCACTTTCGCCTGAGGCACACACCGAGGCGTTTCATCCTCTCAGCTTACTCAAGCTGGCATAAATATTTGTATAAGTGAGAAGTACACTGCAACTGACAAATATTGTCACTGTGATCATTAATAATTTTTCAGAGCAAAGGGGAGATGGCATTCATTTTGATGTAGGCAGCAAAAAAATTAACATCACATTCTTTAATTAGAGGGAAACTTTCCCCCTAGGATATAATCAAACATCCTGCCTCACCTTCACAAACATGTACTTTTCCAATTATCTTTGTTAAAAATACCTTATAGCAGGAGCTGTCAATCTGTCATATGCTCATCTGAGTGCTGTGCCGTGTGAGGAGCCTACAGCTATAATGGTTGGAGATGGAAATTGTCTAGTAGAAGGGTGCTGGTGATAATTATCACTGGAAAGAAGAAAGTACATAGGGTATTGTGAATAAATTATGGACTATACTTCAGATATCTGTCCTTGTCCCTTTCGAACAGTTTTAACCACTTCAGGACTGAAGTGATTTCCTTTTTTTTTATTTCTTTTTTTTTTTCACATTTTTATACAATACAGAAAAAGCAGGAGAAAACAAAACAAGCAATAGCTGGGATAATTCCATACTAATGCAAAAGAACAGGAAGTAGGAAAAACATTTCAACTGTCAGACTTGACATTCATAGGCTTCATTCACACCTGAGAGTATAGTTTTCAGGCTTCTGTTGGGCATTTTTCAGGTGTTTTTCTGGCATTTTTAAGCGTTTTTTTAAGCCGTTTGGAGGCAGGCATTGGCATCTGACTAAAACTGCTTGTAATCTCCCAAAACAGAATCTCGTGTACTTTTTTGAGCTTCGGACATTTTGCTTCAGGCAACAAAATGCTCATATGTGAACACGGGCCATTGAAATGAATGGGATTTTGCTTGTTGGGCATTTTAGAACTTAAGAGGTGAGCTTTATGAGCTGAAAAAGGGCCTTAATCTTTGCCATTTTTAACCAAAGCGAATGTGCATTCTGCGCTACATAATGCTTTGTCATTGTAGCCTATGCTTGCAAACTATGAAATTTCTTTTGCTAATTTAAATACATATCATTTTATAGGACATAGTTTGAAAAAAAAGCAATTAATACAAATACAATTAAAGCCTACTTTGATTAGATTCAATTTTGGGTACAAAATCTGGTGTAGCTGTGCATGGTAGCTAACCAGCTTCTAGCTTGTTCAATTACGATTGACAAAAAACCTGGAAGCTGATTGGTTTCTATGCAAAGCTGCACCAGATGTTTCACTCTCCACCTTTAGTAAATCAAACCCTAAGTGTAGCTAACATTAAAACCAGAAAAATCAGCACAAGGGAAATCATTTACAGTGAATAGAATGTGTCCCTTGTGCTGCCCCCACATCCACTGCCTCAATCTTCCATTGAATAATACAACTAAGGGGCTGTCACAGTCTCTCATCAAGAAGGCTTGACTATGCTCACTATTATAGCAATAAATTGGAGATAAATATCCACAATTCTAGCAGCGCAAAATTCCTATATACTGTATTTTCTGGCATATAAGACTACTTTTGAACCTCAAAAAAATCCCCCAAAAATGGGGGGTCGTCTTATACGCCGAGTATAATATCGCCAAGGTAACCTAAGTATAAGTATTACCGGTAGATGAAAATTAGGGGGGTCGTCTTATACGCCCAGTCGTCTTATACGCCGGAAAATACGGTACATAAAAGATAAAAAAAAAAAAATTCTCCTGTGCATATAAAGTGCTTAAGTGGAAAGAAATCACCCTCAAAGTGCATCCATTTTAAGCATACCAATGCATATACATGAACGCATTACTGTGCAAATTTCCAAAATATCATAAAAAAATAGTGCCAATATAATAAATAAATAAATATAAAAATAACTGTGCAATGAATATATAATTAAATAGTTAAAGTGCCAATTTGCTCTGTGCAAAAATTTCCACTCAATGTCCAACAACTGTGTATATACAGCCTATGTTGTTCAGGTGAAACATCCCAATCAAGCACGTTATATGCACAGGAGAATTTTTTATTTTTTATCTTTTATGTATATAGGAATTTTGCGCTGCTAGAATTGTGGATATTTATCTCCAATTTATAGCTATACTGTTTCCCCTTAGTGGACGTGTAGCAGCTGCAATTCCCTGAAGTTTACACATATTATTTTACACATTGGCACAAGTGTTTTTTTCATTTTTAGTATGCTCACCATTGTTGCCCACAACAGCATTGATCAGATGGCAGTGTGACCCAAAACACAACCCAGAGGTTGCTGTACTGAGGAAAAAGTTTGTAGCTTCTGGAAATGACCCTTGAAACGGGTAACCAAGAAAAAAAACACACACAGTCTGTATTCCCTTATAAGCACTAGGAATTGTTAAATAGTTACATAGTTAGTCAGATTAAAAAAAGTTACAAATCAATCCAGTTCAACCAATAAGAAAAAACAAACAAAAAAAATCCAAACCACCATACAATTCCATATATATAATCCTATACGCACAGTTGATTCAAAGGAAGGTGAAAACCCCCAGCAAAGCATGATCCAATTTGTTCCAGCAGGGGAAAAAATCCTTCCTGATCCCCGAGAGGCAATCAGATATTCCCTGGATCAACTTTACCTATAGATGTTAGTACCCAGTTATATTATGTTTATTTAGGAAAGAATCCAGGTCTTTTTTAAAGCAATGTACTGAGCTGGCCAGAACCACCTCTGTAGGGAGTCTATTTCACATTTTCACAGCTCTTACTGTGAAGAAACCTTTCCGTATTTCGAATTGAAATCTCTTTTCCTCTAAACATAAAGAGTGCCCCTTGTCCTCTGTGATGATCTTAAAGTGAATAACTAAACACCAAGTTCACTATATGGACCCTTTACGTATTCGTACATGTTGATCATATCCCCCCCTTAATCTCCTCTTCCTAAGAGAGAATAAATTCAGTTCCTCTAATCTTTCCTCATAGCTGAGCTCCTCCATGCCTCTTATTAGTTTGGTTGCCCTTCTCTGCACTTTTTCCAGTTCCCCGATATCCTTTTTGAGAACTGTTGCCCAAAACTGAACTGCATATTCAAGATGAGGTCTTACTAATGATTTGTACAGGGGCAAAATGATATCTCTCTCTCTGGAGTCCATAACTCTCTTAATACAAGAAAGGACTTTGCTTGCTTTGGAAACCGCAGCTTGGTTAGGTCAGACTTGCCGGCATGGAGCTCACAAAGTACAATACACATTATTACAAGTATAAACACGTCCCCACAGTAGTTTGCTAGCAGACGATAGGTGTGTTAATTAGCACAATTACCAATACAAACAGTGATATCCCCCCTCCTCAAACTAGTAGGCAACAGACTATAGCAGGAGACCTACTTACAAAAAAACACATTATGGCAGAGGACCCCAGTAGTTTGAGCAGATTACATTAACATCTACAGTCCTTGCTGGTTTGAGGCATAATGGCCCCAAATATGGATATGCCACCTCCAGTTCCCAGAGTCTGTGTATTTTGGGGAGACAGGAAATTGAATCAGAAACAAGACCACTCCACGAATCCCCCAGGCATATACCTTCCAAAGAGTATTGCTCCCTTAAATGCCAGGGCCCATAGTCAGCGGGTAAGAGGCTTGCTTCCAGTCCTCTCTAAAAGCCCCTGTCCCAGCTAGGTCTGTCACAGTACATACATTCACATATGGTAGGATTGCTACATGATCCTGCTCTTTTGGCAGAGGATATATGAAGTATACAACAAAATATTTGCCGAGTATATATCTAATATAGACTAATACGACTCTTACAACCCATTCTCCCGTACTCTATAGGTTGTTAGAATTGTTTTGCAAGTCATGTGTCCACAGATAGCAGCCATCTTGGCCATGACATATCCAATTTAGGGTGTGCCCCTATCCTCAATTGATCAATTACATTTGGAAGGATTGGGAAACAGAGATTTCGGGCACAAGAGTTTTGTTAAAAAGATTTCTTTTATTCAACACAAACCTAAATATTTTAAAATCATAGAAAAATACAGGCAAATAATTGTGTATTAAGGACACAGTGAGACCACACAACAATGGTCTATGTTGTACAATATCTCAGTGCATAGAACTTATAAAAGTCGATTTACATACAGTTCAAAGTACAAGATCATTAGTAGTCATATAATCCTTGGAAACGTATTGCTTGATATCAGAAGAACCGCCGACGGACACCCAAACAATATGGTGCCGGTCAGCGGGGTCGACTGAAAGTATAAGTTAACATTCACCATGTAATATATGACCTTTGCTCGACATGTTTCGCTTTCTTAGACAAAAAAGCTTCATCTGGAGCATATCATTTCTTTTGTCTGTGTGAGAAATAACAGTATTTAGATAAATTACATATATATGTATTCAACACAAACCTAAATATTTTAAAATCATAGAAAAATACAGGCAAATAATTGTGTATTAAGGACACAGTGAGACCACACAACAATGGTCTATGTTGTACAATATCTCAGTGCATAGAACTTATAAAAGTCGATTTACATACAGTTCAAAGTACAAGATCATTAGTAGTCATATAATCCTTGGAAACGTATTGCTTGATATCAGAAGAACCGCCGACGGACACCCAAACAATATGGTGCCGGTCAGCGGGGTCGACTGAAAGTATAAGTTAACATTCACCATGTAATATATGACCTTTGCTCGACATGTTTCGCTTTCTTAGACAAAAAAGCTTCATCTGGAGCATATCATTTCTTTTGTCTGTGTGAGAAATAACAGTATTTAGATAAATTACATATATATGTTACCTTATTTTCAGTATGTTAAAATTACAATTGCATATCATTTATCTTTCCTTTTAATTACATATAATCGTCTTACACCTCTCAGATAAGTCCTTCTATTTTTGCAATATCAACACAATATAACATTGGGTCTTAAGTTGCATTCAGACACTAGAGGAGTTTAGGGGAAAGAACGGAGGCTGCCAATAGTGAGTATATGTGGGGATCCATGCTGTAGTTATAGTATAAGCATATATATCCTATTTATATACCTGGTAAATGGACAGAAAAATGTATACATACCTGTACATATAGTAATCAGGCACATATCTCAATTTCCATAGAGAATTCTTTAACGAGGAGGACTGTGCGTTTTGGGAAGCTCAAAAAAGGCAATGTATAGTGACATAGTAGTGAGGGTAGTCACTCCATGTCTCATATCTGGGTGGATGAGAGCAGAAAAACAATGTTTCTCAGAGTAGTAAGCGTTTTTATTCTATGATATCACTTTAAGGGAAAGCCCATAGGAATGCTAAACCATAAGCTCAAGTGTTTTAAAATGGTAAAGTACGTATGCCTCATGCTTGTTATAAGAGTGTGTAAGTACCTATAGAGCCCATAGACCATCTGCCCTAAAAGGGGGGGCAACAGAAAAGCCACATAGTCATTCTGGACCGTAAGAGTAGACAGGTGCCATGCATTTATAAACGATTATACACCAACATGCAGAGTTTACCCATTCGTGTATGGGCTACCCCTATAGTAAAATATATATCATGTATATTGATTTGCTTTCACACACATATGTGAATATGTGTGTGTAATCAATTTAGTATCCGACCCACCCTCCTCTATAATAGTAGGGGGGTGACCAGGGTTATATATAGATAAACAGTTGCTACATAGGGTCCAAGATGAGTACATGCAAAGCGTACTTAGAATAGACATAGGTAATAAACATAGTGGTAAATATATAGAGTGCCACCCAAAATGATAGATCCCTAAGCAGTACGAAAGTTCCAAACATACACAGACACCTTAGCAATGCTCACCAAACTTAAGAAGGACCAGAGCTTAAATGTAGGGAGCGTGTCTCCTCTGCTTGTATGTCGGCTGTTAAGCACAGTAAGATTAAGGTGAATTCCCGGATATCACAAAAGTGTAATGCTACAGTATTAGTACTGGCCATATACAGCTTACCCCTTGCCACGCTGTTCCCAGCTTCCGCACAGTCCTCACCGGATGGGGAACCTCCACCATACCAGGGCTTGTAAATGGCGCCCTTAAGTAGCATGGATCCCGGGCGGTTCGTCAAACGGACGTCACCGCCCCGGCCACTCCCACCGGACATCGCTCAAGAGCCAACGCGGGGACACCCCGGCGAGGCTCTCGGCTTAGTCACGGGTGTGTGCAGACTATACAGAGGCAGGAAGTGCCTCCGTAGTCCGCTCAGGTGCCACAGGAAGTTCCGCCCGGAAGGGGCGGGACTGACCTGCGGCCTATCTGGCCGCACATATCTCACTGATGAGGCCGACCTCCATGCTTACCCACACTGCCCCCACAGGATCGGTCCGCAATTACATGAGAATTCTAATTGCCTGAAATGAAAAAACAACACAACAAAGACAGAAATTATATATTTAAAAAAATACAGATATAAAAGCATATTTCACTAAGGTACAAAGATGTTCCTGGTGAAACCAGGAGATATATATCGGTAACATATTTGTTTATCAAAAATTATTATATAACCATGTTTATTTTTTGACATTAACCACTAGTAAGGGCGTTCAATAGTGACAGCCCTAATGAAAGGACAGGGGCTGAACTGCCCCCTACTAGAAACACTTCCATACTTCAAACCCCAAGAGAAAGTTGCATATTTTGGCTTATTATAAATCCTCAAGATCATAATATTGATGAGATAGGGATTATAGCACAAAAAACTGTTTGTTGTACATAAGAAAGGAAGAGGGATATATGTGCCATAGGACCTATTTGATGTGAAGAGGTATCAGAATAATTAAATATATGTAGATACGGGGGGAGGATGACCACGCCAAAACCAAGCCGACACCCTGACCCATATATCCCACAAAGGGCCATTATCGTAACCCGAGTATACTACTCGAGGTCAATTAGGTCAGTTGGCATTAGGTAAGCAAGGAAACCTTCACAGAAAGGGTTTGTACGACTGTGTTTCGTTTAACCCAGGCCTATAAGTGGCATTGAGATGCTCTATCCAGAGAGTCTCTCTCTGGAGAATTTTTTTGTCCCAGTTGCCACCCCGAGGATCTTGAGGAATAACCTCAAGCACATAAAATCTTGCCTTTTTGGGATTGAACCTGTGGTATAGGTCAAGGTGTCTGCTCACGGGCGTGATCATCCTTCCCCCTGCTGATACGTACACATGGTCATTTATCCTTTGGCGGAGCTCTCTTATAGTTTTACCTATATAGAACATGCCGCAGGTGCAATGCATCATGTATACCACTCCACGTGTGCTACAGTCGGCTCGAAATTTTGGAGCAAATGTCTCCCCATTAGGTAAAGTGTATTCAGTTGTTATAATACTTCATCACTGCAAGACATACAATACCCTCTTTTTGGAATACCAGTCAATAATAATATGAGAATGGAAGACTATTTGGCACAAGACAGTTTCTTGGGACAGGTTTAAAGGATGTTTTAGATACATTTATCATCATCCAAAGGAGAGTTTAGGGATTCCAGCCCAGGATAGACAATGAGGCTGCAGTTCAGGGTCTCCCCCCCACTTTTTTTTTTTCTCTTCCCTTTCTTACTTCATACTCTCCTCTTCCTACACGAATGGTAATGTAAAAGTGATTGGGATCCTAGTGTCTTCCGGTTAGCGACAAACCTCAGTTCAACCTGCTTCTTTCTTTATTTCCTTCTTTGTCATCAAGTCCAATGCAGAGCCTATAACCATGCCATAAATCTGAATAAACAGAGGGACAATCCACTGTCACTGTGTAGGGGAGTACAGGAGAGCACCAACTGCCAAGGAAGCAGAGGACCGTAAAAGTAAAGTGCTTTAAATAAAGAAGCATTCAACCTTTGCAGTGCAGCCCCGCTGTAAGGGATCATTGTTCCTTTCCCCTCAGGGATAGACTTTAAGAATTTCCCTATGCAACTTTTAGGTAATCCCAGAAATTTACAGCCATTGTCTAGGTCTTCATAGATATAAGAAAAAATTGTATATGTGCCTTTTTGTGCAATATTGACAAGTTATGAATCAACACTTCCATTTCAGTTTAAGAGAGATTGTTTCTATTTCAATATAATGTTATTTTTCCAATTATCATGAAAAACCTAAAGGCCTCATTCACGCCGTATGTATCATGGGTGCCTGGTATGAGGGCTGTGTTTACCCGCATGAAGATGCACAGGTGATGCATGCATCCCTGTGCAGGCAGTCCCATTAGAGTCTATTGGGATGCAGTGGCTGCACGGACACAGGGGCTGCTCCCAATTTGACATGCGTGCGGTTGCTGGTGCATGGCTCCTGAATGCAGAAAGCATGCATTGGTGGCCATGCATTTGAACCTGCACAGATGTCAAACTGGGAGCAGCAGCTGCGTCTGTACAGCCACTGCATCTCAATAAACATCAATGGGACTGCTTGCATGGAGATGCAGGAAACACGGTCCTCAGACGGGGCATGCATTTATACACCCTATGTGAACAAGGCCAAAGATAAAATTGACACAGATTAGTGCACAAAAATTTGCGCAATGGTGCATTACTTGTGAGTGTAAAATTACAAAGAAATTATATTAATTTGTGCATTCTTGATTATCAATTGCCATCCAAACCAGCCATGGCATGACATGCTGCTATATTATGCTCCTATAGAATATTATTAAGAATCTGATTGTTTCAGCATCTGGGCTCAGCAGTAGCCCATCAGAGACTGTTGGACCTGCTTCAGCTTGCAGTCGCTCATGCCATGAAAACGAGGTTAGCTCCTGCAGTGCCACATTAAAGCAAATAATTTTTAAGAAAATGGAGAATGCCAATTAGGACTTCTCATTCTTCAAATGCTAACTGTCTGGCTGCCATGCTGATTCTCCTGCTTCAATATATTCTGAGTCACGGACCTGGAACAAGTGTGTTAATTCTGCATACATGTATGTCAGTGACTTAGGCAGTATTGAAGCCAGAAGGTCAAACATACAGCTAGACATCAAGCATTTTTAGAAGGTAGTCCCCAATGGCAGCCCCTTATTTCTGTAAAGAAAGGTATACTTTAAAGCGACCACAGTAATAAATAAATAATCACCCTGTCAGTGGAAGCTACCTGTAGCTTTTGTAGACAGCAAAGATGTTGGGCAGTGCCTGCAAGAAAAATAAGTATTAGGCTGGGTTCACACCTTTCCATGCACATTGTCATGCATTTTTATGCGTGTTTTTAATGCGCTTTGATGCGCTTTTTCATGTGCTCAGTGCTACTTTGTTGGGTCCTTAAAGCCGATAAAATGTTCCCAAATGAAATTGCAGGATCGTATAGTCTCTGCTGTTACACCAGGGAGAATGACAGGCGGCTTTGTTTACATCAGCCGCCTGCCTTTCTCCCTCTCCAGCGGGAGATCGCGAGTGTCCAGCGGACATCGGAGCCGCCGGTCACTCGCGCGGGGGTGGCCGTGAACGAGCGGGGACGGGAGCGTGCCTCCGCCGGCGCGCTCTCGCCCATACAGGCTCCTGGGCGAGCGACGTACTAGTACTACGTTGCTTTGCCCAGGAGTGGCTGACTGCCGCAGTAAATGCACTTGTGTAAATTGCGGTCGGCAAGCAGTTAAGTGTTGCAATTGCCATCAGTGGGGCCATCAATGTGTACTGAGACACTAAAAAGACTTGCACTTTTTTGACAGATGCTCATGATAATTTGTTTTTCATGACTACCCTACCTTAACTATGTCACTATCACTATGTCAGACGGAAGGCAGGAAGGATCACTAAGGTACATGGAAAGCAGGAAGGATCACTATGGTACATAGAAGGTAGGAATAATCACTATGACACATGGAAGGCAAGAAGGATCACTATGGTACATTGAAGGCAGGAAGGACCACTATGGTACATGGAAGGCAGAAAGGATCACTATGGCACATGGAAGGCAGGAGTGGTCACTATGGCACAAGGGAGGCAGGAAGGATCACTATGGTACATGGAAGGCAGGAAGTTTCACTATGGCACATGGAAGGCAGGAAGGATCACTAAGGCACATGGAAGGCAGGAAGGAAGAATCATTATGGCATATGGAAGGCAGGAAGAAAGGATTACTATGGTACATGGAAGGAAGGAAGAAAAAGAGGGAAGAGTTCACTCACCCGAGGCTGGCTGTTCTCCCAAGATTTAGGCAGTGACATGTGCACTGCTTCAAAATTCCCACCCACACAACCCCTTTATAGCCTCGAGAAGCCGTGGTTTATGAGCAGACACAGGGGGACATGGGGAGGAGGTGGAGTAGATCTAGCCTACCTCCTCTCCAATTCTGTACAGCGACCGGGTGGGTGAGTGGGCTGGTGAGTTGGTGGGGAAGGTAGGGGTACTAAGGGACGCACACTGACAGGTGGAATCAAGTGCCGGAAATTGTTCTGTCACTGGGCTCTGCTGCGGGATTCAGCCTGGATTCGCGGGACACCAGGATTTTCTTGGCGGTCCTGGCGAATCCGGGATGACTGGGAGGTATGTAAACAGTGGAGGTAAACGCTTACCCTTTCGGGGTCAGTGGAGGCTTTTCTTCAGGCAGAGCACTTTACATCACAGAAAAAAAAATCTGCACATTCAAGATCGTTCACTTATTGGGACTTTTTTTTTTTTTTTACAATTTATTATCACGTGATATTGCTTGCATACATGATGCCATTTTTTTGAGTGCAATATGTTTAATTATGCCATTCTTGCATAGATATGAATGAGCCCTCAAGGTCTAATTAAAAACTCTATTTTGCCTGAACTAATATTTCTTTAAAATGTGGCTATCATGGGTTGAACCACATCCTAGAAGTTGAATAATAACATTAGTGTAATGTTGCGTCTTGTGCGACAGGGATACATCATTATTTAATATAATCATTGATAGGTTGCCTTTCTGGAAATTTTTGTTGAGTTGTCAAGAGGATTGTCGAGTGGTAGATTACTGATATACTTGGAAGTTCTACTGTAAGAGCAGTAATGGGAATACTGTAAAACACACAAGCTTTTTAAGATACAGTTCAAAGACCTATAATGATAAAGTTTAATCCACATAGCCAATCAAAGAATAAGGATGGAAAGTATAGGTTATGGAACTTTGCACATTGCTCACAGATTCAGTCTAATGAAGCAATGTTGATAATATGCTTTACTATTAGTTTTAAAACAGCTCTATAATTGCAGACAGTTTTAAGTATTTGTGCAGCATTAGAACTGGATGTTCTGTTCTGCCACCCAAACATCTAATTTGTTTCTAGGGAATGTGTCCTAAATTTGATGATAATAAAGCATGATTGTGGACCAGTGATACATGCCCAATTATCTCTTTTCACTCTGAGTGTTCACGAAGCATTGTATTTATATAAAAAAAAAAAAAAAAAAAATCATTAACATAATTATTTGGGTAATTATGTTAATACAGAACAGATAGAACAGCACCTGTTGTTATGTCATATGATGAAATGACCATAATTAAGACGATGTGTGATCAGCTTGTAAATATAATTTTTACAAAACTAAGCATGTGTTGTATATAGAAGAAGAATCATGCAAAGATTAGAATAAAAAAAAAAAAAAACTAAAAATGACAATAAACGTTCCATAGACCATGGGTGCCATCTAGTGTTGGAAACTATGTAAAGCATGCTTAGCAATTATTGCAGTTTGGAATACATGGAGCTATATTGGGTATATTTGTGCTATAAATCAGCTGTTCTGGATTTACATTTGGCCACAAGCAGTGCCATCTTAAGAGCATTATAGGTCCCCGGGTAATGCAGTGCATTGGGGCCCTGCCTACACAATCACCCACGAGAGAAAAAATGCAAATGATCGATAAGGCTATACAGTGGTGATCGAAAGTTTGGGCACCCCAGGTAAAAATTTGTATTAATATGAATAAAGAAGCCAATGAAAGATGTAAAAATCTCCAAAAGGCATCAAATTACAGATTAGACATTCTTATAAATATGTCAACAAAAGTTAGATTTTATTTCCATGGAAGGTTTTGCCATGGCCTTCACAATCTCCTTGTAAATGAAGAAAAAAGTGGCACTTCCAGACCCAGGAACTTGGAAACTTGAGTTTATTTCTTCAAATCATAGGTACAACATCAGACAAGACCACAAGACAGACTGGACAGCAGACGCGTTTTACACCTTGTGCTTATTCATTGCAATGAATAAGCACAAGGTGTGAAACGCGTGCTGTCCAGTCTGTCTTGTGGTCTTGTCTGATGTTGTACCTATGATTTGAAGAAATAAACTCAAGTTTCCAAGTTCCTAGGTCTGGAAGTGCCACTTTTTTCTTCATTTACATGGATTCCTCAGGTCACGGACCTTGGTGAGCACCCATTCCTACAGGACTGCCACAGCTGCTCGGGATCCATCTGGCTCAGCTGATTGTTTTCAGAGCGGTGATTTGTTTCATTTTGGTTTCCTTCACAATCTCCTGACCTCAACATAATTGAAAATCTATGGATAGACATTAAAAGAGCAGTGCGTGACAGACAGCCCAGAAATCTCAAAGAACTGGAAGACTTTTGTATGGAAGAATGGGCAAAGATACCTCAAACAAGAATTGAAAGACTCTTGGCTGGCTACAAAAAGTGTTTACAAGCTGTGATACTTGCCAAAGGGGGCAGTACAAGATATTAACTCTGCAGGGTGCCCAAACTTTTGCAGGGGCCATTTTTTTGTTTTCTGTAATTTTGAAAGTGTAAATGATGGAAATAAAATCTAACTTTTGTTGAGATATTATAATAATGTCTAATCTGTAATTTGATGCCATTTGGAGATTTTTCCATCTTTTCTTGGCTTCTTTATGCACATTAATACAAAATTTTACCTGGGGTGCCCAAACTTTCGATCACCACTGTATTTATTGGTACCTCCAACATAATCAGTGTTTAAACATTAAAATAATAAATCATTTTAAAAAAGGTTAAAAAAAATAATAAATTAATAATTTAAAAAAAGGGTTAAAAAAATTAATAAATAATTGTTTAAAAAGTGAAAAAAAATAAAAATGCACTGATATTGACATGCAGATGTTTTGGCTTTCTGAACATACAAAGACAATATTAATTTCTGCACATAAAAAAAGTTAGTACTTACCCGTTCTGTCTTTCTTTCCTTTCTGCCTTGCTGGCTTCCACTTTAGGTTTCTACAGCAGTGACCCTGCCCTTTCGTCTTGCGCTGTGGCTGTCCTGGTGTGTGCCTGTCTCACGGCGGACCTTGGAAGCAGTCAGGTAGTCTTGCTGCTGTGGGCACCTCTCCATGGCCCAAGTAGCCTGACAGCAGTGCCAGGCTAATGACAGCTTCCCAGTTCGGCGGCTGGGTCCAGTGAACACATACACGGATGGTAGTCAGACTCGACTGTTCTGTGCATGCCTGTTCCCATGGGGGTGGACAGACATTCCTGCTGTTGTGGGCTCCCCCTCCATGACCCAAGTGGTCTGACAGCAGTGCAGGACCGACAGGCGCTTGCCACCTGCTAAGTTTGTTGGCGAAATGCACACGGGAGTCGGGACTAATGCTTGGCTGGGACTGGGTTGCTGGGCAGGTGGGGCCCCCCGGGAATGAGGGGCCCCTGGGCAACTTCCCAACGTGCCCATACTTTAAGATGGCCCTGGCCACAAGGGTATCCTAAAGTTAGTAATAAACCCCTTAACTTATGGATCTGTTATGGAAGTGAGAAATGGAAATATCTTCTTTTTGAAGGTGTCACTGTGTTTCTAATGAAGTCGTTTTTTTTTTTTTTTTTTGTTCTTTTTAGCCCACCTTACTATAAGAAGTCTGGTTGTACCTTGTCAGTTATCTCAAATTCTTTGTTCCTCTCTTTCATTTTGGAAGATTTCATTGTGTTCTTAGTTATAAAGCTAGAAAGATTTTTTAAGACTTTAACCACTTCAATACTGGCCACTTTCACTCCCTTCCTGCCCAGGCCAGTTTTTAGCTTTCAGTGATCTCACACTTTGAATTACAATTACTAATTTATGCAACACTGTACCCAAATGACATTTTTATCATTTTTGTTTTTGACAAATAGAGATTTCTTTTGGTCCCATTTATTCACGGCTGTTTTTTTTTTTTTTTTTGCTAAATTAAAAAAACTGAACATTTTGATAATAAAAAAAAAAAAAAGTGATAGTTATCTGGAATGTTAAGTAACACGTTCTGGATGCCAGGCAGGCTGTGGGCATCAGATAGCATGCCTGGCATTCAGACCTTGTTACTTAACATTCCAGATATTGGTCCCTGATCTTTGTAATATAGAATTTTTGACAAGGACTGAATCCTTCCACATAAACAAGCAGGATAAGAGTTGGCGCATCACACATACCTATATAGCATCAAGGGGTATGCAGTTAATGTATAGTCATTAGTCTGGTGTAGTTGATGGCTGAAATAGATGACACTCAGGGCCAGCTCAGCTGCAGAGAGAAGTCAGCTCTGAAAGTGGAAATAAAAACAAAAAGCAGAGCGCCTCTAAGTGTTATCAGTTTAATAAAAAGGGTAAGGCAGGTACAGGAAAACTGCTCACATTTAAAACAGTATAAAATAGCTCATCTGTTAGGTGGTCTGCAGGAACACAGGGGTCCACGGCTGGATGTTGTGGCTCCAAGAGGTGGTGCAGGGGATGGTGAAGGAGGGAGATGCCTGGAGGGCCAAGAGACTAGATAGTAGGATGGCCGGCGGCTTCAGGAAGGTGCGCTGTGCCTCAGGGCAAGACACCTGGCGAGCCGAGGGACCGTTTGGTTGGATGGCTGGTGGCTTCAGACGGGCGCCTTGCTCCTCGATACATCCGGCGCCGACAGACGGGAGCCCAGCGTGAGAGATCCAGCAGCCAATCGCACAACGTGTTTCCGAGCGTGCGCAGTAGCCTCATAGGGCGTGCGTGCTCCTTTCTCAAGCGCAGTGGCGTGACACAGAAAAGCTGAACAAGTTTATAGGATGCCAGCACACAAGCTGGGCAGATGCAGATGGACTTAAAGCGGGGAAGACCTCAGACTCTTGTCTGACACCAACACCTACGTCAAACTAACCAAGGATCTTCTCCCCACCTTTAGATTAGAGGCGGAGTCTTTGATCTCTAACGCTGTTAGGGATAAAGTCCTTGACACCAAAGAAGCTGCTTTTCTTAAAAAAGGAATTCTACCATACACCTTATTTCTATCACCTTCCCAAGGTACATAAAGACCCCCTCTGCCCACCTGGTAGACCTATCGTGGCTGCCATGGATAGCATCACCAGCGGTTTGTCACAGTACATTGATGTATTTTGGCAGCCACTCGCCAAGTCCCTGCAGTCTTATATTAGAGACTCTATCCACCTATTGGAACTCTTAGCTCCATACTCTTGGGCAGATAGCTACCTTTGGTTGTCCCTGGACGTTAATTCCCTTTACACATCCATCCCCCATGATATAGGTCTGCGGGCGACACAATACTTTTTATTAAAAGATCTTATGCTCAATAACCAACAAGCCGCTTTTATCCTTGATGCCACTGATTTTTGTCTTAGGAATAACTACTTCTTTTTTGATGGGGACTTCTACCTTCAGACCAATGGTACTGCCATAGGCGCTAATTTCACACCCTCCTACGCTAACCTGACCATGAGCTTCTGGGAAGAATCCTTAATTTGGCACAACAACCCTTTTGCTCAACATCTAGTTTTTTAGGGCCGCTATATAGACAATATCCTCATCATCTGGGATGGTCCTCCATCCTCTATTGATGATTTCGTCATCCACTGCAACACCAATGATTTCGGTCTCACCTTTAATTCTGTTTGTGATGCGGTTCATCTAGCCTTCCTGGACCTCGAGCTGGGTAGGGAAGGCACCTCCATCTTTGCCCGGAACTACACCAAGCCCACCGCCGGCAACTCGTACCTACACTATAGTAGTTGTCATCATTCCCAGTGGGTAAACAATATACCTAACGGGCAGTTCTGTCACCATAGACAGAACTTCACCAGGGATATATTACATCACACAGAGTGACGCCTTGAGAGACAAGTTTAGGGATAAGGGTTACCCTGACCAATTGGTCGATCAAGCCTACACCACCTTCCTGCCTGGTAAACCCCCCAAAAATACAGCTAAATATGAAGAATCTACTCTGAGGTTTATCACCAGATTCCACTGCCGCTACAAGAAAATGGAATCCATACTACAGAAACACTGGAACATTCTACTACAGGACCCCCATCTTTTACCCAGTTTAGGTCACAAACCTAGAGTTACTTACCGTAGGGCCCCTACCCTGAAAAACAAAATTGCACCCAGTCGTCTCAAGACCAAAAAAAGCCCATAATCCATTGTGCCTCATTCCCTAAAGGGCGTGTACCAATGTAACAAGCTTTTATGCACAACATGTGCCTTTTTGCGACATGGTAAAAAACAGTTCACCCATAAGAATAAGACTTAGTGGCGGTTCACATTTGTGCGATGTGGGAATGCTGCGAATATACAGCGTGCTCACACTGTTCACACTGCCATATGCGATACGCTGGGGGTGTCAATTATAAGTTAACAACACCCCCAGATAAGATCGCATATCGCAGTGGGATCTGTAAGTTCGCACAGAATTGGATTGCACTAGTGTAAACCACCATGCGATCCGATTCTGTTGCGGACCAAAAAAAAGGTCCTGTGCGTCTTTTAGTGCGATTGTGGTGCAAATTCAGCCATACAAACTGTATGCATCGCATGTAATTTTAGGAGATCGCATGTAATTTAAGAAGCAGTGCGCTCCGAATTACATGCAATCTCTGTCATCGCACTAATGTGAACCGGCACTTACCGTTTGGAAGAATTCTACAACTGTTCTACTGATTACGTGGTCTACTGCCTGACCTGTCTCTGTGGACTACTCTATGTTGGTCGCACAATCTGCCCACTACGGCAACGATTTGGTCACCATCGCAGGTTTGTGGAGGAGGGTTGTGATCAACATAGCGTACCACGCCATTTCCTCGAGTTCCACAACAAGTCCACATCAGGATTGGAGGTTTGGGTAATAGAGTCCATCCCCAAATTTTCATCTGAGCCTGATCGATTTGCTAAATTATGCCAACGAGACTTTTTGGATCTATACCCTCGATTCACTTTCACCCAATGGTTTAAACAAAGAGCTAGATGTCAACACCATATTATAATTAGAGCCGATGTGTGTCTTTTTACCTTGTCAAATAACCATTTTCTATATGCACTTGTCCCCAGGCTTGTAGCACCATGTACTACTCTTTGATATAAGTTATATTCTTTATGACCTCATCTCGTCTATAAGTAAGTATGTTGTGTCCCGTCCCTCACTTTCCTTCCTCCCCCCCTCCTCCCTCCCTATACTTCTTCCCCCCACCTCCCTCCCCCCTGCTTTTTTCCCTGCGCCCCTTTCCCCCCTCCCCTCTTTTTCTCTTATTGTTGTTTCCCCTTACCAGCCCCCCCCCCCTTTCCTCGCCTTTTTTTTACTGTTTTAATGCCCATCTGTTACTCCTCCTCCTTGTTCTGATTACATTTTCAGATTGTTACATGTAGTTTTCTCTTGCCATTTATCATATAAAGTGCTTCTACTTTTATATAAGTCTATTTACTTTCATGCGATTTATTTTTATGCAATTTACTTTTTTGTGATTTTTTTTTATGCAATTTTATAAAACTTTGTCCCTTATATATATGCATGTATGCGCTCCTGTGTTTGGCTGCCCCCCCTTTATGCCTTGCTTTTTAATATGAGAACATTCATCTATGCCCCCCCTTTCTTTCCAGTTCCAGCCTTAGTTTTTTTGTTTGGTTGTTACATTTTCTTATTGCCGCTTTAAGTATTGTGGTCCCACTGTTTAGCCCATTTATAATGGCTGCTTTAAGTCCGTCTGCATCCGCCCAGCTTGTGTGCTGGCTTCCTGTAAACTTGTTCAGCTCTTCTGTGTCACGCCACTGCACTTGAGAAAGGAGTGCGCATGCCCT